>NC_084833.1:88002325-88315351 GCF_033115175.1 Lepus europaeus | reverse complement strand
GCAGCTCCAGCCATTGTGGCCATCTGGGTAAGTGAACCAGTGCATAGAAGACCTCTCTCTCTGCCTTTGCATCTGCCTCTCTGTAACTCTGCCTTTCAAATAAATAAATCTTTAAAAAAATATTGTTGGGGCTGGCGCTGTGGTGTAGCAGGTAAAGCTGCTGCCTGCAGCGTCTGCATCCCATATGGACACCGGTTCAAGTCCCGGCTGCTCCACTTCCAATCTAGCTCTCTACCATGGCCTGGGAAAGAAGTAGCAGATGGCCCAAGTCTTGGGCCCCTGCACCCCCGTGGGAGACCTGGAAGAAGCTCCTGGCTCCGGATCAGCGCAGCTCTGGCTGCTGTGGCCAACTGGGGAGTGAATCATCAGATGGAAGATCTCTCTACCTCTCCTTTCTCAGTGTAACTCTGACTTTCAAATAAATAAATCTTTAAAAAAATAATATTGTTAAACCTTAAACTATGTCTTTTCCTATAGAATTCAAAAGCAATGGTCCAAAAACCCACAGAACCCCTCCTATCTGACGAAAATGGGACTGGTACCATATTAACAAAAAATTCATAAAAATAATTCATAGCTATATACTTTAAGTGTTAGAATTGAACTTCAGTTTTAAAAACATGATTTATTTGAGATACAGAATTTGAGAAGCAAAGGAGAGAGAGAGGGATGGGAAAAAAGAGATGGAGGCGGGGGGAGAGAGGGGTGCTGTGGGGAGAGAGAGGAAGAAAACGCCATTCCATCTGCTGGTTCACTCCCCAGTGGTCCATAAGGGCAGGGACTGGGCAGGAGCTCAAGTTGGAAGCTGGGAACGTAATCCCATGTGAATGACAAGAACACAGTGACTTGTGCCATCAACACTGCCTCCTCAAGCCTCCGTTACGTGACATGCATCCCTTCACTACTAGGTTAAATGCACACTTTGAACTAGTATGACTAATGCCATATTATTTGGTCAATTTTATTATATAGGGATACTTTTGCTGATACTTTTGAAGATTGTGGCAGTGAAAGTCTTGCTTTTATCTGAGCATCATGTCAATCATTAGTATAGGAATCATGCCTGTACTGCACTAGATACGATAAATTTCCTTAAAGCACTAGAGAACACGTGAACTAGTACAAAAGCGGCATCTTTGAAGGTTTTTTAAAGTTATTTTTAAAGAGTTGTCTCTCACATACGTAAAATTATAGCACTTTCTAACTCACTTATCTTAGCGACTTTATCCAAGGCATTTTTGTCGGTAACGAAGTCCAATGCCCTCACTGTCAGTGCCCTCATGTATCTGTGATCTCCAAAACCTTTATTTGATTTACGTGACTGCAACAATATGGACTACCACACCAAGAATAGACACAATGGGATCTCAGAAATGTGCAATTTATAAACAGTGAATAATATAGAGTTTAGCTTACTTAACCATGAACATCTTCTGGCTTATGAATTACTTCAATTTACAGAGCTAATAAAGATGTTAGTTACTCTGGCAAGTTAGAAGAGTAGAATTTGCTATTGTAATTTGCATGTGACAAGACTACAACATGAGAGATTTCGACATAAATTTTAGTGCAGGGAATAAAATGCTACAGTATCGTTTCTTCTGTGGATCCTATCTCCGTCCCAACCTTGACTCTCTGTAGGAACTAGCAGCACTTTTGCTTGAAAGACACCTGTAAAGGGCTGAGTAGGTTCGCTTGGGCCCACAGAAGAGGAACATAAAACAAACTTTGACATTATCTAGCCTAATGTACGTGGGCAAAACAATAGATAATAAAACACGACAGAAGATATAGCAGAAATAAAAAAGGAATGTGTATTTTTCTTATGGTTGCTGTCATATATCCCTTGAAGTCCAAACAGCTTGTCAGGAGGTAGGATAGTCAGAATTCTGGCTTTCACGTATAACTAGATTGAATTATGATGCTGTGTATCACAACGAAATAAATGCCAGTTTTGTGTCCTGATAAAGTGCTATGGGATACAGATGGAAGACTGGGCTCACAATATGTATATATTTTGCAAATATTCTTTAACATGTTTTTCTGTACTGTGTAGTTAAGCATAGTGGAAAACTGTTTTCATCTTTTTAATTTAAGAATTATTTTTATTTCATCAGAACCTTCCACTGTAAAACACAGTACAGCAATGATTCAAGCTGGAGCAGCACTGGTTTTTCTGAGATTACAAGTCGACTTTATAATTTTATTTAAAACACAAAAGTAGACCAAAAATATGGTACAAGATTATTTCATGCTCAATATTGCATTTAATGAGTATGGGAACCTGGGACCCAAAATAGTTCTCGATTCCCATCTCCTAGTGACTGACAGTAGGACAGGGTGAAGACAGACCATAGTTCATCGTTCTAAAAGCCATTGGGTTGTACTGGGACTCAGAGTTTGATTCCATGACCGAGTGACAGATTTCCTTCTCTGGTAATTTTGGCAGACTGTGTCATGGCTAAATTTCCTTCTTAAAACAAATATAGAAAATACTATAAAATATTTTTCCATAACCAAACAATCTAGTTGCTAAGGGAAAAAAATCATTAGAAGCCAAACCTAGGTAAAAAGTAGCCATCTGAGAAGTGAAGACAACTTTCACTGTTAGTTCACTTCCTAAATTGCAGTAAGCATTAGGCCAATATCCATGGTTGCTCTGAAATTGAAAGTACCAATCAAAGCCTATGATGGCTGCTTTATTAGAATACTCTAAATGTGTAGGATCCCAGAAATATCTCCCCAGATACTCCATAAAAAGAAAAATAAAGGGGCCAGCACTGTGGCACAGCAGGTTAAGCCACCACCTGCAGTCCCAACGTCCCATATGGGTGTCAGTTCAAGACTGGCTGCTCCACTTCTGATCCAGCTCTCTGCGATGCCCTGGGAAAGCAGCAGAAGATGGCCCAGGCCCTTGGGCCCCTGCACCCACGTGGGAGACCTGGAAGAAGCTCCTGACTCCTGGCTCCTGGCTTCGGATTGACGCAGCTCCGGCCATTGCAGCCAGTTGGGGAATGAACCAGCAGAAGGAAGACCTTTATCTCTCTCTGCGTCTCCTTCTCTCTGTGCAACTTTGACTTTCAAGTAAATAACTAAATAAATCTTAAAAAAAAAAGCAGTAAAAAAAAAAACTCAGTCTTTGAATGCAGGATTGGACAAAATGAGAAAATAAAATTTGGTAGGGAAAAAATTCATGGTCAATATTCACAAAACACACAGGAAAACAATCTACTGAGTGAGTCAACATAAACAATAAATATCAGGAGCAGACCTACACAAACCTGAGGTATTTGAATTTCAGACATAGACACACACACACACACACAGTTTTTAAAAATAAGAAAGCAATAATTTAAGAAATAACCTAGAAAGCAACCCAGAAAGGCAAGTGATAAATAGAATGGTGTACTCAGTGAAAATGTCTTCATGTTCCTCGTCAGATTTCTGAGGAAGACAATGTTTCAAAGCAATACAGGAAGAGAGCAATAATTTCAAGTATTTTCCAGAACTGATTAAAGATGCTAATTTTAAGATTCAGAGAAACCAGAAAAAAAATCCAAGAAGAAATTAACACCTCGGTATAGCACAGTGAAAATGTAGAACAAAAACAAAAAACAAAAAAAAAAACAAACAAAAAAAAAAAAAGGCAAAAATCATCCAGAGACAAGTATGAATTATTTATAGATAGGAAAAACAGATTCTAAATTGACTTTTAGTTACAGAATTGGAGATCAAGGGGCCAACACTTTGGCATAGATGGTAAGGTTGTCAACTGCAACTCCAGAACCCCATTAGAGCACTAGTTCGTGTCCTGGCTGCTCCAGTTACCATCCAGCTCCCTGCAAATGTCCTGAGAAAAGCAGCAGAGGATGGCCCAAATGTTTGGGTCCCTGCATCCACATGAGGGAACCATATGAAATTCTTGGCTCCTGGATTCAGTCTGGTCCAGCACTGGCCATTGTGGCTACCTGGGGAATAAACCAGTGGATGGAAGATCACCGTTTCTCCCTCTGTAACTCCCCAAATATAAATAAATACATTAAAAAAAAAAACAAAAAACAAGAAACAGGGATCAAAAATGAAGAATAATGCATTATGAGGAAATAACTATTTCATGAAAAAAGATAAGAAAGCCATTAGCTTGACGTCATCTCTAACTTGAGCTCTGACGTAAGCAAATCAGAACTGAATTTGGAAACATTCTTGGTAACTGACTTGAAATAAAATGAGCCCCAGTCAATCACAAAGAGTCAGATAGGTGATGGGTTATACAACCAGACACCTCCAATTAGACCATATGCAAATAGGAATATGCCTCAACACACCGCATCCCAACTCAGCAAATCCCTACGTGAAGCCAATCAGGTACTTTTTCTACTTCTCTGTTCACCCTATTTAAAAGTTCGTTGCCCACAGTACTATGGCAGAGCTCTCCAAACCTCCCTTACACGTAAGGACTGCCTGGCCGTGAAACATTCTTTGCTCACACAAATTGTTACATTTATTTTGTCTTAAGTTTTTCTGTTCACAACCTACTATTCTAGACCCATTGGAAATGTCTTTAAAAGATGACAGAAGTAACCTCTTTCACTGAGTCAAAAAGTCAAAGTTTTCAAAAAATAAATTCTCACTGAGAAAATTATCAAAAGGGAACAAAGTAATTGGAAAGGTAAGCTGTGAAATGCAAAAAGCAAAGTGAGAGTAACATGTTTCATGCTTAATTTATGACAGAGACTGTCCTTAACTTTTTTTCTATAAGCATTTATTTCATACAAAAAGTTCCATCAAGTAAATCTATTAATCTCATTTTGCATTAAGCAAGGTAAGGCACAGGGAGATTAAACAATTTTTGTTGTTGTTTTTATTGTGGCTCAACTACTGAATAAACTGCATATCTATCCATATTTAGATAAGTCTTTCAGAGTTAGACTATCTCTAATCAACAAAATATACTAACTGAAAAAATGAGCAAAATATGTAGTGGTTGCCTATAGAAAGGAATTTAAGGATCATATCTTGCAGGGAAAAAAGTAAGACAAATGTAAAGCTATACTGCAGGAAAGTAGTAGCATATAAATCAGGAGAGAAGTGATTGCAGTTAAATATTTCACCATTTCATGTATTATTCAAAAGGAATATCAAGCTATGAAACTTTAGATTTTTGTAAAATATCTGTTAAATTTTGAATTCACTGTTGGAAAACAGAAATTTTTAAATAAAACAAATCTGTATTCATCTTAGATCTTTACCAACTCCCACTGCTTTGGTTTGAAGAGGATATATTGGAATTATACATTTCAATCTATTTTATGCAGGATTTAGCACACACAGCAGCATCTCCTATAAAAGGAAAAACCTAAAACTTTTCAATTTACCATTAGAGGCTCTCTACATTCTGTCTCAAACTCTACAACTTGCCATACCTACTATTCCCCCAAATGTTTGTTGCCACCTATGTGAAATAATTTTTTTGTTAGCAAACCCAATTAGTATGATGTATCTTCCATGAAATGGTCACATGGCTGCAGAGAAAGGCCAGCATGATTGGAAAATAATGCCCAGGAGGAAGGAGTAGGCAATGAAGACCCAGAACAATCAAGAGCAAAAACTGCAAAAGATTCACAGACCAGGGAAAATAGTTTGAATCTTACAATAATTGGAATTAAAATATTCCTATCACACAGCTCAATTTCTAAATCCTCCATTGCTTTCCACATAATCCAGTTTTGCCATTTAACAAACACAGAAATAAATGGCACTCCAATATTACAAACTGGACAAAACAATGTGAAGAAGTGATGGGCTTGCCTAACATTTCATGTAATTCAAAGTCAGCATCAGAATTAGCACTGGTCACTTCTGACCTCTGGTCTAGCCGGTAAGAAACATATGCAAGTTGTTTGTTGTTGTTTTTTTTTTTCTTTTTCATTTTCCACTGATAAGAAAACACATTCTTAAACTCAAGTGCCTGGAAAACTTAATAGAAAACACTTGCTTATTTTTAAAGAGAGGTTCTCATGAAAATGAATAGAATGATAATGGCTTTATGACTGCCTACACTCAGTAAGAGGACCTCAGTGAAAAGCAAAATGTGTGGCTTATTGCAAATCTTCAAGTAGCAATATCAGAAGTACATACTCTTCTTTACCAAATGGTAGAAAGATGCTAAAGGTTTAAGATCAATAAATCTGGAAGAATGGGTTGTGGCACAATAGTCTAAGCCCCTGTTTGGAATACCTGTATACTATATGTGAGCACCTGGGAACAAGCCCCACCCCTGCCTTCCAACAGAAAGAACTTACTGCCAATGTACCTAGCCAGCCACAGATGGTGGCTCAAGCACATGGTACCTCACCACTCAATTGGCAGACCCGAACAGAGATCCTCACTCCTGGTTTCAGCCAGGCTCAGCTGACGCTATGGTGGCAATTTGGAGAGGGAACCAGCAGGTGGAAGATCTGTTTCTGTGTGTCTCTGTCACTCTAGCTTTCCAATAAATAACTTTTTAAATTTGATCAATTTACTTTCTGTGATAAACTAATCTCAGAGAGAAGACTGCTAAAGTGATAGTTATAGAACATAAGATGATACAGAGGAAATTCAAATTTCTCTGAATCTCAAAGCTTCCCTTTGCAAAACAACATGATATGAATTTGATTGTAGGACAATGGTCCCCAGGAGAGAGCCACAGCCCATATTTTTCTGATATTGAATGATTAATTAAAAAAAACCATGGAAACAAGGATCTTCTGAAGGCCATTAAAACAAGAATAATTGTGCTCACTTATTCTTTGTTAAATTGAGTTTTAATGATTGATGTGAAATTCAACCTATATCTTCTCCGAAAACTGGCATTCTGCATCATTATCTTCATCTGGCAGTATGAAGGCTAAATTACATTTAGACAACGTCTTCTTATAGGCCCATGGATAAACTGAAACTGTAAATAATTCCTTTTAGTATTTTTTTGTTCTAGTAATACTATTGGTTGAACTCTGTAATTAACACACATTATTAGGTGTTGAAATTTAACTGAAAAAGTGATCCCTGTTAAATATAAGAGTGGGAATAAGAGAGGGAGGAGATGTACAATTTGGGACATGCTCAATCAGACTTGCCCCAAATGGTGGAGTTAGAAATGTGCCAGGGGATTCCAATACAATCCCATCAAGGTGGCATGTACCAATGCCATCTCACTAGTCCAAGTGACCAATTTCAGTTCACAATTGATCACATTGATAGGTCTAAGGGTCAAAGGGATCACACAAACAAGACTAGTTTCTGCTAATACTAACTGATAGAATCAAAAAGGGAGAGAAAGATCCAACATGGGAAGTGGGATACACAGCAGACTCACAGAATGGCAGATGTCCTAAACAGCACTCTGGCCTCAGAATCAGCCCTTAAGGCATTCGGATCTGGCTGAAGAGCCCATGAGAGTATTTCAGGCATGCAAAGCCAAGACACTCTGGCACCAAAATAAATAAATAAATAAATAAAAAGAGGACCTAAATGAAAGATCTCTGTGAGTGAGATCCCAGTAGAAAGAACGGGCCATCAAAGGAGGTACCTTTCTCTGAAGGGAGGAAAGAACTTCCACTTTGACTATGACCTTGTCTAAATAAGATCGAAGTCAGTGAACTCAAAAGGCTTCCATAGCCTTGGCAACTCATGACTAGAGCCTAGGGAGATTTCTGACGCCATAAACAAGAGTGTCAAATTGTTAAGTCAACAACAGGAGTCACTGTGTACTTACTCCTCATGTGGGATCTCTGTCCTTAATGTGTTGTTCAATCTGAATTAATGCTGTAACTATTACTCAAACAGTATTTTACACTTTATGTTCTGTGCGGGTGCAAACTGATGAAATCTTTACTTAATGTATACTAAGCTGATCTTCTATATATAAAGATAATGGAAAATGAATCTTGATGTGAATGGAATGGGAGAGGAAGCAGAAGATGGGAGGGTTGCAGGTGGGTGGGAAGTTATGGGTGGGGAAAAGCCATTGTAATCCATAAACTGTACTTTGGAAAATTATATTTACTAAATAAAAGTTTTTAAAAAAAAACAATATTTGGAATATCATAAGCAATGTCCCTTGGGTATTACATATGTTTGTAAGTATGTATGTATGTATATATACATACACACAGTATCTAATAAAACATTAAGTATATATATTTTCTCCATTTCTATATTAAACCTTTTGCCTGAAATAATCATATTCTTTAAAAAAAAAGTATAGAAAGCCAAATTTTCAAAAGCCAAACAAAACATTGGGAACATGTCCTATGAAAACATCTAGTAATATCATAAAATAACAGGCAGCTTCCTTGGTGGAATTTTACTCCCATTGTGACAAGAATTGTTCACTGTGATCTTCTCTGTTGTTGACAAAGGCATTATAAAGAAATCTCAATGGAGGATTCCAAGATGGCTGAATAGGGAAAGGATATGTGAATTTTGATCATGGCAAGATACCAGAAAAACAGGGGAGGATCCACATTCCTAGGTGGCAGTTGGAGAAAAGTTTTCAGTGAAGTCTATAGAAATAAGAGAGACTCATGGAGCAGCAAAGATTGTTCCGATGTGCAGCAGCTTGCAGGTCACCACCAGCAACTCCAATGGGCTGTGGTTGCTGGGGAAGCCAGCTTCTCAGAGTGACACCCAGCTTCAAGAAGGGGAAGTGCCATCTTTCTAGATTAAAGCAAGTGGCAGCTGCTGCAGCCCATGCACCTCTGGTGGATCAGAGGGAGAAATCCACAGTCCCCACGGACTGTGATCCAGATAGGCGAGCTGGAGGGAGGCAAGGCATCCCGTTAACTTGTGAATGGAAGCCACATTGCTTACCTCCAGTTCCCCAAACAAGGCACCTGACAACCAGCAGAGCAAACCCCATCTTCCCAGAGTAAGGTGAGTGGAGTCTGGCCTGGAGAGTTGGCGGGAGGCAAGGTGCCTAGCTGGCATGTTGCTCTCACAGACGTGCCAGACTTTGCTTCCAAGGGAGCAGCATTGATGGGCTTTTGTCAAGAAGACTGTTGGCTCCAGGGATGGGGTGGCTCTCTCTTTGGTCTGGGAGGTTCATGGAACAGAGAATGGATCCCCTGTACCCTCTAACTGTGGGAAACCTGTGACTGTATGATAGGCTAGAAAACTGATAAGGGCAAAGGGTATGGCTGAGTCTTTGGGCTATTACTGAACCCGATACTAGAAGCTAAAATTCCCTGAGTGCTGGAAAGACACATCATGGAGAATTCCATCCTCACACTATGGAGCACATGGATTCTTTTGTCATTCATGCACCTGTGTGAATGGAACGTGCATAGAGGGGTTCACCTTGGCACAGAGAAGGGCAGAGGCACTGGTCACACAAGCCAGGGAGATCACCCCCTCTTCCCTTTTGAGTACAGAGATCTACTTCAAGTAAGTTGTATGTTACCTTGGACATTTGCCCCCCACACAAATGCTGGCCAGAGATTCCTTGCCCCACACAGCACATGCCTCTGCACATCACCTGAAGGTGTAGGCATTCCATGACACCTAGAGGCAATTTCAGAGAAACATCAGCAAGTGTTTCTCCGGATATGTCAAAATAAGCATAAAAATACAGGAAATGTTAAGAGAGAAAATAAAAGGACTCCAAGAGGAACACAATAGTAGTACAATACTAGAATGTAAAGAAGAGGGGACTGATGAAATGCCTGAAAAGGAATGAATACAAAATGATTATAAGACTACACAAAAACACACTTGCAAAAGAAATCTGTGAATGGCATGGGTGAGAAATTCTGCCAGCAAGTAAATATTAAAGATAAATCAAATTGAAATATTAGAAATTAAGAATTCAATATGTCTAACAAAAATGCAAAGGAAACCTTAAACTACAGACTTGCTGAGGCAGAAAAAAAGAACACCCAAGGTGGAAGACAAAGCATTTGAAATAGACAAAAAATGAGAAAAATTGAAAACAATTTTCAGGATTTCAAGAATACCATCAAACAGCAAAATATACATCTTGTAAACATTGCTGAAAGAGTAGAAAAGCAGAAAAATTTAGAAAGCATATTCAATGAAATAATAACAAGAAATCTCCCTAATTAGCACAAAATATGGACATTCAAGTACAGAAAATACATAGAACCACACAGATACAGAGAAGATCTTGACCATGACACACATGAATATAAATGGATTAAACGCTACAATTAAAAGATACTGATGGGCTCAATGGATTAAAAACCAAGATCCATCAATATGCTGCCTACAAGAAACTCACCACACCAACAAAGATACACACAGGCTGTAAGAGAAAGGATGGAAAAAGATTCCATGCAAATGGAAATCAAAAATAAGTAGGAGTAGCAACCTTAATATCAGAGAAGATAGACTTTAATACAAAAATTGTTAAGAGACAAATAAAGGGGCAGTGTTGTAACATAGCAGGTGAAATCACCATCTGCAATGCAGGCATCTCAAATGGGAGCCAGTTCAGGTCCTGGCTGCTCCATTTCAAGCTCTTTGCTAATGACCTGGAAAAAGCAGAAGTGGCCCCAAGTGTTTGGGCCCCTGCCGCTCATGTGGCAGACTTGAGTGAAATTCCTGGCTTAGGCCTGGCTCAATCCTGGTCATTGAGGCTATCTAGGGTCTCAATCAGTGTATGGAAAATGTCTCTCACTCAATCCGACTTCCAAATAAATCAATAAATTCTTTAAAAAGACAAAAAAAAAAAAAGGTCATTATGCAATGATTAAGGAACCAACCTAAAAGAAAGATATAACTACAGTAAATGTAGATGTACTTAATGCTAGAGCATCCAGCTATTTAAAACATTTATGGGTCTAAAGGGAGATATATGACCAAATATAATGAGAGATTACAACATACCACTTTCATCGACTTAAAAAAAGAAAAGAAAATTGGCCAGCATCGCGGCTCACTTGACGAATCCTCTGCCTGCGGTGCTGGTACACCGGGTTCTAGTCCCACTTGGGGTGCCAGATTCTGTCCCAGTTGCTCCTCTTCCAGTCCAGCTCTCTGCTATGACCCGGGAAGGCAGTGGAGGATGGCCCAAGTGCTTGGGCCCTGCACCCGCATGGGAGACCAGGAGGAAGCACCTGGCTCCTGGCTTCAGATCAGCACAGCTCGCTGGCCGTAGTGGCCATTTAGGGGGTGAACCAATGGAAGGAAGACCTTTCTCTCTGTCTCTAACTCTGCCTGTCCAAAAAAAAAAAAAAAAAAAAAAAAAAAACAAACCAAAAAACACAACACAACAACAAGAAACAACAGAGCTTAACTACATTATCAACCATATAGAACTAATTGATATCTACAGAGCGTTTCATCCCACAGCTGCAGAATATACATTCTTTTCATTAGTGCATGGAACTTTCTCTAGGATAGACCATCTTCTAAGGCCATAAAACAAGTCTCACCAAATTCAATAAAATTTCAATCATACCATGTAACTTTTCTGATCACAATGGAATGAAGCTACAAATTGACAACCTCAGAAACTGAAAAATATACAAACACATGGAGACTGAACAATATGCTTCTGAATAAACAGTGGGTAAAAAGGTAAACAAAAAAATTCCTTGAAACAATTGAATATTACCTCATAACATATCAAAAGTTATTGAATACAACCAAAAAGGAGCGAAGTTTATAGCAATTCATGCCTGTATCAAGAAATTGTAAAGATATCAAATAAATTATCTAACAATGCATATCAAGGACCCAGAAAAAAAAAAAAGCCAAACTCCAAAGTAGTAGATAAAAAGAAACAAAAAATAGAAAACAAAATTGAAATTTAAAAAACATACAAAAGATCAGTAAAAAAAAATTTTTGAAAAAGTGAATAAAATGATACCATTGGTCCAACTACAAAAAAGTGAAAAGACCAAAATTAATAAAATCAGACAAAAAAGGAGATGTTACAAGTGATACCAATGAAATAAAAACAATCACTGGAATTATTACAAACCACTATATGCCAAGAAACTGGAAAATATAGAAGAAATGGATAGATTTCTGGATACATGCAATTTACCCAAATTGAGGCATGAAGACAGAAAATCTCAATAGACCAATAACGAATGGAAATTGAATCAGCAATAAAGGCCCTCCTAACAAAGAAAAGCCCAGGACTGGATGGCTTCACTGCTGAAGTCTACTAAATTTTTGAAGAACTAATCCCATTTCTTCTTATTCAAAACAGTTGAAAGGGGGGCTATCCTCCCAAATTCCTTCTGAGAGGCCAGTGTGACCTTAATTCCAAAACCAAAAAAATATATACAATGAAGACAGAGAACTATTGACCAATATCCCTAATGAAAACTGATGCAAAAATCCTCAACAAGATACTATCAAATAGAATCTACAACATATCAAAAGGATCATCCAGTGGGATCTAGTCATATTTGTCATAGAAATGCAGATTGTTCAACATACACAAATAAACACGATACATCACATTAACAAATTGATGAATAAAACCACATAAATGTCAATAGATGCAGCAAAAGCATTTTATAAAATACAATGTGATTTCAGATAAAAACATTAAAAAATTGGGTATAGAAGGAACATATCTCAACATAATCCAGGAAGTATATGACAAACCCACAGCCAGTATCATTTTGAATGGGGGAAAGTTGTTAAGTATTTCTACTAAGAACCAATACTAGACAAGGATGCCTACTTTCACCATTACTATTCAATATAGTCCTGGAAGTTTTAGGCAGAGCCATTAGGCAAAAAAAAAAAAAAAAAAAAAAAGCAATCAAAGAGATACAAATTGGAAAGGAGGGAGTCACTATCTGTCTCATGCTCCTACATACAGGGGAACCAAAAGGCTACACTAACAGACTATTGAAACTCGTAAGTTTGCAAAGTTGCAGTTTATAAAATCAAAACAAAAAAAAAATAAATAGCATTCATATATACAGAAGATGTCATGGCTAAGAAAGAACTTGTAGGATCTGTCCATTCAAATAGCTACTAAACATTTAAATACCTTATGATAAATTTAACCAAGAATAGGAAAGATATCTATAATAAAATTATAAAATATTAAGGAAAGAAATAGAAGACACAAAAAATGGAAATAATCTTCTATGTTCATGGATTGGAAATATTGCCATCATCTATCATCAAAATTTCCATACTACCCAAAGCAGGGTACAGATCCAAATGTAGTCCCAATCAAAATACCAACAACATTCTTCTCAGATCTAGAAAACAATGCTAAAATTCATATGGAGACACAAGAGATCCTAAACAAAAAACTAAGCTGGAGGCATCACAATACTAGATTTAGAGACATATCACAGGGAAGTTATAAAAACATCCTGGTACTGACCCAATGGAACAGTATAGAAAATCAAGAAACTAATCCATGCATCTACAACCAACTAATCTTTGACAGACACGCTAAAATGACTCTCTATAGGAAGGAGAGTCTCAACAAATGGTGTTGGGAAAATTGGATCTGCACATGCAGAGGTATGAAACAAGATCTCTACCTTCACATAACAGAAAAATCAACTCACAACGACTCAAGGATCCAAATCTATGATCTGATACTATTAAACTGCTAGAGAAAAACATTAGGAAAACTCAAGACATTGCCATAGAAAAAAAACCTCTTGGAAAAGACCCCAGAAGCACAGAAAATAAGCATAAAATAGACAAACGGGCTTACATAAACCTAAGAAGTGCCGGCACAGCAAAGGAAGCACTCAACAAAGTAAACAAGCAAATGACAGAATGGGAGAAAATATTTGCAAGCTATGCAAAAAACTGATAAAGGATTAATATCCAGGATGTATATGAGGAACACAAAACCAACAACAAAATATACAATTCCATAAGAAATGGGTCAAGGGTATGAACAGCTATTTTTCAAAGCATGAAATATAAATGGAAAACACATGTGAAAAAGTGCTCAAGATCACTAGCCATCAGGGAAATGCAAATCAAAATCTCAACCCTGTTAGAATGTGTGTCATCCAAAAAATAAATCCTGGTGACATTGTTGAGAAAAATGTTCCCTAATATACTACCAGGGGGAATGTAGACAAGTACAGCCATTATGGAAAACAGTATGGAGATTCCTCAGAAATTTGAAAATAGATCTACCATATGATCCAGCCATCCCACTACTGGGAATTTATCCCAACAGTATGAAACAAACATCTGAAAAAGTTATTTATACCCCCCATGTTTATAGAAGGTCAATTTCATAATACTAAGATATGGAATCAAGCCAGATGTCTATCAACTGATGACTGGATAAAGAACATGTGTTATATATACACAATGGAATACTGCTCAGTCATAAAAAAGAATGAAATCCTGCTTATGGAACAATGGATGACTGTGATCATAATGTAAATGCAAAGTGTATTATTGCAAAAAGTAAAGGAAAAAGGAACAGAAGGAGGGAGGAAGGGAAGCATGGCTGTCCTCTTGGAATTTACTCTATGAAATATGAGATCTTACCTCTTTATAATTATGGCAATTAAAGAGATCTCTCAGTGAATGAAGACCACCACAGGGATGTGCAGTGGATGGTTGTATACCTCAAAATTTAATTCATATGATTACTATTTTTTAAAGAGTCATTTATTAATTTGAGAGGCAGAATTACAAACAGAGGGAGACAGAGATCTTTCATCCACTGGCTCAGTCCTCAAATGGCAGCAATGGCAGGAGCTGGGCCAATCTGAAGCCAGGAGCCAGGAACTTTTTCTGGGTCTCCAGAAATAGGCACAGGGGCCCAAGCACTTGGGCCATCTTCCACTGCCTTCCGAGGCCATAGCAGAGAGCTGGGTTGGAAGTGGAGCAGCCGGGACATGAACCGGTGTCTACATGTGATGCCTGCACCACAGGAGGAGGCTTAGCCTACTATGCCACAATGCTGGTGCCTATTTTTTTTGACACAGTAATTATGGAGAAGCATTTTGATACAGTATCCAGGCACTGTTAAGATATCTGAATTCTGGACAAAGCTAATTTTCTAATAAGGTGCCACTCTCTGCCTTAGTGTCTTTATTTTCCTGACCATAAAGCCTGAGCTGAATCTTAGCAGCAGCTTACTTGATTACATTAAGTCCTTTGAAAACTCACAAAGTCTAAAAACAGTCATTGTAGCTTCTCCACGCCGCTTCTCTTTAAGCCTGTAAATCCTTTAAAATTCCTAATGTCATTTCTAATTTCAGAATCAAATATTCCAAATGTCTAATCAAAAAGTAAACTACTGGTTTTTCATTATCCTACCCAAGTTTATAAGCTGATCATAATGTCATTACATTCTCTGTGCATTATGTAATCTGAAACAATAATTGTACACTTTAGTCATTTGATGTGCACACATATGTCTTAATAGTTGCTGATGTCAGAATATTCCCCTATGTTTTAGAGAATTAAACTTAGGTCTATTTCATTGTATCCAATAAGCAACATTAAATTTATATATATAAAACACACAAACATTTGAATACACAGATGTATATACATATATGTATATACACATATATACACATATGTGTAAAATAAACCTGGACATATATATATATACGTTTGTCCAACCTGGACATATATATATATATATGTTTGTCCAGGTTGATTTTACACTGAGATTTTAATTCATTGTGATGGTCTCCCCTAATTTTGAAATGCTCCCAGTCTCAGAGAAGTATTACACCACATTAAGAAAATAAGTCTGAAAAAGTTAAAGCCTAGCTGAATTTGATACTAGAAGTGCAAATAGATGTGATAGCATAGCTATCCATCAGGAAGACCCACTTGACACATACCTTGCATGTTCTCCAGAAGCATATCATAAAAGTGGAAAGTATAAGAAATAGGTGACCATGGTAAATTAGACAGTGACACAAATATAAGATATAGTGTATAAAACTAATGGAGACTATGCTTTGCTGTTCTTTTACTATTATTCAGTTGCATGATTTACTTTCTTTCCAGAGTCTAAGAATGATGTATTTCAACTTTTGAATGCTGGAAATATATGACCCTACACAATCAAGCTGAGGCTGTAATCACCTAGGAAAGAAAACCAGCTGGCTTCAGGAGAGATTCCAGACAGAGAGAATTATATTTCTGGAATACCTAATGGAGCACAGATCACAAGTTCTAGAAAAGTTTAATAGTGTTGGCCAAATAAGGCATACGAGACATGTCACAAAGTGAGACCACAGATTACAAAGGAAAATCTATGACCTTTAAGTGACAGCCTAAAAGATAGGTGCTTGGTCCCTTTCAAGGAAAACTTTTTTTTTTTTTAACAGCAAGGACAGAAGCTAGCCAACAGCTTGGAATGTTAGGACCCTCAGTATCTGTCTTGGTGTTTTAGCTGGGCCTGCTAGGGCAAGGACTGAGCACTGTCATGGTTCAAGGGCTAGGTCATTGCTGACTAATGAAGACTCTCCAATGAACAATCTTTGCTCTGCCTGTACATATTTGCTGGCCCAGGCCACTGTTTCTACCTAGGGCACTGTTTCTATCTTTTGGCCCCAGCACAATATTTGACAGTAGTTTGGGATTTTTGTTGTTGTTACCACTGACAGCATGCAAATGGCAACTAGTAGCAGAGGCCAAGGATGCTAGTATTCCTCAAAGGATTCATAGGATGGTCATCCCCAGTAATCACTGCTCAAAAAATCTCTTTACAGTTTTATCTGAAAGGCAGAGTGACAGAGAAACAAAAAGAGATCTTTCAGGCGCTCATTCATTACCCAAAGGGTCACAACAGCCATGGCTGGGCCAGGCAGAAGCCAGGAGCCAGGAACTCCATCAAGGTCTCCCATGAGAGTGTGAGGGACCCAAGTATTTGGAATGCGATCCTCTACTTTCCCAGCCACATCGGCAGGAAGCTGAATTGAAAATGAAGTAGCCAAGGCTCAAACTGAATTCTGTCAAAAGATGCTGGTATCACACACAATGGCTTAAAACCCACTATACCACAATGTTGGGTCCCAGGAGTTTTAAGTACTGAGGTTAAGATTCTTCTCATAGAATTATCATTAAGGGATCATCATCTGAGCTTCTTCCCCACAGTCCTCCTTCTTACCTTGCTTTCCCCAACAGTCAGAGGCTCATGCTGGTCCCAGAGTTTTCCTAAACAATTGTGTTCCCTCTCACTTGCTTCTACAACTTTCAACTCCCCACTTTTATTCTGGAATGTCCATCTAATGTGCTTTAATAAGCCTTTACTGATCAAAAATATGATACCAGTCACCACACAATTTGCCAATATAAAAATGAATTGTACCTCAAAGAAATAAAGCTTCAGCAGATGGAAAATTTTTTAACCCGAAATCAAATGAACATTATCACATAAATTGCAACAGAAGCATTGCTTTATCAGAAAATATAGACATGAATGGAATCCATCTAAGGCAAACCAACAGGAAGTATTTCATTGTTAATGTGAGGTCCTTAAATCTTTCAGCTAAGAGACATAGTTAATCCTGCTGTGTGGAGTTAGCATGATTATTCAGATAAATCTATAAGCACCTATGAGAAGATGAAGGCTATAAAGGCATAAGAAGGCAGTGAAATCCTGATACGTTACATGTAAGTATTGTCTCTGCTTAATAGTCAAAACAGTCCATTCCACCTCTCTCTCTCAAGCTTAGTGGTTTTCAAATTGTTTTCATTGATCTCCACATTAATCTAACACTTGTGACTTGATAGCACTTTGTTTATGTTCTATTTCTCATTTATGTTATAACACTCTAGCAACTATGGATTTGTCTTCTGATCCAAACTCAGAAACATAAAGGTAGATGCCATATCATGTCTATTTGCTTGCTAGGCAATGCAGAAAGTGCCTTACATAGTATAGGTGCTCAACAATCAGGTATCTATCTACAAATTTTCAAAAAATCAAGTAACAAAACTCAAAATTCCAAACCCATTTGTGTAGAGTATATACATTTCTTTGTTTTGGTCTTGAACACATAGCACATGTTAATCATCATCAGTTCTGGACATTCTTGGTGCTGTAGTTAGTCCTTTAGATTTCCCCAACACAGAGCTTCTTATTCTGTAGACTTTATGTCTATGTAATTTATTTCTTATAACATTCCTCAAATTATAATTGGGACAAAGTAGGCTGAGAAGGGTGTTCCTATTTTCCTCAGGTGAGATTGGGAGAAAAAATTAACTTAGGCAAATATACCTTCTATGAATATGGTATGTCATTAAACTCACAAAACAAAATGAAATAAAACCAAGGGGCAGGGCTTGCGGCACACCAGGTTGAGCCACCACTCGCTGTACAGGCATCTCATATCTGGTTGCAGTTCCAGTCCTGGCTGCTCTCTTCCCATCCAGGTCTCTGCTCATGTGCCTGGGATATCAGCAGAGGATGATTTAAGTACCTGGGCCCCTGTGACCCATGTGAAGGACCCACATGGTGTTCTGTGCTTCTGGCTGGGGATGAGCCAGGCCATTGTGACCATTCAGGACACAAAACAATGAATGGAAGATCTTTCTGATTTTCCCTCTCTCTGTTGCTCTGCTTTTCAAATAAATGAGTAAATAAATGCTCTGAGATTTAAATGAAAATATGGGCTCAAGTTACTAAATTAACAAGCTTAATGACTAGAATTATGGTGCTATAGATGAATAAAATAATATAAACATATGGTATACATTTATTCATATAGGACTCATTTTCTTCAAGATGTGATAAACACTTTTAAGATTTGGATAAAGAAACTAACATCTTAGTCATTTATAATATCAGATGCCTGATACAACACAACTATAATTTATCACACAGGGAAACAATTAGACATAGTCTCTTATAATCCAGTGTTTCAGTCTAATAGATGTCTGAAGACTTTGAAGATTGTCTTTTCAATATTACCAGATTATATTTAGCAGTTACATTTTGTGATAAATACTCTTATAGTATTTATATCTTAACTGGAAACAAAATCCTATTTCATTTTGCAATAAACAGCAACATTGTGATAAAACTTAATGCCAAGCTTATCAATTTGGAATTTATTTTCCTTTAGACTAGTCCTCACATGAAGTCCAAGTTATCTTCGAGTAAAGCCAGTGTATCTCATCATGCTTTCATAGGTACAATGGTGCTGTCAAAGTCATGGACTATTTTTCACTCATCAAGTGGCATGATGACCCTCTACCTCATAAGGTTATTGGTACAATTAAATTGTGTGAGGCTGCTTTAGAAGTAAAGCATGCGAGTTTGTCTTTATTATACTCAGAAAGACAGAGATGAAAAGGAAAGCAGACAGTGGGTCTGGCTGTATCCTTCAACCTGACATCCTATCAGTTAGTGCACTGCCTGGCACTATGTCCTAGGCCTTCTCTACGCCTCACCAAACACGCGAAATGGAGTCTGTTCATTTAACTTAGGTCAACCCCCTTCAAAGGAAGGAATACTTCCAAAGAGTATTTTTAAGAGTATAGATTTATTAAAGTAAAATGAATCACTCCCTTTAAACATTTTAATATTTCTCTTTAAAATTTCAAAGGTAATTTTCAGAGATTAAATTATTGTATCCTACAGCTCTGTTTTAGAAAAAGGTTAATGATTCTAAAAAGGGTATACAAAATAAACAGTTAACTTTAAAATGTGGTTGCAAAGCAAAGATACTTGGAGTAGCATTCACTTTTCTCAAACAGCTATGGTAGTTTAAAAGCCAGTAATTTTGTTCTTAGCCATTTTCTACTTGAATTACTCCAAAACGTTTTTAAAACTGCCACACTGAGTGATATTAATGGTGCAACAAATTGACAAGGATTATAGGAACGTATCTATTATTTTTATGGGCATATTTAATTGCACATGTTTCTTTAGGTTTCTAATTAAAACTGGCAGTAAAAAGTATGTTGTCGTGTTTAAGGTTGAATTTTTAGACTTAAATATACCTCATAATTAGCACTAATATACAGATATCTCAGAAAGATATAATGCTAACACATTAAAGTGGATTGGAAATCCTATTATTAGTCCTATTATTAAAACAGGCCTCTGAGGGGGGGGGGCAGCAACAAATAAATAAACTTTACTATAATTGAATGTGTGCTGCTTCAGTTTCTTTCACAAATTTCCTCTTATTACAGGTTAAGTATCAGAGAAATTAGGGCATGAAAGCCAGCGTGATCCCAAAGGAAGAGTTTTCAGTTCCCCTGTATTTAATATTACATTGGACACTGCACATTTTAAATACCATCTTCAGATTTTACAACAGGCCCAAAGCCCAAGAAGTGAAAAGCAATACATTCCTGCAAATTGGTATGCCGATTCACCAAATAAGGATCTTTAACTATTTTTACTCAGTATTAGGCAGCTACCAATTAGAGGACTAAGTTCCCAGAGTCTCGAGAGGCAGCTCTACACTTCACATTTCCAAAGGCAAATTGTATTTGACATTTAATTCGAAACCCAAGACACCATAACATGAAATCTTCCAGGCCATTAATGAGAAAGCATTAGGGTAGCCTCCCAGCCCCTGGTGCCTGCAGCCTCTGCTATTTCCCAAAAGGCTCTGTCACTGCAGCACCAGGTCCATGGGTAGCATATTCCTAGTGCAGGGCACAGTCTAAGCAACAGGGTCCTTCGGTGCTTATAACATCCCTCTTATGTCTGGCTGCCAATACAAAATCTATGACAACACGAGCACTGGAAGTTTTAAGCCATTCATTGAATTTTTTGTTATGCTGTTGGTGATAGAGGTTGTGGTTTTGCTTAACAGAATGAAAAGGCATAGAAGATTTAAAAAAGAGGAATAGAGTATGATTACTTCTAAGAATCCCCTGCTTTGTTAATTATCATCTATTCTTTCCATTGGACTAACATTCCTTCGGATCTCTTTCAGTGAATCTGGTAGTTTATTTGTAATGTGGTTGAAATAGGGTCTGTGAAACTACACAGATTTGTGTTCAGTACCTCATGCTATTATCTATTAATTGTGAATCCCTCAGGATTTTACTTAAACTCCATGAGAAAATTTCTTTGCTCATGAAATATTTGAAAACTTGCTTTTTCAAATTCTTTCTTGATGAGGCCATTTTAAGTTATTCTGTTGAATCCGGAGTTACAGCTTTTTTTTTTTTTTTTTTTTTTTTTTTTAACAGGCAGAGTGGACAGTGAGAGAGAGAGACAAAGGTCTTCCTTTTTGCCGTTGGTTCACCCTCCAATGGACGCTGTGGCCGGCGCATCTCGCCGATCCGAAGGCAGGAGCCAGGTGCTTCTCCTGGTCTCCCATGCAGGTGCAGGGCCCAAGGACTTGGGCCATCCTCCACTGCCTTCCCAGGCCATAGCAGAGAGCTGGCCCGGAAGAGGGGCAACCGGGACAGGATCGGTGCCCCAACCGGGACTAGAACCCGGTGTGCCGGCGCCGCAAGGCGGAGGATTAGCCTGTTAAGACACGGCGCTGGCATCGGAGTTACAGCTTTCTAAGAAGCTCAGGACAATTCTTAAGAACTCACCCTCTGGAATTGGCCCATCCAGCTTTGAATTTCAGCCCTGCCCTTCTTTTGTAGCCAGCCTCAGACAATTGACTGAAAACTTCTAAGCCTTATTTGTGTTCGGCACTACAGTCACTGGTAGCTATGGAGTATTTGTAACTGGTTTGTCCTATTTCGAAATAGTCTACAAGTATAAAACACATGGAAACTTATAAATTGCATGAAAAAATGAAATTGAAATTCTGAATTATTTTGGGTAAAAAAAATTTGAAACCCATAGACTTTTCATAATCCATATTTCTATGTACTATGAAAAAAATTATACCCCCCCAATTTTTTCACCAAAGTAAGCTCTTTTAATTCCATTTTCTGCCATCTAGTATCCTCATAGATATGAAGATACTATAAAAAGACTGTAACATTTACAGTTATTTGTTTTTATTTATTATTCATTTATAAGGATTTGCTTATTTTGCAAACTAGAGCAATAGAGAGAAAGAGACAGATCTTGCATCTAGTAATATTTCTCAGGAACTTCATTCTGGCTTCCCATGTGAGTAGCAGGGACCCAAATAGGTCAGGCATTTTCTGTTGTTTTCTCAGGTGCATTATCAACAAGCTGGATCTGAATTAGAGCAGCTTGGAACTCAAACCAGCACTCAGACACAGGCATCAAAAGTCATGGCTTAAAACTTTGGACTGTAATGCCAACCCACAGTGTTAGAGTTTATAAAGTGACTTATTGTAATTTTACTTATTTCTATTTTTTTAAATGACAATTTGAATTTTTGAAATTACATATGTAGATTGCTTTTGTGGTTCATTTAAAAATTTTTTTTTAAAAAAAGTATTTGAGATGAACTAAGAAAAAGAAGACAGATACCTCCAGTATGCAAATGATCCAGGAACTCAATTCAGGTTTCCCATGTGGGTATCAGGGACTATGGGATCCATCACCTGCTGCCTCCCAGGTGTGCATTAGCAGGAAGCCGGGACTTAAATCCAGGCACAATGATATGGGATATGGGTATGCCAACTGGCATCTTAATTGTCTGATCAACAACCCATCCCTAAATTGAAGGTTTTAAGCTTTATTTTTTTCACCCATTAAACAGTTTATTATCTTATCCAAAGGCACCTTACAGTTATTAATATCATATGGAGGGGCCGGTGCTGTGACATAGCGGCTAAAGACACTGCATGCAGTGCCAGCATCCCCTATGGGTGCTGGTTTGAATCCTGACTGCCCCATTTCTGATCCAGCTCTCTGCTATGGCCTGGGAGAGTAGTAGACAATGGCCCAAGACCTTGGGTCCTTGCACTCATATGGGAGACCTGGAGTACCCTCCTGGCTTCGGATAGGTACAGCTCCAGCCATTGTGGCCATCTGAGGAGAGAACCAGTGGATGGAACATATTCTCTCCTTTTCTCTCTGCCTCTCTGTAACTCTGCCTTCCAAATAGAGTAAGTCTTTAATAAAAATATCATATGGAAAAAAAGATCTTTCTCCAATGCTTAGAACATAGTAGCTTTGAATGTTATCATATAATTCCTCTCTTGCTTCCTCATGCAGGAAGGAAAGCAAATTTTCCAAATTGTGAAGTCCTTCTTGCTAAATTTATTCAGGTTCATATTCTTAGAAAGCATCCAGTTGCACTGGTTATCTTCAAGTTTTTCATATCACCTGCCACTATCTAAGTTTAATATTTTAGTTTGTTTATTTACTTCTCTATCTTTCATTAAGATTTTCAGAGCTGAAAAATTGGCTTGTGCATTTTAACATTTTTAGGATGGGGCCCAATATTTTTGTCTGTTATGGTATAACTGCATTTTTTAAATTATTGATGCAGACTTTTTAACTACTAAATATTTTTCTGAGGAAAACATTGATATGTAAACAAACCCACCAGTGGTTAGTAACTCTAGTAGAAAAAAATTCTTACGATTTGAAGTCTAATAGTCTATTTATATAGCCAAATACTATCCTAAAAGAGTGAGAATTGATAAAACAAGTATTTCTTGAATTTTAAATACTTAGCATCTCAGGCTGAAAGACTTGAAAATTATGTTAGACTACTACTAATTAAATGATGCATTTAGACACTCCTTGACAATCATGCACGCAAATACATATGCTTTCGCCCTTTCCCTCCATATTATCTGATACGTAACTTAGTTTAGAATGTGGTTAGTATTGTTTTTGAAAGGTTAGCCATGAACAAACTGCCAGTATTAACAACAGGACTAATTAGAAAGCCCTTAATTCTTTAATGTCAAAAATTAAAGTAAAATAAAATTTTACCGAATTAAAAATGATTCTAAAATGAAAGCTACTTCCTAATGGACTCATTTAAGTCACGTGGATTTGTAAGATGTTTTGCCAGCCAAAACCTCAATAATTAAAAGACAGAATACCATTTTTACAAATATTTTACAGCCTTTCTAATCACATGTAAAATCTCTCTACTTTGGTCCTAATTGTCTATCTATTACAACCTTCTGGTTCAGCCCAACCCCATGTCTCACTGCATCAGCAGTTCTCAACCTAGTTGTGTATTAGAATTGCCTAGGGACATTTAAAAAATATCCACAATCCCCTGTGCTACCACAGACTATCTGAATTTGAGTCTCTGAGGAGAACTCCTTGGATGATTGTAATATCATGTAAATAGATTTCACAGCAATATTTTGAGATTCCCATCTTTTCTTCCTTCCCTGTAGCACTGAAGGAGGAATGTAATTCAGTATTAGTATCTCAAGCTCAACAAGTTTAAGACTGAAGTTCATTTTTATCCTCTTCAATGTTCATCCTTTTGTCAGATATTCCACATGTAACACATCCACAAACCCTACTAGATTTTCCTTATGCTACGCTATCGCTGCAGTAATAGCCTTATCCTACCTACCACTGTCTTTTGTGTGAACCACTGAGAAGTTGTAATCTCTGGTCTTCCAATATTGCCACTTGTCTCCTTGCATTTTGGTGTCCACAGAGGTGATATTAAAATTATACAGTGAGTTATATAGTCACATAAAATAATAAAACATGTAAATTAAAACTTCAAATATATTCCTTATTATTTACCTACATTAATATACATGTAAATGACCATAACCTTCTCATTAAATCTACCTATGCTTAAATTATCTGATTCTGAAAAAGCATTTTTTGTAATTTTTATTTAGACCAGCTGTCAGGAGTTAGTTCTCTTTCTAAGCTTTGGGTTAACATTAGGGATGAGATGCAATTCTTGGAATAACAGTACAACTAAGATAATGGTTGTTAAGTGGCAGTATCCATCAACAGGCAATTTCTTTTTACATTAGCAAAAAGTAGTATGCTGATACTAAATATTCCCAGCTACTACCGAGTTAACAGCAGATATATTTAATTTCCAAGTAGCTCTGATATTATGAAAGGACTTCAACAAATTTATGGAAAAGCAGAAGTAATAGAAAAACATTTCTCAACTTAAGCTCTATCCAGGTGAAGGCACTTTCAGAAGCAACAATAGTCATTTTAGTTCATCTCTAAACAACTAATTCAGTGCAGTATTCTTTACATTACTAACTGAAGAAAAATTGGTGCCCTTTAAGGATTCTTAAAAATGAGCAAACAAAAATCAGAAGAAACCAAATTATGACTATAAGATAGATGCCATATTGTTTCCCATCAATACTTACAAAACTGCTCAAGTTTAATCAAAAGAAATGAGTAGAAAAACTGTCATGATAAAAGAGGACTTTCTGGTAAACCTTTATAAGATTTTTTTCTACTAAAACTTTGACTACATTTTGGAAATCACTTAAGTAGAAAAGATGTTACTGTTCTTTGTTCCTCCAGAAATTCAAAAAAGCAAGATGCCATGAGCATACCTCCAAAGTGTTACAATATCATTTGAAGTAAACCAGTCTGTATTTGCTGAAACTTCTTGATGGCCTTTGCTCTGATTGCATTTTGTCTTCAGGATCATACTATAAAACCGAGATTCATCTTCTTCTTTTTTTTTTTTTTTTTTTTTTTTTTTTTTTTTTTGACAGGCAGAGTGGACAGTGAGAGAGAGAGACAGAGAGAAAGGTCTTCCTTTTGCCGTTGGTTCACCCTCCAATGGCCGCTGCGGTAGCGCGCTGCGGCCGGCGCACCGCGCTGTTCCGATGGCAGGAGCCAGGTGCTTCTCCTGGTCTCCCATGGGGTGCAGGACCCAAGGACTTGGGCCATCCTCCACTGCACTCCCTGGCCACAGCAGAGAGCTGGCCTGGAAGAGGGGCAACCGGGACAGGATCGGTGCCCCGACCGGGACTAGAACCCGGTGTGCCGGCGCCGCAAGGCAGAGGATTAGCCTGTTAAGCCATGGCGCCGGCCCAAGATTCATCTTCTATTACAATTCTTCAAAGAAATGTTTCAGGATCTTGTACCAAAAGATGCCTGTACCATCATTTTCATAGTGGTACTATTCACAATAGCCAAAATTTGGAATCAGTCAAGGTGTCCATTATCAAATGAATGTACAAATTTGATGTATATAAATACACACACAAAGACAAACACACACACACAATGGAATAGTATTCAGCTATAAAAAAGAATGAAATTCTACCATTTGCAACATAATTGATGTAACTGTAGGACATTATGTTGAGTCAAATTAGACACAAAGACAAATAACATATCCCTCCCTTACATGTGAGAGCTAAAATTAAAAAGAAAGTCTTAGCATTGCAGCAAATAGTTTTGCAAAAAAACTTTTATACTTTTCTCAAACCAATGGTTAACAGTTATATCTGTGGTTACTTTAAAATTTACTGTGTATAGGTGAAATGGTCATTTTTCTATTCAATTATTGTTTGTAGCCATTGTCTATATTCCCACTAGACTAGGCTCCTTTTACTGTTTAGTTATTAAACTTATTTGGTGAAGCATTAAGCTGTTTTACTGTAATGTAAATTTAAAATATCTCAAAAAATTTTAAAAAAGAAAGGTATAGGGAGGGAGAAGGGGTAGGACAAAGGGTGAGGAAGAAATAGAGGAAGGGAAAAATATATTGTTGGAATTGAATCTAAGAACTTA
This sequence comes from Lepus europaeus, assembly GCF_033115175.1. NCBI lineage: Eukaryota > Metazoa > Chordata > Mammalia > Lagomorpha > Leporidae > Lepus > Lepus europaeus. Next base: position 88,288,806 of record NC_084833.1, on the reverse strand, counting down.
ATTGAATTTGTTAAATATTGATTAAAATTAGAAAACAATTAAATTAAGAAAAATCATCTGTTTTTAAAATTTTCACTCAAAGCTCTGTTTATTTCTGCAGCTCATTACTTTTGGCACCCGTATATTGGAGCAAGCAGTTGTGTAAGCTGGACTAATTGAAATGTCTATGGTGTTGTCACTGCTGTCAGTCATCAGTCATTTCTAGGTAGGGCACCAACAAGATAAAATTTTTCTGTGCAAAATAATGTGTATGGTCTGCCTCTGTGGTCTTTTTCAATGTTATCTGATTCCTTTTTAAGAATAATTATCCATTTGAAACTTCTCATTTCTTTGGGGGTACTTTGATTTCTCATAGAATCTCCAGTTACAATTTACTCTAAATCAGAATTCCATCCTGTTTAACATTTTGGAATGGTTTGAAAAGTATTGAAGTTTCTTACTCTTTAAATGTTTTGTAGAATTCAGTAGTAAAGCTATCAGGTTCCAGACTTTTCCTTGATGAAAGACTTCTGGTTACTGCTTAAATTTAAACCTCATTGTTTGTTAAGGATCCATTTATGTTGTCCATATCTCCTTGATTTAATCTTGGGAGGTTATATGGATCCAGGAATTTATCCATTTCTTTGAAATTTTTCAGTTTATTAGGATAGTAGTTTCTTATGGTCTTCCAAATTTCAGTGGTATCAGTTGTAACGTCTCCTTTTTCATCTCTAATGTAAGTTTTTTTAAAAAATAGTATTTTATTTATTTGAAAGAGTTACAGAGAGAGGTAGAGACAGAGAGAGAGAGGTCTTCCATCCGCTGGTTCACCCCCTAGATGGCTGCAACAGCCAGAGATGAGCCAATCCAAAGCCAGGAGCTTCTTCCAGGTCTCCCATGTGGATCCAGGGGCCCAAGGACTTGGGCCATCTCCTATTGCTTTCCCAGGCCATAGCAGAGAGCTGGATTGGAAGAGGAGCAGCTGGGACTAGAACCGGTGGCCATATGGAATGCCGGCGCTTCAGGCCAGGGTGTTAACCAGCTGCACCACACTGCCAGCCCCTTAAGTTTTATTTTTTATTATTCTGGCTAGAGGATCATGTATTTTATTTATCTTATCAAAACACCAACTTTTTGGTGCCAGTGCTGTGGCGTAGCAGGTAAGGCCACTGCCGCAGCCAGCATCCCATATGGGCACCAGTTCAAGACCTGGCTGCATCACTTCCAGTCCAGCTCTCTGCTATGGCGTGGGAAAGCAGCAAAAGCTGGCCCAAGTGCTTGGGCTTCTGCACCCATGGTGGAAGACCTAGAAGAAACTCCTGGCATCTAGCTTTAGATTGGCCCGGTTCCAGCTGCTGCAGCCATTTGGGAATGAACCAGCAGATGGAATACCTGTCTGCATCTGCCTCTCTCAAATAAATAATTTTAAAAAAACACCTTTTGTATTTTTGATCATTTATATTACATTATTAGTTTCAATTTCATTTAATTCTTAAGAGGCCACCATTACTTTAATATCAAAACCAAAAACAAGACATGAAAACTACAGACATATATATATACTTACTGAACATAGATGCCAAGATTCTCACAAAAATACTAGCAAATCAAATCCAAAACCACATTAAAAATATCCATCAGAATCAAGCAGGATTCATTTCAGTAATGCCAGGATGTTTCAACCTTTGCAAGACAATGAACATCACCAATCACTTCAGCAGAATGAAGAGTAAAAATCAAATGATTATTTCAATAGATGCAGAGAAACCATTTGATAAGATTCCAAACCACTTCATAATAAAATGCATGCACAGGTTAGATGTAGAAGAAACATTTCTCAAAATAGGAAGACTAGGTATCACAAAACAATAGCCAATATCAAACTGAATGAAGAAAAACTGAAATCAACTCTCCTCAGATCTAGAACAAGATAAGGATGTCCACTTTCACAACTCTTATTCAATATAGTACTCAAAGATTTATCCACAGTGATTAGGAGGAAAAAGAAATTAAGGGTATCAAAATTAGCAAAAGGGAAGTCAAATTATCCATATTTGCAGATGAAATGATGTTGCACATGGAAAAACTAAACACTCACCAAATAAGCTGCTAGAATTGATAAACCATTCAGTAAAGTCATAGGTTACAAAGTACACATAAAAAAACATTAACTTTTTTATATGCCAATGATGAACTCACAGAAATCAGGAAAGAAATTCCATTTACAATAGACACACAGACACAAACAGGAATAAATTTAATCAAGAAGTGAAAGGTCTCTACAATGAAAGTTATCAAGTATTGATGAAAGAAATCAATAAGAAATAAAAAGTGGGACCATATTCCTTGCTCACAGAGTGGAAGAGTCAACATTAAAATGTCTATACTACCTAAAGCAGTGGACAGGTTCAAGGCAATCCCTATCAAAATCCATTGACATTCTTTTCAGAACTGGAAAATAAATCCTGGGGCCTGTACTGTGCACAGTGGGTAAAGCTGCCTCCTGTGGTGCCAGTACCAGATGTGGCTACTTCACTTCCAATCCAGCTCCTCACTGGTGCACATAGGAAAACAGCAGAGGATGGCCAAGGTGCTTGGCACCCGGTACCCATATGGGAGACCTTAAGAAGCTCCTAGTTCCTCTCCCTGGTTTCAGCTTGGCCTAACCTGGGCCATTGCAGCCATTTGGGGAGTGAACCAGCAGATGGAAGATCTCTGTCTGCCTCTCTAACACTGAGTTTCAAATAAAATAAGTCTTTAAAAAGAAAAAAGAAAAATCAATCCTAAAATTCATTTGGAACACAAAAGACCAACAATAGACAAAGCAATCCTGAACTAGAAAAATATATAGTAATATATATTAATACTATACATGATATACTATATAGTAATCAGTGATTACTGACGCCATAAATAAGAGTGTCAATTGTTAAATCAACAACAGGAGTCATTGTGCACTTACTCCCCATGTAGGATCTCTGTCCTTAATATGTTGTATTATGTGAAGTAACAGTATAACTAGTACTCAAACAGTATTTTTTGACTTTGTGTTACTATGTGAGGGCAAACTTAAATCTTAGCATATACTAAAGTGATCTTCTGTATATAAAGGTAATTGAAAATGAATCTTGATGTGAATGGGATGGGAGAGGGAATGGGAGATGGGATGGTTGTGGGCAGGATGGAGGTTATTGGGTGGGGGGGAGCCACTGTAATCTAAAAGTTGTACTTTGGAAATTTATATAATAAAAGTTAAAAAAAAAGAAAAATCAAACTGGAGGCATCACAATACCTAACTTCAAAGCTTACTACAAAACTATAGAAATTCGAACAGCATGGTGCTGGCATAACAGAATAGAGCTCCTAGAAATTAATCCACATACACAACCAACTGATATTTAACAAAAGTACTCAACCATATAGTGGAGTAAGGACAGTCTCTTCAAAAAGATGGTGCTGGGGTGGTGGGGGGGACCACTATATTCTTAAAAGCTATACATAGGAAATGTATATTCACTACATAAAAACCTTCAAAAAAATGGTGCTGGTCAAACTGGATGCATATATGTAGAAAAATAAAATTAGACCCATACTTCTCACCATATACAAAAATCAACAACATGGATCCAAGACCTAAATTTCAACCTGAGACAATGAAGTTGCGAGATGAAAACCTAGGGGCAACACAAGACATTGGCATAGGGGATGACTTCCTAGATAAAACCCTCAAAGCACAGGCAACAAAATCAAAACTAAATAAATTGGACTACAGTAAATTCCAAAGCTTTTGCACAGTAAAGCAAATGATTAATAAAGTGAAGAAACATCCAATAGAATGGGAAAATTATTTGCAAACTACCTGTCCAACAGATTAATATCCTGAATATATCAGTAATTCACAAATAAAAATCCAGTTGAGAAATGGGCAAAGGACTCCAATAGAGAGTTCTCAAAAGAAGCAATACAAATGGCCACCAAGTGGATGAAAACAATTCAGTATCACTAGCCATAAGGGACATGCCAATGAAAACCTCATCCATGCTGGAATGGCTAAACTCCAAAACAGAGTAACAAATGCTAGTGAGGATGAAGACAAAGGGCATCACTTTGACCCTGTTAATGGGAATGTAAATTAATGCAGCCACTGTGGTAAACAGTTTGGAAATTTCCTCAAAAACTAGAAGTAGACCAGCCATGTGATCCAGCAATCCCACTAGGAAATTTATATCCCAGAGTGTTGAACAGACTATCAAAGTAATACCTGCACCACCATGTGTATAGCAGCACTCCTCAGAATAGGCAAAATTTGGAATCAACCAATGTGTCTATTATCAGGTTAAAGTATAAAAAAGTGGTATTTATATACCATGGAATATTATTCAGCTATAAAAAAAGAAAATCTCATTTGCAGCAAAACAGATATATCTGGAGGACATAATGTTGAGCAAAATAAGCTAGACTCAGAAAAAAATACTGCACGTTCTCCCTTACGTGTGGGATCTAAAATTTAAAAAAAGAAAAATTTTGTGTATCAGCCACAAATATAGTTTTGTAAAATTTTATACCTTTGTCAACCAGTGGTAAAAAATGTTATACTATATAGTTTTAATGATCTGATTAAAATTTACTGTATACTTGTGAAAGGGTCATTTGTCCATTTGATTGTTCACTATTTTCTATATTCCCATTAATCCAGGGTCTTTTTGTTTACTTGTTAAACTTCTTAATTGGGTGAAGCATTAAGCCTTGTTATTGTAATGTAAATTTAAAACAAGTTATCTCAAAAACTAAAAAAAAAAAAAAAATGAAGGGGAGAAGGAAGGAGGGTGGGAGGCAAAATTATGTTCATAGAATTTTATCTACAAGAACCATTGAAAGTTGCATAATTTTTAGGAAAAATTATCCTAAATGAAACCTCAGGGAATTTTTTCTACTTTGACTGAGTTTGAAGTGCTCCTTAGAACCCCAGCTTCCTGCATTAACACATGATCCTTGTTCTCTTGGTCTCCCAGATTCTTTCAAAGATAATCACAGAGGTCATTGTTCCCCTGCCAGGAAGGAAATTCAAGTGCTCACTGGCAATGGCTGCCCACACACATATAGGGTCAGGAAGCTCCAGAATTTGTGGTCACTGGGATCCTCTGCTCAACAGACCAAAAGGTATCTGGCTAAGTTCCCGCTATTCTGGCTCCATGTAAATGTATTGTCTCTAGTGCTTTTTTTCCCTCCAGTTTTTTTTTTTCCCTTTTTATTCTTACATTGTGTTATTTAAGCATATTTTAATGAAGTACTATCTTCATTTTTCCCCAAGTTCTTGTATTCAGTTATGCTTTGGTATTCTTTGACACAGTTGTATTGACACTAGATTTAATATGTGGTAAACGTTTGACCTGAATTTTCTGGTTTTTTTTTGGCACAATTTTAGGTTTCTTTTAGAGAAACATTAAATAATACACACACACACACACATCCATATATATATATATATATTTGGAATGTCTATACTGTTCAACAAAGGATGAGTTGGATATACTGGCCCAGTTACTTGGAGGTATTTCCTTCCAGGGTTGTTTTTGAAATCTTGCTATAGTCTGTCTGCTGTCGGAGTTTTTGTTGCAATTCTTTCCTAGGCAGCTTCTGCTTGATCTCTGCCTACTCCCTCTGGGTTCTACAGCTCTTTTGATGCAAATGAAGTTTTCACTCCTGTGTTTGCATTATGCCTTCATAAAGTATATTTGAATGGCAATTCCTTGGCAGTTGTACTGTCAAGCTTTTCATTTTCCCTTACTAGCCTTCTATTGCACATGGCTTCTATCAGAGTCAGTGAAAAATATACATCTTCAAATTTCAATGACAGGACAGTTTTCTCTGTTTACCATATTGTTTTTTATAACATGCAAAAACAAAAAAGGGCAGTTTTTGTGATTCTCTTCCCTGTTAGTATTAAAACTCCTGGGACTTAGACTAACATTGTATTCTATGTAAAATTATAGCAGCTGATCAAGAATTCATTTATAATTTTCAAGAAACTCCTTAAAAGTTTAGTGGGCTGAAGAGAGCAGTTGAGTAAAGAGATTGTAACAGTATTTACCCTAGCAATAGTATTTATATCCCTGCTATGATACTCTGCTACTTTCTTAAATGGAACATGAGGTCAATCTGTTGGGGGTTATTTGGAAAACCCTAAGGATTATAGATATCTGTCTTGCTGAATAAATGTTAGATTTTAATCCTTTGAATAAGTGTCAGGAAAAAGCAGTCATAAGCTAAAGCAAAATCAATAGGTAAACCAGAGAGCAGGAGAGGCATTAGCCTGAAAGCAAACATTCAGCTCTTGCAGCCGTAACAGCCTTCCCAGGGGACACAGGTGGCTTTACTTTTAGTTAAAAGGGCAATGGATCTCTAGAGACATTTGAGATGTTAACAGGCTTACAATGAACACATAGGTAATTGGGTACTTTGTGATTTTCGTGCACATGCTTAATGACAAATGCACAGTCTGTTAACCAGATCCAATTGTGGAAATGCTGTACAGTTTCTCTGTACAAAAATATTAGCAGTTTCATGAACACAGCAAGAGAAATTGTAGCAAAAGTATGTTTCTCTATATGCTCAATGAATTCTATAGGCTATGGACCCAGCATCAAGTTGACTTTGGAGAACAGATACATACATGCCAAATACGTGGGTATCTGTTGTGAAGACAGAGTATATACAGACATACTTATGCTTACATGAAGTCGTAGCTTGAATATAAAACAATATATGACAGTTGGTTTGCCTTAATAAAATAATATTCTCTGGGAATCTATGAGGACAAGTTCAGGTAATGTGCTAAAGCTTCTTACTTGTTAGCTCCAACCTAGTAAGATACAACCTCAAACTATGCAGACATCATTAATGCTAAAGCCACAAGATCTAAACACCCCTTTATAGATCCCACCCCAATACTCTTTAAGCTATTTTTGACATAAACCACTTCATTTCTTTGTGAAGCCAGTTCCAGACTTCCGTGCTTTCAAATTTCGGTAAAAAGCATGATTCCTGAAATGAAGTCATCTAATGAACTGAGTGAGGTATTTGGGGCAGATCCACGTATCAAAGGAGACCACACAGTGGTTGGTAGGTCTTATTCCCCAACCCGTTAATGTTTAAGTCAGTGGAAAGGGTTTTAAATGAAGCACTGGCAGGAAAACTATGCTTTTTCTTTTCTTCTTTAACCAAATTTCCTCTTCTGTATATATCTTTTCTTAGGATCAAAGAAAGTTTCTGCAACACAGAACTAAAGTTTCTGCAAACTATTAAGAAGTTCTAAATATGTCCTTACAGTCAGTTGCTAAAATAGAGTTGCGAATACCTATTTTACATGCAAATCCAACTAGTTGAACTCTGCCTTCCACCCAAAGGAAAATGTTTTCAATGCAGGTTTGTGTGTATGTGAAGACAGTTATTGTCAAGCACTTAAAGTATTAGAGGGCCAGGTGCTGTTGTGTAGTGGGCTAAGATTATGTCTGCAGTGCCAGCATTCCACATGGGTGCTGGTTTGTGTCCCAGCTGTTCCTCTTCTGATCCAGCTCTCTGCTTATGGCCTTGAAACGCAGTAGAAGATGGCCCAAATGCTTGGGCCCATGCACCCATTAAAGAGACCCAAAAGCAGCTCCTGTCTCCTGGCTTCAAATCAGCCCAGCTCTGGCCATTTGGCGAGTAAACGAGTGGGTCGAAGAACTTACCTCCATCTCTAACTCTACCTCTCAAATAAATAAAATCATTTAAAAAGTTAAAGTATCATGGGTTTTTTAAAAAAAAAGGATTACATTAGAAGGGGTTCCTTCCTTCTAAAGCCACTGTTTTCTGTACCTTTCATAGCAATCAGATCAGTAAACAACCTTTCTATTCTAGGTAGGGGACATCTCTTCAAGAAAAATCACAGGTTAGTCATTGTGTTTCTGAATAGAAATTCATGTTCAAGTTTCTGTTGACTTCATGTGTTGTTTGCCTAGCTAGAAAAATCACAATCTTCTATTTGTTCTCTTAAATTGGACCCACTATAGCACCGTAACAGGTTTAGGCATACCTCAAATGTTTGCAACTTGTAGCTTTACCTTAGTTCTCTTTATGCCAATTCAGGAAGACTCTCTCATCTCATTTGCCAAACAACAAATCTATACATCCTTAACTGGTCCCAGATCTCCATAAATCTAAGTGAATGCTTCTTCCTCAGATCTCTTGTACTAGATCCTGCTTTAACTTTCATAACAATTTTTAAAGGACTTATTTTATTTGAAATACAGAGTTACAGAGATAGGGAGAGATAGAGAGAGGTCTTCCATCTGCTGGTTCATTCTCCAAATGGCCACAATGGCCGGAGTTGCGCCGATTTGAAACCAGGAGCTTCTTCCCAATCTCCAAGTGGGTGCAGGGGTCCTAGAACTTCGGCCATCTTTCATTGCTTTTCCAGGTGCATTAGCAGGGAGCAAGACTGGAAATGGAGCAGCTGGCACTTGAACTGGTGCCCATATGGAATGCCGGCACTGCAGGCCATGGCTTTAACCCACTGTCTTTCAGTGCCAGCCCCACATAACAATTTTGTGAGAGAGACAGAATCTTGCTGATGAAAAAGGCATAAAGTATCGTCTTTTAAGCAGACTTTAAAAATAACAGAAAATATGATACTGCAATGCATCTATTATGTACAATTTCTACAAGGGTGGGGGTATAACAACTCATTCCTTTCATATTAGTCATGAAATCTAAGTAATTTAATCAAGATCATTTTAGAAATTTTTACTTGTCTCTAAGAAGGCCTGCTCAGTTTATTCTGAAAACGATTTGATCATGAGGATTTAATAACTAAAGTTAAAATTAGGCTAAGATTGAGCATTGTAGTAATTATGTACCTTACCCCCAGTTTTCTTAGAAGCTCTCAATAGCTATAAATGCACTTACTTGATATGAACATACGCTAATGATTTTTGTGCACAAAAGCTTTCAGTGTCCCTCACTGAACAGCACATTTTGATGAAAACAAATATACCTACACAAAACTATGAAATCAAATCCTGAATGAGAAATAAGAATAGCATTTTTAACATTAACTTAAAATGATCATTTTGTGAAATCATACAGTGTGTCCATACAATCAGAGACATTAATAGCTTAGGCAGAGAACCTTCCCCAAGGAATTTCCCGGCAAAGCCATGTCAAAGCACAAAGAGGAGTGCAGCAGACCACTTCCCACTTATTGCCAGGACATGGTGGGGCATTCACCGTTAAAGAAGGAGGTTGGAGAATTACTTTATTTTTGATTATTGAAATTTAGAACAGACACTCAGTGCCGTCATCTCTCAGTGACAGCAAACAACAAAAACAACAACAGACCCTTCATCTTTTTCTCAGCAGGACTCTGGAGCAAAGGAATTACTACAGAGGAATTCTGGGTTATTGAAAGAATGTGATTATCTGGATTGATGACTGCATTTTTCTATCTTCCAAACTCAAGTCTGGAGAACTTCAGAATGAAGTTTTAAAAAAAAAAAAAAAAAAAGGATACAATTAGCATGTCTTTGAATCTATCTTACACCAAATCTATTTTTTTTTTAGATTTTTTTATTTTTTTATTTTTTTTATTTTTGACAGGCAGAGTGGACAGTGAGAGAGAGACAGAGAGAAAAGTCTTCCTTTTGCCGTTGGTTCAACCCTCCAATGGCCGCCGCGGTAGCGCACTGCGGCCGGCGCACCGCGCTGATCCGATGGCAGGAGCCAGGTGCTTCTCCTGGTCTCCCATGGGGTGCAGGGCCCAAGGACTTGGGCCATCCTCCACTGCACTCCCTGGCCACAGCAGAGAGCTGGCCTGGAAGAGGGGCAACCGGGACAGAATCCGGAGCCCCGACCGGGACTAGAACCCGGTGTGCCGGCGCCGCAAGGTGGAGGATTAGCCTAGTGAGCCGCGGCGCCGGCCAAATCTATTTTTGTTAAACTGTTTTGTATTTGCTTCCTAGATATGTGCTAGAGAGTAATGTAAAATATTACACAGAAATAAACAAGCATGTAAAGATTACACAGAAATATACAAACATTCTGTTTTCAAAAGCCCATCATCCAGACAGTCCTTTATTGATGCACTCAGAATTTGGAAGAAGCCGCAATACAAATAAGCCCAACGTGTCCAAGTGGTGGTGCATCAAAGAAGTGAGTCACAAATTAAGGAGCTTGTCTTGAAAGATGAAAAAGATTTTATAGGGTAAAGGAGGAAGCAAATCATTTTAGGTACTATAAAGAGAAAATATAAAGTTTTAAAAATGTAGATAATTGCACATAATTGCTAAAACAGAATATGAAAGAAAAATGGAGGTAAGTTTTGAGTAGTGATAGACCATGAAGAAGCACCTTAGATTTCACTGGAATTTGTCATGTAGGCAGGGAGAGGTGATGAAAGGCCATACGTGGGAGTGTGACATACTCAGATTTGTGTAGAAGGATTGACTCTGTAGCATATGAAAGATGGAGCAGAACTGGCATTGTTAGAAACAGTAACAAGGAGCAAAGTTGAGAATCCAAGTACCCCAATATTTTTTTTTTTGACAGGCAGAGTGGACAGTGAGAGAGAGAGACAGAGAGAAAGGTCTTCCTTTGCCATTGGTTCACACTCCAATGGCCGCCACGGCCAGCGCACCGCGCTGATCCGATGGCAGGAGCCAGGTGCTTATCCGGGTCTCCCATGGGGTGCAGGGCCCAAGCACTTGGGCCATCCTCCACTACACTCCCGGGCCACAGCAGAGAGCTGGACAGAAAGAGAAGCAACTGGGACAGAATCTGGTGCCCCGATCAGGACTAGAACCCGGTGTGCCGGCACTGCAGGCGGAAGATTAGCCTAGTGAGCCACGGCGCTGGCCAAGTACCCCAATACTTTTAAGGAATGTCACTATAGATAGTTGCTTACTGGTCTTTAAATATGAACATCCCTGGATAGGCATTTGGTGCAGCTGTTAACATGCCACTTGGAATGCTAGCATCTCATATTCCAGTACCTGGCTTGAGTCCTGGCTCTGATTCCAATTTAGCTTCCTGCTGATGTGCACCCTGGGAGGCGTCATGTGATGTCTCAAGTAATTCCACTGACCACTCAGGGGACAGACCCAGCCAGAGTTCCAGGCTCCTGACTTCCGGGCCCAGCTCTGGGAGCTTGTGGTCATTTAGGGATTCAAGCAGCCAAAAAAGATCTGTCTGCCTCTGTGTGTCTCTACCTTCCAAATGAAATGACAATTTTAAAAAAATGAACAGCCTTAGAAACAGAAAGCAGCTGAAAAGTACAGCTTATATTTTCATTATTACCTCATTAATTATTAATTATCTGATCTGTTGACTACAGCAAAAGGAGAAAATCCAAAACCTTGAGAAGAGTGATCTGATGGCATTGGAAACTACTAAATCATGTTTATATTCAAGTGATAGCTCTTTGAGTTAATTTTACTGGAGAATTAAAAAAGTAGTATCTTCTTTAAACTCCCTTCATATAAATGGGAATAAAATTTCCTGAAACATTTTTTTGTTTATCCCAGAAGTATCCCATGGCATATTTTACAAGACACATTTAACATTGTTACTCTCCAGTACTGTCATTAACATCATCTAGTTCCTGACATTTCTATTCAGATGGGTTTTGTCAATAAAGGTGGTGATACCATCACTTAGTAATCCTTAAAAATATGCTAATTCCATGCTACTAGGCTTGATTTAGCAGGAGAAGGGGTTTTGAGTAGCAGCCTTGCTCTACTCAAAAATCTTCCTGAACGGTTTTCTCTATGCAGTGTTCATTTTCCATCTTTCAGTTACCTCCAAATCTTATGAAAAGATCAAACAAGAAACCAACAACTCCATTTTGTGTTTGTTTCCCCAGTTGTGATTTCTTATGATGGAACCTGGCTTCTGTGGCCTCCTAGTAGACAACCTCAACAGCTAGGTGCTCCTGTTTTCATTACCAAGCGTTAAATCCTAACTGCTTACGGACTCCTGGAAGACAGCTTTGAACAAATGTTTGTACACTGGGGGCATGTTGCTCATTCCTCTTATTAATAGAAATTCATTCTCAGCTGATTCACAGAGAAATATTTATAATTTTTTCTTTCTTTCTTTCTTTTTTTTTTAAACAGGCAGAGTGGACAGTGAGAGAGAGACAGAGAGAAAAGTCTTCCTTTGCCGCTGGTTCACTCTCCAATGGCCACTGCGGCCGGCACACCGCACTGAGCCGATGGCAGGAGCCAGGTACTTATCCTGGTCTCCCATGCGGGTGCAGGGCCCAAGCACTTGGGCCATCCTTCACTGCACTCCCTGGCCCCAGTAGAGAGCTGGCCTGGAAGAGGGGCAACCAGGACAGAATCCAGCGCCCTGACCGGGACTAGAACCCGGTGTGCCGGCGCTGCAAGGCGGAGGATTAGCCTGTTGAGCCATGGCGCCGGCTTAATGATTTTTTTCTAAAACAAAAACATTCCAGGAAACCAAAGCAAGAAGAGAGACAAACTGATTAATGGCGCATTAAGTTTTGTCAAAGTTAAAAAGTTGTAGCCACTCATCGCCAGCTGTGGCAAAAGATCAGCAGATAGACTCTGAACTCACTGTTTAATGAACTAGGAAGAGGAATGAGTGATGATGTGAAATAGCAAACTGGTTAAAGACAGCATACATCAAATATGCTTTCTTTTTAGCTCAAATAGTTCCTCTTGAAATCAAAGAATGACTAATATTTTCCCTAATTTAAAATATTTAAGCATTAAATATTACTATCAGATTGTTTCTCTTTGAAAATTATGAATAAATTTAAAGTCTAAAATTTTCTGCATTTTTCTTTTCTAATTACCAAGTGTCTTCCCATAAGTTATTTTATATCATATTTTTAAATGAGACTTAGGCATGAGAGGTAATAACCAGATTTTACATGTGGAAACAATCTCAAAAAATATAGACTCATACATTGTATAATTAAAGCAGCAAGGCCAATATCTGGGAGGCTCAGGAAGTGAGCCGGGAAGAAATAATATTATCAACCCTTACCCACATTTGGTCCCCAGTTCCAAGCATGTGATCAAACAAATTTAAAGAAAATATAATTGTCACAAAGAGGAATAAGGGAAAAGGTGGCCGGTGCCGTGGCTCAACAGGCTAATCCTCCGCCTTGCGGCGCCGGCACACCAGGTTCTAGTCCCGGTCGGGGCGCCAGATTCTGTCCCGGTTGCCCCTCTTCCAGGCCAGCTCTCTGCTGGGGCCAGGGAGTGCAGTGGAGGATGGCCCAAGTGCTTGGGCCCTGCACCCCATGGGAGACCAGGAGAAGCACCTGGCTCCTGCCATGGGATCAGCGCGGTGCGCCGGCCGCAGCGGCCATTGGAGAGTGAACCAACGGCAAAGGAAGACCTTTCTCTCTGTCTCTCTCACTGTCCACTCTGCCTGTCCAAAAAAAAAGGAAGGATTTCAGCATCCCACATTAGAAATATCCCTGGACTTAAATTAGCCAACTTCTCTCCAGTTCTGGCTTTTTCAAATTTTAACCCCATAACCTTGGATTGTGATGAGATTTAAAGTTTAAGATGAATTTAAGTGAACTATAAAAATGGCATACTACTATGCAACTGAAAGCTATTCTTTTGATGTCATACATCACCTATCACAATTCACCCTGACTCAATATTTGAAGTCCGAAAGCATACAACCAAAGCCATTTTTGACCATTTGACTCAAGTCACCTCCATATCTCCATAATGTTGTGCATAAATTTTTTATCTTGCTCTTGGATTTCAAAATGTATACTGAGAAAAAGGGGAAAGACCTGAGGATAAGCATTCCATACCTCAGCCTTTCATCATGGCCCCTTCCCACGCCATTTCTGCATCAGTGAAGTACCTCAATCTTTTACTCCTCTAGAAGCAAGGAAAGCTGTTGCTGCAGATACTGCTTCTTCAGCATCAGACACCTTGAATGGCCTAGGAAGAACTGAGGGCCTTCAAAGCCTGCTCCACTATTTGCTCAATGGCTAAAGTAAAACAAGAGCTAAATACACAGAATCAAGTCTGCTTTAATAAAGTTTATACAACTTCTTCCCATGATGCTTTCTTCATTAATTCTAGTAAGGAGTTCCCTTATATATGAGCATTTTGATTGTGCTTAAAGCACTTATGTTTGCCTTAGCATCATGGATGTTGGTTGAGAATTACCAAGGAAACAAAAATGAGAGCACTAGTTTATTAAAAGCATTTATCTAGGAGAGACTAAACACATTTATCATAATGAATTTTTCTGGCCTATGTATATGAGGAGTCTTCAAAATATTTGTTGAAAATGCACATTATCTTTAATTCATTTTTACATCCATGTTTAAGTATTCTGTATTTTCTACATTATTTGAAAGTTTAAAGAACTCTCACCTTATGCTTATGATATTTTAATATCTGTGTATAAAACCAGACTGTAAACATTCTACAAAACAATCTAACATAAATGCTTTAATTTTCAATTTACCAAACACTTTCTGGCCGTATTGGATTTTTATATGCTATAAAAGCCAGAGGAAGCATAAAATAAATGCTAGATGGAAACATTTAAATATTGTGGTTCAGTGAACTGGCACAAAAGGTTGCTGCAGAAATGGTAGATAAGTAGTCTAAAGCAGCTAAGGGAGCATGAATGCGGGAAGGAAAATAGAGTAAATTATTTATTGACTACCTACTTAGAGTCTGGAATTCTCCTGGTTCTTTGGGGGTAAAAACATTAAATGCATGGTTGCCAACAGAAAAACTCAGTCTAGTTAGGGTGTGAATTAGGGCATATCAACTCTGTTGACAGTACAAAGGACTCTTTTCTCTCCATGTAAACTATAGGATTGTGTTTGCAGGAGAGTTTGAATAGTCAATGAATGGAAATGTGTATTTTTATACAGTTAAACTAGCAAGTATACTCTAAAATGAATTTCAGACAAAATTTAGTATTAACAACTTTTTAATACATGTTAAAAATGGTACTATGAACATGTATTCAACATTAGCAAGAAAAATATATTTAAATTAAATTAAAACCTAAAATATTACCTTTATTTTTTTTAATTAAGGTAAAGAGATTATATGAAATACACACAGAACTGTAAAAACTAAGGTAAAATCCTTCTGTACAGGATGATCTCTAACATTTTAGTGAATTATCACTCACATGAGTTCAACAATAATTCATTGATCACCTAATTCCTCCCCATGTGCTTGACACTGCAGGAATACACACATACCTATTCTTCACACATCTTAAGGTAACTATCTAACAGAGACCTTAATAAAAAAAAATCACATTTAAAAGAAAACTGGATCAGTTACACTTTTTTGGGAAAGTAGCCTGATTCCACATATATGAATAGTGACTATGAAATATGATAGGGAGATTTGACCTACCAGAAATATCAAGGAAAGATCCTCTAAGGAAGGAAGCTTGAGCTGAGAATACATATTGAGTATAAATCAAGTAAATGTGCAGTGAAAATGAATTCCAGCTAGGGAGAACAATGTTAGCAATAACTAGACAAGCCCAAGTGAAAAAGGACAAGAAAAAAAGATCAGGTTGATTAAGCAGGGCAAGTTGTTAGATGAAGTTGGAGGTAAGGTACCTGTGTACCAAGTTAGAGTTCATCTTTGTCCCAGGAGCTTAGAACCCCATTGGAAAGTTTCACACAGGATAGATACATGCTTAATTTCAGCTTGCAAAAGTTTACTCCAGATAAAGTATGAAGATCAAGGTACAAGGGTAGAGTTTGGCAGAGTGCATGCATTCATACCAGTAGTGATAAGTTAGGAAGTTAGTTCTTAGTATAGCTGGAAGATGATGGTAATTTCAAATAGAATCTTGTACTTAGAGGAATGCAAAGCAGAAATTTTAACAGATATTATATAGGCCTAATTATTAGAATTGCATGAGAAATATGATACAGAAGAGATGAGAAGATAAAGACTTGAAATTTTCTGGCTTAGAAAAGCATTATCATTCATGTTAATGAGGAAACAACAGAAGGCAAAAAGCCTACGTACTATGTTTGACTATATTCTCAATATATGCATTTTTCCAAATTGCCCTGGAGACCTATTATCTCACAATGGAAAATACTAACCTTATAGTTCCTACTGTACTTTGGAAGTAAAAGTCAATCTCCCCAAATTATAGTCACCGAGTTGATCACATGGCCCATGCCCTCAAAGAAGTTAACAGTCTGTCATATGAAACATGTAAGTTAACATTTACATTAACATTTGGTGGGCTCAAGTAGGTAGCCATGTGGGAGGTCTAGCAGTCAGAGAACAGGAGCAGCATTTGAGCCAACACATGAATGCAGGAAAGGTTTGATAGGATTACGAGTGTGCAGAAAGCAATCAGGCAGGAACTGAGAGTTAAGGGATGGACAGAGACAGGTGAGAAAATACTCAGACATAAAGCAGCAGAAAATAGACTTGGAATTGCAATTATCTTGGGTTGGCGGAGAAGTCTGGGAGAGATTGTGTGAAAATAAACCATAAGTGATGCTCAGGGACCAGATTGTGGAGGTTTGTTGAGGTTGCCAAGAATTTCAGACTACATCCCAGGAAAAATGGAGACATTCTGAAGGTTGTTAAGCACAACAATCATGTGATTAATTTTACATTGCAGGCAAAGAAAGGCAGCGCAGGAGTTCTACTGAGTTTTTCTGGGGACTACTAAGGAAAGTATTCGAGAGATCCAGGCAGGAGGTGATTAAGGTCAAAGACAAAAAGAAGAAGTACAGAAATAAGGATAGATTAAAAAGATATTAGGAAGGAAACTTTGAGAACTCAATGACTCACATTTATGTGTTAAGAGGGTGAAGTATTTTTTTCTATTTCTGGCTTATATTTAACCTCATTTGAAACATCTTTAAAATGCAGATAAGACATATCTAAAGTTTTTTTTTTTTTTTTTTTTTTTTAGATTTATTTGAAAGGAAGAGTTACAGATAGGCAGAGACAGAGAATCTTCCATTCGCTGGTTCACTCCCCAAATGGCTACAACAACCTGAGTTATGCCAATCCGAAGCCAGGAGTTTCCTCTGGGTCTCCCCCAGGGGTGCAGGGCCTCCAAGGACTTGGGCCATCTTACACTGCTTTCCCAGGCCATAGCAAAAAGCAGGATCAGAATTGCAGCAGCTGGGACTCAAAGCAATGCACAAGTGAGATGCCAGCACTGCAGGTGGCAGCTTTACCTGCTAGGCCACAGCACCAGTCCCTAAACGTGTTTTAAGGAGTACGTTTAAGAGCATTTGTAGAGAATTTTTGTATATGACATAGAGGAGGAATTCAAACAGCTTTAGATTCCTTCTCCTTTTTCTTCTGTTTGCCAGGGAATTTAAAATAATCAGAGAAATACTCTTAATTTCAATCACAATTAGTGACAAGTCATTGTTCATTGTATAAACTTTTAATTAATTTGTTGGAATTAAAGCAAATCCCTTACAAAATGCCAAAGTTGGAGGCATCACAATACCTGATTTTAGGACATACTACAGGGCAGTTGTCATCAAAACAGCCTGGTACTGGTACAGAAACAGATGGATAGACCAATGGAACAGAATAGAAACACCAGAAATCAATCCAAACATCTACAGCAACTTATATTTGATCAAGGACAACTTATATTTGATCAACTCCTGGAGCAAGGACAGTCTATTTAACAAATGGTGCTGGAAAACTGGATTTCCAAGTGCAAAAGCATGAAGCAAGACCCCTACCTTTCACCTTACACAAAAATCCACTCAACATGGATTAAAAATCTAAATCTAGGACCCAATGCCATCAAATTATTAGAGAACAGAGAAACCCTACAAGATATAGGCACAGGCAAAGACTTCTTGGAAAAGACCCTAGAGGCACAGGCAGTCAAAGCCAAAATTAACAATTGGGATTACATCAATTTGAGAAGTTTCTGTACTGCAAAACAGTCAGGAAAGTGAAGAGGCAACTGACAGAATGGGAAAAAATATTTGCAAACTATACTACAGATAAAGGGTTGATAACCAGAATCTACAATGAGATAAAGAAATTCCACAACATCAAAACAAACAACCCACTTAAGAGATGGGCCAAGGACCTCAATAGACATTTTTCAAAAGAAGAAATCCAAATGTCCAACAGACACATGAAAAAAATGTTTAGGATCACTAGCCATCAGGAAAATGCCAATCAAAACTACAATGAGGTTTCACCTCACCCCAGTTAGAATGGCTCACATACAGATATCTACCAACAACATATGCTGGCGAGGATGTGGGGGAAAAGGGACACTAACCCACTGTTGGTGGGAATGCAAACTGGTAAAGCCACTATGGAAGTCAGTCTGGAGATTCCTCAGAAACCTGAATATAACCCTACCATACAACCCAGCCATCCCACTCCTTGGAATTTACCCAAAGGAAATTAATTTGGCTAATAAAAAAGCCATCTGCACCTTAATGTTTATTGCAGCTCAATTCACAATAGCTAACACCTGGAATCAACCCAAATGCCCATAAACAGTAGACTGGATAAAGAAATTATGGGATATGTACTCTATAGAATACTACACAGCAGTAAAAAGCAATGAAATCCAGTCATTTGCCACAAAATGGAGTAATCTGGAAAACATCATGCTGAGTGAAATAAGCCAGTTCCAAAGGGACAAATATCATATGTTCTCCCTGATCAGTGACAACTGAGCATCTAAAAGGAAACCTTTTGAAGTGAAATGAACACTATGAGAAACAATGACTTGATCGGCCCTTGTCCTGACTGTTGATGAACAACTTACTACTTTATTCCTTTTAGTATTTTTTGTTGTACTTAATACCATTGGTTGAACTCTGTAATTAACACACAATTATTCTTAGGTGTTTAAATTTAACTGAAAAGTGATCCCTATTAAATGTAAGAGTGAGGATGAGAGGGAGGAGATACACAGTTTGGCACATGCCCAATTGGACTTACCTCTAATGGTAGAGTTAGAAATGTGCCAAGGGATTCCCATTCAATCCCATCAAGGTGGCATGGACCAATGCCATCTCACTAGCCAGAGTGATCAGTTTCAGCTCATAATTTATCATAATGATAGGATTAAGAGTCAAAGGGATCACACAAACAAGACTAGTGTCTGCAAATACTGATAGAATTAAAAAAGTGAGAACAATCCAACATGGGAAGCAGGATACACAGCAGACTCATAGAATGGCAGATGTCCTAAACAGCACTCTGGCCTCAGAATCAGCCCTTAAGGCATTCAGATCCGGCTAAAAAGCCCATGAGTATTTCAGGCATGGAAAGCCAAGACACTCTGGCAAAAAAAGGACCTAAATGAAGATCTCTGTGAATGAGATCCCAGCAGAAAGAATGGGCCATCAAAGGAAGTACCTTTCTCGGAAGAGAGGAGAGAACTTCCACTTTGACTATGGTCTTTTCTAAATAAGATCAGAGTTGGTGAACTCAAGAGGTTTCTATATAGCCTTGGCAGCTCATGACAAGAGCCCTGGGTGATTACTGACACCATCAACAAAAGTGTCAATTGTTAACAAAAGGAGTCACTGTGCACTTACTCCCCATGTAGGATCTCTGTCCTTAATGTGTTGTACTATGTGAATTAATGTCATAACTAGTACTCAAACAGTACTTTATAATTTGTGTCTTTGTGAGTGCAGTCTGTTGAAATCTTTACTTAGTATATACTAAGTTGATTTTCTGTATATAAAGATAATTGAAAATGAATCTTGATGTGAATGGGATGGGAGAGGGAGTAGGAGATTGGATGGTTGTGGGTGGGAGGGAGGTTATGGGCAGAAAAGCCAGTAGAATCGAAAGTTTTATTTAATAAATATAAATTTCCAAAGTACGAGTTAAAAAATATATGTGTACATTCCTGTGTGTGCGAGCACATGTGTGCAATGTGAACCATTCTTCAGAGTTATATTGAATGTTCCAGTTTACAAACAAAAAAGGAAAATATTATTTATTATAAAAACTATAGTCTGGGTGTTAGCCATCTTCTATATGAGTCAAATACTAATTAACTAAGTGAAATCTTGCCGCTATAGAGTAGGCTCTGTTAGTTTATGAAAATTCTACAGCTTAGATCATTGATAGACCATGAGATTGTTAAACAATAGTTTATATTGACATGTGTCATGGTTTTTACATCTTACTTTACTATGAATAAAAGTGAAATTACAGATATAATTTAAGCATTTCAATCCTATCCAGTTTCTTGAAAGTTAGCTCTTTCCTTTTATTGTGTCACATGTTGAATTGCACATCATCTAGCAAATACATTAACAGCTCATAACACAACAGATTATATATGAACCACCTTCTCGTCACAGGGGATATGACCAAAAAACACCTAACTGAACAAAAACTGTTCCATTCGACAAGGTAGTTTTATTTATTGGAAAGTCAGAGTTACACAGAAAGGAAGAGGAGGGGAGGGGGGAGGAGGGGGAGGAGGAGAAGGGGTCTTCCATCCACTGGTTCACTCCCCAATTGGCTGCAATGGCCGGAGCTGTGCCGATCTGAAGCCAGGAGCCAGGAGCTTCTTCTGGGACTCCCACATGGGTGTAGGGACCCAAAATATTTGGGCCATCTTCTACTGCTTTCCCAGGCCATAGCAGAGAGCTGAATTGGAAGTGGAGCAGTTGAGTCTCAAACCAGTGCCCATATGGGATGCTGCCGCTTCAGGCCAGGGTGTTAACCCACTGCACCACAGTGCCAACCCCAGATATCTTCTTTCATATTTGCTATTAAAAACATTATATACTCACTTATATTAAGTATGTAACTATAATGTATTTATGTAACTTTTAAAAGGATACCTAACAATATTTGTATCTGCATATATTACTATAAAACTAGCTAATTTTCAAGTTACCTATTTTGTTTATATACATTTATAATAAGAGCATATAGAAATAGCATAAATGCATATAAAAACACATTTCCTTATAGAATCAATGTGAAAATCACAATTCTAGTATACTGGCAGAGAAAATTAAAGCTAAGCTTTCATATTTTTAATATGCTCTTGCTCTGAACTTTACAAAATATGAATCCTTTCTAAGTGAATTCTATAGCCTATTAATTAGAGTGTATTATAAATGTGAATGTTGCCAGTGCAGCGGCTCAATAGGCTAATCCTCCGCCTTGCAGCGCCGGGACACCGAGTTCTAGTCCCAGTCGGGGTGCCAGATTCTGTCCCGGTTGATCCTCTTCCAGGCCAGCTCTCTGCTGTGGCCAGGGAGTGCAGTGGAGGATGGCCCAAGTGCTTGGGCCCTGCACCCCATGGGAGACCTGGATAAGCACCTGGCTCCTGCCATCGGATCAGCGCGGTACACCAGCCTCAGCGCGCCGGCACCGGCGGCCATTGGAGGGTGAACCAACGGCAAAAGGAAGACCTTTCTCTCTGTCTCTTCTCTCTCTTTCCACTCTGCCTGTCAAAAAATAAATAAATAAATGTGAATGTTGACATAGGCAAGCAAAACAATGTTGAAGAAGAATGTTTTGTCACTTCATTTTAGTGAGTGTTTACCTAGTAGTACAAAAATTTCTCCGAACCCAAGGGAGAGAGAAGATTTGAAGAAAACATGTTTCTCAAATAGAAACTTCAGGTAATCCATTCAGACTATAGCTATCAATTGTAATTGTGTATGGTTTATAAAAAATTACCTGAACTACATGAAATTTGACTGTTAAGTTTTTGCTTTATCTGAGAACAGATTCAGCAGCGTTTTCTTCTTTGATGCTTCTTTTATGAAAAACTATGAAATAATTTGTTCCACAAATATGTGTAAACTTAGGAATTCAACCAACATAGCTTTAAAGGTCATTAGAGTTTTCAAAACATCTTTTTTGTTATTTGGTTTCTAAGTCTTAGTCCATGTGATTTAACTCTTAGACTGAATCATGTTTTTGAATAATTTTAGTACAAAAATTTTATAAATATACATGTTTACTCTGAAAATTTCGCACTCTCAAAATTGCATGGAAATCTAATGTCTCTTTGTCACCACAACAGTTTTCACCCTCCACAGTCCCAAAAAAAATTATAAAAGTTAGACCTAGTCTACTTTCCTAATAATTGTAATTGCATACATAAACCTATATGCATTTTGTGTGAATGTGTATGTACTCTTCTGAAGCACACAGAATGCCTACAGAACTATTATACTGCATCTGCTAGTTTTTCCCATTTATATTATTGCAGACGTGTTTAATTATCAATAATTTAGAAGAAGTTCTTTGAAGTCAAAAGATACAATTTTAGTTGATTATTCCCAAATTTCTCACTAAGTTATACCAATTATAGTCTTACCAAGAGTGATTTTCTTTCTCACACC
Organism: Lepus europaeus; assembly: GCF_033115175.1. Lineage (NCBI taxonomy): Eukaryota > Metazoa > Chordata > Mammalia > Lagomorpha > Leporidae > Lepus > Lepus europaeus. Next base: position 88,266,446 of record NC_084833.1, on the reverse strand, counting down.
TATATCAACAATGATAAATTTAATATGCAATAAAAAGTATCTCACTGCTGTATTTACTTGGTTATACACATGGTTGACTATAGTTTATATAATCTTCCCTTTCTCCTTTTTGTGAGCAATTTGTTTCCTTTGACCGTTTCATTCTACAATCATAACAAAAGCAATAATTTGTGTTGGGAAAATTGAATTTCTGCATGCCTAAATATGAAACAAGACCCCTAACTTAAATGCTACACAAAAATCAATTCACAATGCATCAATAATCTAGGACCTGAAACTACCAAATTACAATAGAAAAACATAAGGGAAACACCTGAAGACATTGGTATAGACAAAGTCTTCTTGAATAAGACACCAGAAACACAGGAAGTAAAAGCAAAATCAGAAAAATGGGCATCTGCTGACCTAAGAAGCATCTGCACAACAAAGGAAAGGAAACCCAAAGTGAAGAGGAAACCGACAGAATGGGATAAAATATTTGTAAACTATGCATCTGATAAAAGATTAAATCCGGATCATGTAAGAAGCTCAAGAAAGCTAATAACCACAAAACAAGCAATCCAATTAAGAAATGGTCAAAGGACAAGAATAAACATTTTTCAAAGGATGAAATATGAATGGCCAAAGACACATGAAAAAAATGTTCAGGATCACCAGCCATCAGGGAAATGCAAATCAAAACCACAGTGAGATTATACCTTAGTCCAGTTAGAATGGCTATCATCCAAAAAATAAAGAAAAAAATACAAATGCTGGTAAGGGCATAGAGAATAAGAGGTATGCTAATCCACTATTGGTGGGAATGTAAACGAGTACAGCCATTATGGAAGACATGATGAAGACTCCTCAAAAATCTGAAAACTGATCTGCCATGTGATCTAGCCATTTGACTCCTGGGAATTTACCCAAAGGAAACAAAGTCACCTGTGAAAGAGTTCTCTGTACCCCCAGTTTTATAGCAGCTCAATGCACAACAGCCAAGATATGGAATCACTCAAATGTCCATCAACTGATGATTTGATAAAGAAAATGTGGAACATATATAAACAATATGGACACCAGTTTGGTTTCCAGCGGCTCTACTTTAGAGCCAGCTCCCTGCTAATGTGCCTGGGAAAGCAGATGATGGCCTGAGTACTTGGGCCTCTGCTCCCTCATAGGGGACCAGAAAGACTCTCCAGGCTCTGGACCAGCCTAGCTCTGGCCATTGCTGCTATCTGGGAAATGAACCAGTGAGCGAAGGATCTGTCTCACACTCTGCCTTTCAAATGAATAAACCTTAAAAAATAAAATGTTATTGCAAAATTAAAAGGAGGGGAAGGAAGCAAGGAGGAAGGGAGCAAAGGTGGGAAATATCATTATGTGCTTAAAATTCTATATATGAAATATGTGAAGTCTTAGATATTAACAAAAAAAGCTAAAATATTAGATGTGGTATGCGCTAAGCACTGTTGGAAGTAAAATGCTGCTACTAATGAACTTAAACCCCACAACGGAAACATTATTTTAACCTTCATTTAAAACTGAAAAAAATAAATAAATAAAGCAAACAGGTTAAATGCATTGTATACAGTAGAGTTACAGAAACAATAGCTGCTAAAGTTAGAATTTGAACTTAAGCCCAGTGTTTATGTATTTACTTTCTGGACAGTGTTGCCTCTCATTTTTAGGTTGCTTGAATTTTTCATATTAACTTTGGAATTTTTTTCTTTACTAAGAAATGTATAATATTAACACAGAAGATAAACATAGGAGAGAGCGGCAAGATGGCGGAATAGGCAGGGCGCACACTATTAGTCCGGGGGAGAGAAAGTTTAATATAAGTGGAGATACTGCAGGGTCAAGGAAGAGTAGGGGATGAAACAGCAGAGGAAACTCTTCCGGAACTAGTGATTCACAGTGGACCTGCGTGGAGAGCGTGGGAGCCCAAGTTCGGGACACCAGCGGCAGACTCAACACACCAGCGCTGGAACACGAGGTGAGCCGAACCTCAATAGCCCGAGATACCAGCGGGCAAGCGGAAAGAGGAGGCTAGAGGGAACGAGGCTTGAAACTCTGTGGGGAAAAGTTCACCAGGCTAACTAGAAGAGAGAGAGGAAAAAAATAAAAAAAGTGACCGATACAGACACAAGTTTCTCTCTCTCCGCTCACCTCTCAAAGGCGAGCAAGACAGAGCAGGCGCCATTTTGGACATACGTCATAAGCAGGGTGACCTCAGGTCTGCACCGGCCCTGAGCCTAGCAGAAAAACCTGACTCTGTGGGGAGGGGTGAAATAACAGGAGATTAGCATCTAACTTGGCAACCCAGTGGGAGACTGCAGGAGAATTGGAGCCCACACTGAGGGCAAAAGAGATTCCCTGTGTGGTCCTTGGGAAAGAGCTTCCTATCTCTGGCTCCTGTGGGTATATCATTTGCCTGCTAACTACCTCCAATTACATTCAGCTGTGCGGAATTACTTCCCTTTTTATATCAAAAAAAGAAAGATTTACCACACCTAACCTGGGAGTGTCCTCTTTGACACACCCTCAACCCTGAGGAACCAAACACAGCTCTCAGGCCACACTCATCTCAAGCCTCTAAGGCTCCACCGAAAGCAGACAGTCCACTTAATATAGAGCCATAGTGTAACAACAAAAAACACCACAGTGAAGAAACCAAATATCTCCAACATGCCAAACAACAAACGTAAAAACCAAGCTAACAAGAACAAGGAAGACACTATGACACCCCCAAATGAAAAAGACACCCCAATTCAAGATTATGAAGATGATGAGATCGAAGAAATGCAAGAAGCGGATCTCAAAAAATTGATAAGAACATTAAGAAGTTCTCAAAAACAAATTCTTGAACTACAGAAATCCTTAATGGACAAGATAGAAAATCTCTCTCGTGAAAGTGAAATATTAAGGAGGAATCAAGATGAAATGAAACAACTAGTGGAACAAGAAACTCTGATAGTGACTAGAAATCATAATGAAATGAGGAATTCAATAGATCAAATGACAAACACATTAGAGAGCCTTAAAAACAGAATGGGCGAAGCAGAAGAGAGAATATCGGACTTAGAAGACAGAGAACAGGAAAGGAAACAGGCAAACCAAAGAAAAGAAGAAGAAATTAGAAATCTAAAAAATATTGTCGGGAATCTACAGGATACTATTAAAAAACCCAACATTCGGGTTCTAGGAGTTCCTGAAGGCATGGAGAGGGAGAAAGGATTAGAAGGCATTTTCAGTGAGATACTAGCAGAAAATTTCCCAGGTTTGGAGAAGGACAGAGGCATCTTAGTACAGGAAGCTTATAGAACCCCTAATAAACATGACCAAAAGAGATCCTCACCACGACATGTTGTAATCAAACTCACCACAGTGAAACATAAAGAAAAGATCCTAAAATGTGCAAGAGAGAAACGTCAGATTACTCTTAGAGGATCTCCAATTAGACTCACAGCAGACTTCTCATCAGAAACCCTATAAGCTAGAAGGGAATGGCGAGACATAGCCCAGGTACTAAGAGAGAAAAACTGCCAGCCCAGAATACTATATCCTGCAAAGCTCTCATTTGTGAATGAAGGTGAAATTAAGACTTTCCATAGCAAACAGAAACTGAAAGAATTTGTTGCCACTCATCCTGCCCTGCAAAAGATGCTTAAAGATGTCTTACACACAGAAACACAGAAACATGGTCACCAATATGAAAGAAGGTAAAGGAAGGAAACCTCACAGCAAAAGATCACAGGAAGCTCAATTTCTCTTTGACATAGAATTAAACTCTGATGCTCTGTTAAAGCAATGTGTTAAAGTAATCTATTATGTTCTCTTGATGTCTGTTAAATTCTAATTGTTCAAAAACAGCTGAATTTTTATTAAGAGCTATGGGTTCTTTAACTATGTGCTTATTTTCAAAGATTTGAATAATCACCTTGTAACAATGATCACATTTGGTCTATGTTATGTCATGATTTTAAGGAATCTTATTTCAACAAGATATTTTGGATTTTGAGCCTTCTTGGCATTCTTGACAGGCATTCAAAAAATCAAAGTTTCAAACAATCTGGTCTCTAAAATTCCCAGTAAATCCTGGACTTTGGTTTTTCCAGTTTGGGCCCAACTGAAAAAAATCGAAGGACCTATGTCTCTCATCTTATAGAGACACCAACTAATCAGGCTATTTGGAGTATATTAGAAGGACTGTCAAGATGTGATGTGGTACCAGACTTTAAGTTTCTATAATGGAAAATGCTATTAATACAAATGTTTGAGAATTAAAAAGTCTAATGAACTTGTGTTACTAGACATGATAGTTATCTTAATGAGAAAGCCCCAGAGGCCTAAAGGGTTAAATACTTGTAAAATCCTACAGGTGCTTTCAAAAATACTGTGAAGTAAGCAAGTGCCTCTTGTTGGTTGATGAGTTTATAATTTTAAACATGGCGACTTAAAGTCTTTTGTCATCCACAGTTATATATGATGTACTGCTCATAAAACTAAAGCGTTGTTGGTTCTGTGTTTAGCTGTCCTCCTATAGGTTCCTATGGACTTTTTCCAGCCACTTTTATTGTATTCAGTACTTTGGGATAGCTCTGTAAACAGATGAAGCCAATAATGTATTAACAGTACCAACTGAGAGAAAGTATGGTTAACTGAGGTTACTAAAAACAAAAAGCAATTCAAATCAATTGGCAATCTACAAAAAGAGTTAAAGATTTTAAAAGCTATTATTAAAATTGCTATATTGGTCTATTATGCTATATTATATGTGTGTACATATTGTATGTCCACATGGGGAAATTTTATTAAGAGTTTTATTTTAAATGGCTTAGAGATAAGATTGTCCATAAATTTAAGCTGCTAAAATCAATCAAAGATACATTTTAATTTGTGGGTCCTGAATCTGTGTATCATATGTTTTAGACTTGTTGGTAGAAAGAAACTAAAAACATTTTAGATGGTTGTGCTTAAGTTTACTGGCTAAACAAACTACACCATGTTAGATATTTAAGAGGTGTTTTCAAATACATGATTCTTAAAATTTATAGAAGGCATTGGACCTTCTGGTAAATGTTTTCTTACGTTGTTATCTAATGGTTGAAACGGTTTGCTAAGTATTCATGTGATATTGCTATTGTCAGCAAGCGATCTAGGACTTGCTCCCCCATTTCTCTATTCTAAGCCCAACTTGTTCTTTCATTTCTCTATTCTCTTCAAGGTAGGAAACTAATTCTATTATGAAGGAATCTGTAGGATGCACAATTTAATCTTTAGACCTTATAAAAGAGATGGCTAACATTTTTCTGCAATAGCATAGCCAAAATAAGAACTTAAATAATAATCTCATAGCTAGATTCACTTCGCCATCAGCGAAGTATACAGTAAGTAGAAAAAACCTCCCTTTCAGACCAAAGGGAAAGAAAGTTTTAAAGTGAGAATATAATTTTCCTCATGGGCATTGTCTACCTTAGAAAAATTACTACAGAACATGCCTGTGACTATAGACTTGTAGTTCAGGCCACCGAATATTAGAGATGGGACATGGGCCCTCCCTTGACTTGCATCCTCTGGTCTGCTTTAACAAAAACCAGGAGGAAAAGAAAGCCAGGCATCAGAAGCAATGGGTGACAGGCCTATTAATGGCTGATCTGTACAGTGATCTGCCCTCAAGGAGACCCAACTGGCCAGTCCACTGCAGTGGCTTTCAATGTGGTAAGCCTGGGCTTCAGCAGAAGTCAGCTTGTGAAGAGCCCTGGCAGCTCTGCCAAGAGTTGGATCACTGGAAATGGACCTGCCCTGGAGTCGAAGGATGCCCAGGTCAGAGCCAACAGATCTTATTGGCTCTAAGCTGAAAAGCCCTTCACTCAGCCCAACTTCCAAAGTGACCACTGCAGCTGAGGGGACAGCCAAGCAGGGTCAGCAACATTGCAGGCAGAACTGTAAATTTCTTGTTAGAGATGCCCCCTGCCTTTACCTGGCCAGCTCTCCTCGTAGGCCAGCCAAGTAATGAAAGTCAACAGAGTGCCTTCCCCTAGGAGGTTCACACCTCCCTTAGGATATACCCCATGTGAAGAGATAGATAGGTCTGGGCCTCTGAATTTACAAGGCCTAAAGCCCACCAGATTATTATCAAGCCCCTTCTATCAGGTTCTATTTGCCTCTCAATCAGAAAACTTAATTGTAGCTTAGACAGCACCTTTCTTAGCTCCTCTAATAATGACTCTGTCCTTTGTTCTAGACCCTGTCTAGTGCACTTGGGCCTCATTCCTTTGTAATCATAACCTCTACTCTACCACCAATGGCTCTACTCCCAACCTGTGTGTACTGATGGTCCTCTTCTCCACTTAATGCTGTATAATTGTTCTAACCTGGTAAATGCCACTCTTAGGATCATTGGTTACTATCCTCACCCTGTCTTTTATGACCTTGTCTAAATATGATCAGAGTCGGCAAACTTGGAAGGCTTCCATAGCCTTGGCAACTCATGACGACAGCCTAGGATGGTTACTGGCACCATAAACTAGAGTGTCAATTTGTTGGGTCAACAACGGGAGCCACTGTGCACTTGCTCCTCATGTGGGATCTCTGTCCTTAATGTGCTGTACATTGTGATTTAATGCTATAACTAGTACTCAAACAGTATGTTTCACTTTGTGTTTCTATGTGGGTGCAAACTGTTGAAATCTTTATACTAGATTGATCTTCTGTGTATGGAGAGAATTGCAAATGAATCTTGATGCAAATGGAAGGGGAGAGGGAGCGGGAGAGGGGAGGGTTGTGGGTGGGAGGGAAGTTATGGGAGGGGGAAGCCATTGTATTCCATAAGCTGTACACTGGAAATTTATATTCATTAAATAAAAGTTAAAAAAAAAAGAAGATAAACATATTTAAGAAACTAGTCCCATAATAATTTCCTTCTCATTCTTATGTTTGTTTTGATTTATATTTGTTTTTATTTGAATTTCAAAAAGAGATTATAATCTAAATCAAAATTACTGAAATATACCAGTCTATTAACTTGTGAAATTTCCAAAAATTCAAATATTCTCTTCTATTTGTATATAAACATTGAATTTATTTTAAAATACTAAAACAAGCTAACTTTTTATTCTCTTTTTTGCTAATTAAGTTCCTACAGAGCATGTTTTGATGTGCAGATTTATATTAAACTAATCTTAATTTCTTCATTGGCAACTACATATTTAATATGCATACAGAATTTGTTCATTTCAGGTATGACACACTTTGCTTCTTTGCAAACTCTGAAAACAAAACAAAACCAAACAAAGATGATAGCAATCCTACATTTGTTTTTTCCCTTTTGACAGGTAGAGTTATAGACAATGAGAGAGAAAAAGGTCTTCCTTCTGTTGGTTCACTCCCCAAATGGCCGCTACAGCCAGTGCTGTGCCAATCTGAAGCCAGGAGTCAGGTGCTTCTTCCTGGTCTTCATGCAGGTGCAGGGCCCAAGCATGGCACCGCAGGTAGAGGATTATCCAAGTGAGCCATGGTGCCGGCCCGCAATTCTGCTTCTTAAAGGTAGATCTTAGGCACAGCAAGCCTTAGCTCAAAGAACATTGTTTCTGCTGGCTAGAACTTATAAAAATGAATGCTCATATATTTCATAAGTAATATGTAGCATGATTTACATTCAATTTTTTAATTTAGGGTCTAAGATTATTTTTCCACTTTATCAAATCAATGTAAGCTCTCCATTTTTAATAGACTTTAGGACTTCCTTCTCCTGCTTCATTTTCAAACTTTATATATTTGTAAAATTTGTTCATTAACTTTTAATCGAATACGTTGTTGAAACTGAGTCCCTTCAGTTAATAAGAAACCCCAATCCCTCATAGTTTCACAGTTTTAAATAAAAACCCTATGTTCTCTACAACCATCAAATGTTTTTAAAGTATTGTCTAGTAGCTTGGGTACTTGATATAAGTGGTAAGCATAGAAGTCAATATTTTGTCCATATTAACTCCATTGGTTAGCCCAAAGGCTTATGTAATTCTCATTCTGCAACTGAGAAAGTGGAGCCTCCGTGAGATCAAGGATACCCTCACGTGACAAAATGAGGAAGTCATACATCAAGGATTCACACTACAGACTGTTTTGCTTCCCACTTCTCAGTTCTTTCTGCAACAGTATGACATTTTATGTAACAGTATCTGCAACACATAACTCTGCCCTAACACTGAACACATATTTGGGGCAAGAGTTTGTTGAACATGAGAATGTCACTTTATTTGACTACATTAACTCCCATTTTAGTCGACCTTATGCTGCTATGTAAAAAAGTGAAAAAGGTATGAATTAAAACTAAGACATACCTCAGAAAAGCACATGTGAGCTAAGTTATATGAAGTCATATAAACACTTATTAATCCATCCATTCACATAATACTATCTTTTTTTTTTTTTGACAGGCAGAGTGGATAGTGAGAGAGAGAGAGAGAGAGAGAGAGAGAGAGAGAGAGAAAGGTCTTTCTTTTGCCGTTGGTTCACCCTCCAATGGCCGCCGCGGTTGGCGCGCTGTGGCCGGCACACCACGCTGAGCCGATGGCAGGAGCCAGGTGCTTCTCCTGGTCTCCCATGCGGGTGCAGGGCCCAAGCACTTGGGCCATCCTCCACTGCACTCCCTGGCCACAGCAGAGAGCTGGCCTGGAAGAGGGGCAGCCAGGACAGAACCGGCGCCCCGACTGGGACTAGAACCCAGTGTGCCGGCGCCGCAAGGCGGAGGATTAGCCTAGTGAGCCGCGGCGCCGGCCCAATACTAACTATCTTAAGTTTCCTTTGTCCAGAACAATATATGACTTAAGACTGACAATCTCCCCTCAGTAAAACAGAAAGGAAATTGGAAGGAAACATTTGAAAATGTCAACCACATTTATATGACAAGTTTATCCACATATGCCAAGTGGAAATATAAAATATTTTAAAATTACAAGCATGATTTATTACTGATATGTTTAAGAGTTCAGAACAAAATAAGGGGAAAATCAGATCAAAATCATATCTCTCAACACTCAGATGTAAAAAATTGTGTATTTCTCAAAATTTTACATGATTTTTAGATAAATGTTATCTGTATGTCAATCCATTGTCAATAAACGAATGTATCATAAATTTTGAAAATTAAAACAGGAAACTATATTATATTCAGTAGGATCACTACTGCATATAGAAACATTTGTATAGTTTTTAAAATTATTTGTATGAAAGGTGGGTGTGTGTGTGGGGAGAGAGAGAGAGAGAGAGAGAAAGAGAAATCAGTCCTTCACACATTGGTTCACTCTAAATAACTCCAGCTGCCAGCACTGGATCAGGTAGATGCCAGGAGCCAGGAACACAGTCCAGGCCTCTTACGTGTATGACACAGACCCACCTAGTTGAGTTGTCACCTGTGTGTCCTATGGGGGATATTACCACTTGTTGGATTTAGGAGCAAAGCTAGGACTCAAACCTCCAATACAGGACACAGGTGTCTCAAGTAGTACCTTAATCACTGAACCAAATTTCTGCCTCTTTTGCATATGTATGTTTGTGTATCAGACCTGTTTGTCCCATGTCTAACTGCAAGTGCAGCGTATTTCTAATCCATATGTACAATCTATTTCTAACTGACATTTCATAGGTTTACAGTTTTTATATTCTGATTTTCCATGTGATTATCACTATCTAACTCTTCAGGTGTTTAAATAAATTGAACTTTCCATGCCCTGGAATGTTTCCTACTATTCCTGGGGCACAGATTTATCATTAATTACTTCATCTTGGGCACGTGTGTAGCTGAAACTTTACTAAAATGTAAAGAAATTTTCCTGGACTTTATGTCTCTTTTCTTAAAATAGATTTTCTGAACTAGAATTTGCAGGGAACAGATAGTAGCTTTAAAATAGTGTTCATAGAATTGCTTACACTTACTCTACCATATTCAAATTCCCAGTCATTTACAAGTAAAATGTGACATGTTGCAGAAAATTTAAAAGAAAAAAAAAATCAAGACTAGTGTCATTTTTATGTATTTAGTTATATTTTTCAGTGGTTACTAATTACAACTCAAGTTGTCTAAGGATATGGGGCCAGCACTGTGCTGCAGTTAAGCCACTAGCTGTGACGCCACGACCCCATATAGACACTGGTTTGAGTCCCTGTGGCTCCCTTCCTACCCAGCTCCCCACTAATACACCTGGAGAAAGCAGTGGAAGATGACCCAAAATCTTGGACCCTTCTGAAATGCATCAGAGTACTGAATGGAGTCCTAGGCTCCTATCTTCAGCTTGGCCCAGGCCCAAGTGTTACAGTCAATTTGAGAAGTGAACCAGAGAATGGAAGATTCTCTGTGTCTCTCTCTGCCTTTCAAATATTCTTTTGAAAAGAAGGGAAAAAAATAAACAGTAGAGCCTGAAAAAATGAGTATAAGATAGGGACTTCATTTTTTAAACCCTCAAAGGTTTTTGCTCAAATATCTATAGAAACCATTGTTACTGGAGGATAAGATGGTTATGTAATTGAAAAATCACTGTCATGTGCCACACCACCAAGAGTGCATTTTTTCCTTTTTTGAACCGTTATTGAGAATTACTAAAATACTTAGTGAGAATTTTCATTTTTAGCTCAGTCCTAAACAAGGCCAAAGACTACTTTGCTGACCAAGAAACAATGTGCATGGGGACAAGTCACACTACTCAGATTTATGGATCAGAAATTCCAAGATCAACCACCAGTAACAAACGTTAAAGCTGTCAAAAACACTCAGAGCAACAAGGCAGAATGCATTATGCAATAGCCTAAGGTGAGGGATTACCTCCGGTGTAGTCAAGCAGTTCTAACACAGAAGCAGAAGCCACAGTACCTGATCCGTTATGACTTCTAAAAGTGCAAAGCACACACACTAGTAAACACACACAGAAGTGGGACTTGGCGAAGAGCTAGCCCTTGGCCGGGAGGGAAGGTGTCATTCATTTATGGACCACTGGCCATAAGCTCGGTAAAAAAGCTCCTTTTTGATTAGATTTCAACAACTAAGGGAGGAGAAGAGAAGATGGCTCAGCAGTGCAATGAGGCCCTTAGTCTCAGTGACCTGAAGAAATGCAAAGGTTTTATATTACTGAAAAAACAAAGCCAAAAATAAACCTCTGAATAGATAAGTTTGTATTAGTTAAGGATCAGACAAGTACATAATTGTGTTTTCTTCTAGGCTCTGAGCCTTGCATGAAGAAACAGGTAGTTATGAACAACACAGCATCTCCCAACGGCTGGATTTATCTTGTGTAGCAAACTCTGTCAGCTTTCCAACAACGCTGCTTGGACTGACTGCCTAAATGACCAGAGTGAATTATTCACGAGTCATGCGGGAAAAAAAAATCTCTTAAACTCTCAAAAAGCTCTATTCTTTCCATATGCTTCTAAAATTAGCCATTGTACTAATGCTTTCTTCTGCAAATAATCTTCAAAACAGGGTAGTGAGAGGTACTGATAATCCTTGACTTTACATCTCCTAGTTGCGGTAAGTTAATTTTTGCCATTAGGAATTTTTTGCTTTGTTAGAATGTCCTACTTTTAATTGTGCACACTTTAGTGAGATGTCATAAAAGCCAAGGTCACCCAATCCTTAATATGAATTAAATAATGCTTCCCTCTAAACAGCTAGTTCTCAACATTACATGGGGAAAATGGGAGGTATATTAAGAATAAAAAAAAAAAAAAAGTAGTAGAAAACGAGAGTCTAAAGAAGATGTGATCCTGTTAGATGCACAACCAGAATTTAATAAAGAAATAAGATCTGAGACAAGACTTAACTGGCTGCAAGCTTTCTCCTCTTTTCCAACTTAGATTTCTAAGAGCAATGAATTACAGATTCTGCACTCATTTATGGTGTAACAAGGACAATGACAAAGACAACTAACTAGAATCCAATCTTAATGTCAACAGAACCCTGGTAACAAGTAATTAAATCTAAAGAGTCAGAAAAAGATAACTCGAGTCTCAAGAATGCTTTCCTAAATATTTGCTCGACCTTAAAGTAACCTAAAAATTCTAAGATTTATGTAAAAATAGACTTCAGGGGCCAGCGCTGTGGCACAGTGGGTTAAAGCACTGGCATCCCAAATGGGCACCGGTTGTAGTCCCGGCTGCTCCACTTCTGATCCAGCTCTCTTCTAAGGCCTGGGAAAGCAATAGAAGATGGTCCAAGTCCTTGGACCCCTGAACCCACATGGGAGACCCAGAAGAAGCTCCTGGCTTCGGATTGGCGCATCTCTGGCTGTTGCAGCCATCTAGGGGGTGAACCAGCGGATGGAAGACCTCTCTCTGTCTCTACCTCTCTCTTTCAAATAAATCTTAAAAAAAATAGACTTCAACATGAAAAAGGTATGTTCAATTAGACTATTAAATTTAATTGATCTCAAATTTATGACCATATTTTAATATCCTTTGTACCATATGAGAGCAGAACATTAGTATTAATCTATTACTGCCAGGATTATCAAGTTATTAGATATAGCAAAGGTCTACTTTTCTCAAAGAAATAGTTAATTGGTCATAATAAAATTACCTTAATCCTATGCAGCCCTGTTCACTGCAGATTTATGAATCCAATACATCAGCCTGAATGCAGATGAAGGAAGACTTCTAAGCCAAGCAGCCAGGAAAGCAATTAACACTCAATTAGAAAGCAAAGAATGAACACAGAAAAGGAACATGTAAATCACCATATTAAAGTTTTGTTACAAATGTGTAATAATTCACTGTATTTGTTAAATCATGTAGTTCATATTTACTGAATAGTTTAACATAGCTGTCAACAGTTTATGATAAATCAATTTCCTGTCATAGGATATATATCTGTTTTTATGTGAAACAGATATGTAAATGTGTTGCTAAATAGATACATATGCACACATACACACTATGTCAGACATGGTATTAAAGAAAGGGCTAACGAAAGATCTAGTTTTCTGCTTCAGTGGTTCACAGCTTAGCAATGGTGAATATATAAAAACCATGTGTTATCTCACTGATGGTGCCCTAGGCCACATTAAGAGTCTCTTCAACTCCCAGAATCCTAGAAGCTTCCTGGAGATGATTATTTCTGAATTGAGCTTTGGTGGACGCATAACTGTTAGTGGTTAAGAGAAGATGAGCAGGATGCTGGGAACCTAGCATCTTTTACAGAAAATATCTTCTTTTAATGAAGTAATTTGCTGTCTTTTTCTGGGAACAAAGCTTTTTCGTGCTTCTAAAGCAATGAATGGGGATGGATTTCTCAGCTGTGTCAATCAAAAGGGTAAGAGGATTAAAGTTAGACAGTTACACAGGAAAAAGTTTACAGAGAAATACGTATATCAAAACCTGGCAAGAATCAGAGTGAATTTCAGATAAAAATGACAGAGGACTTAAATGAAAGTGCTGTGAGTAAAGATGGGGAGAATCCAGATATATAACATAGTTAGGATGTAGAACTGACAACGATAAGTAAACTCTACAATGTGAAAGGTCATAGAATGACAATTCAGGATGATTTCTCAGTGTTCCGCATTTGCTGTCAGTAGGAGATGACTGAAATCAGATGTCCTTCACTAATGTGTGGACGGGAAGTGAAGAAAAAAATTGGGGGAATAAAGAGCTGACCAATAAATACTGGACACATGAGCAGTTTGGTATGAAAAGCAGGACATGTATATGTATTTGATCTGAGGATGGGCTCATGGAAAGGAAAGCAGGCATCTAGAGCAGAAATATGCTTTTGTTGAGAAGCTTTAAGGTGCAAGAAAAAAAAGGCAGCATTGGAAATGGGAAGATTCTGAATAAAAAAGAAAACTGGAGCCAACACTATAGTATAGAGGGTTAATCCACCCCCTGCCATGCTGGCATCCCACATTGGGGGCCAGCTCAAGTCCCAGCATCTCCACTGCAGATCCAGATTCCTATTAGTGTGCCTAGGGAAGCAGAAGATGGCCTAAGTCCCTAGCCTCTGTCATCCATGTGGGAGATTGCCAGCTCTTAGCTTCAGCCTGGCCTAGCCTCTGCACCATGTGGGCAGTAAAACCATGGATGGAAGATCTTTGTCTCTTCCTCTCTCTTTAACTCTGCCTTTCAAATAAACAAGCAAATCTTTAAAAAAAAAAAAAAACTAAGCTGCAGTGTGTATTTTTTAAATTTTTAATAAATATAAATTTCCAAAGTACAACTTTTAGATTATAGTGGCTTTCCCCTCCATAATCTCCCTCCCACCCACAACCATCCCATCTCCCACTCCCTCTCCCATCCCATTTCATCAAGATTCATTTTCAATTCTCTTTATATACAGAAGATCAACTTAGTATATACCAAGTAAAGATTAACAGTTTGCACCCACACAGATACTCAAAGTATAAAGTACTCTTTGAGTACTAATTTTACCATTAATTTGCATGGTACAACACATGAAGGTAACCTCTACAACGTAAGCTTTACAAAAACCATCAAAATTCATTGCTAGCAATGGATACCTGAGTATCCACTGGTGATAGATAATCTAAAGGCAGGAAAGAATAAAGTGTTGGGGGAATACAGAATTAACAGGCAGCAAGATTAGAGACATGAGCAGCCTGTGGATGATGTTGTGTGTGGGCAACATCAGGAGAGCCACCCTTGTTGCGTCTATGGATAATTCTAAGCCAGGGGTCCCTAGCTGAGGCTCAGCTTATCAGGACACTCACTTCCACTGTTGAAAGACGGGGGTAAAAGGGAAACCCAACTAATACTTGTTCATCAGGCATCAAATGAGCATCATTTACAATTAAATCCTGAAACTACAAAAATGAGTGGCATACTCAAAGTGAAATGATCAAGGATAAAAAAATAGTTTCCAAAACATGTACACCCTGTTTCTAAGAGGGGAGGGATCATATTCTTCTAAAAAGTAAGTCACTGGCTGGCGCCACGGCTCACAAGGCTAATCTTCCGCCTTGCAGCGCCGGCACACCGGGTTCTAGTCCCGGTTGGGGCGCCGGATTCTGTTCCGGTTGCTCCTCTTCCAGTCCAGCTCTCTGCTGTGACCTGGGAGTGCAGTGGAGGATGGCCCAAGTGCTTGGGCCCTGCACCTGCATGGGAGACCAGGATGGGGCACCTGGCTCCTGGCTTCAGATCAGCGCAGTGTGCTGGCTGTAGCGGCCATTAGGAGGGGGGAACCAATGGAAGGAAGACCTTTCTCTCTGACTCTAACTCTGCCTGTCAAAAAAAAAGTAAATCACTAAAAGTATTTGCTGAATATGTGTTTGGATGGACCGTTGAATCACTGATTCCCTTGGCAATCAGTATCTTTTATACATATAAAATTTGAAACTATTTGTTCTAGGAAAGGGCCCTCCTGCAGTTGTATATGCAAATCAGTTATTTTGAAACTGCACCATCTTGCTTGATACCGGGAAAGAGTATTGCTGTGTCAGTGGTTTCTTGAGGGCTGCATCCACATTTCAAGTTTACTTAGTTGGGAAAGGACTCACGAGGAAGTAGAATATAAAATATTCCTTAAGCTAAATGTTAAATGAATCCAGGGTTATTTAAACCTACTCTGAATGATGTGCATTAATTTCAATGTTTTCTCCCTTTTTAAGTTACTTGACCTGGACCTCATTATTTCAGGAGGGAGCAGGAGAATAATCATTACTCTGAAAGTAAACTGCTGAGAAGCAAGCCAACGAGTGCTCCAATTATAATCCAGCAGAACAGTAGATGCGAATCCATTCTTTTAACACAGGAACATACATGAGAAACCACAAAAAATTCAGAGTATATAAATATGCATACGTATGTACGCATAGTGCATATATAGAAAGCATTTTCATCATGCACATAAATCTTTCTTGCAAAAGGCACAAAGATTAGTATATAGGGAAAACCAACTCATGTGGGCTTTGCTGAACATACATTTATGCAACATTCTCTAGAGAGTTTTACTATCATTTAAATGAGTAGACCTGGACATTCAGTTTCAGTTCAGTACTCTATGTAAGAACAGTAGCAGGAGTATAAAAGCAGCTGCAAATGGGTATTTATTGCTGCAATGTGTGCAACAATCTTGAAATAACTCAAATATGCTTAAATAAGTACTTACTATATACGCACACCATGAATATTGCACAGCAATTTTTAAAAGAATGATATATACTGATGTAGCATTTTGTCCAAAATGCATCCACGAATAGAATAACACACAAAGCAGATTTGAACGATTTTATATAAAGGATAGGAGGAGGAAAGAGGCAGAAAGACAGGAGGGAAGAACACAAATGCATGCACTTTTGTGTGGGTAGAGATATTTTTCTAGAAAACTATTAAACACCTAAGAGGTAGAAATAAGAATTAGAGGATTTGTGAGCCACTTTAAGCTATAAACTTCTCTTAACCTATTGTGTATCTTTAATCACAATAAATATGTTTTATGACTTTTAAAAAGTTACCATCAATATTAATTCATGCCCTTTCCAAGGAAGCTATGCCTCCATGTGAGCAGACTCACTCTTGATTTTCAAATAATATCGAATAAAGAATTCCTTAAGTTCACCTACATGAACCATAAAAAAATTGACCAGTAATGTCATTTCTGTATTTAACTTTCCATAAAGGCCCTCAAATGATTATTCAATAATTCAATACATTAGTTCAAAAATACATTTTTTGTAATCATTAAAAGATTTTAGTGGCCTTCTAATTAAAACAAAAACTACAGCTTAATGCAACAGCTCTTTTGTAGCTGGATAAGACAAAAACTCATAGACTTAATTTTATGTCTACTTTTATTTCAAAAAGAGCACCGAGATCTCCCATCTGCTGATTCACTCCCCAAGTGCCTATAACAGGTATACCTGGTAAGGTAAAAAGCAAGAGCCCAGAACACAATCCAGCTATTTTCCACGTGGGTGACAGGTACCCCAGTGCTGAACACATCTGTTGCTCTCACAGTGCCCATTCAGCAGAAAGCTGAGTAGGAGAGTGGTCCTGGGCCTTAAACCCAAGCACGCTGGGGGCTGGTGCTGTGGCATAGCAGGTAAAGCTGCCGCCTGCAGTGCCAGCATCCCATATGGGTACCGGTTCGAGTCTGAGCTGATCCATTTCCTATCCAGCTCTCTATGGCCTGGGAAAGCAGGGGAAGATGGCCCAAGTCTGTGGGCCCCTGCACCCATGTGGGAGACCTGGAAGAAGCTCCTGGCTCCTAGCTTCAGATCAGGTCAGCTCTGGCTGTTGCTGCCATCTGGGTAGTGAACCACTGGATGGAAGACCTGTCTCTCCCTGCGTCTGTCTCCTCTCTCTGCGCCTGTCTCCATTTCAAATAAGTAAATTTTAAAAACCTCAGGCAGGCATCCCAAGCAGCCTTGCAGGCATCCCAAGCAGTGCTAAAACCGGCTGTTTTTTCACCACCACCTTTATCTCACTAATGCCCTCATCTGTTAAAAGATGGTTATGTGCCATGTGATTCAGCTGAGTTTGGTTCTCTTGAACCAAGCTAGTAACAAATAAAAGCTTTGATATTTTCTTATATTAGTGCAAGCAAAGCCAATGCATCCATTGAAGAGGATGTAATTTTCCTAAGGCTGAGGTCTTTAACATCTTCTAGACAAAGGGCAACTTTCAAGTAATTGGTATCTCCCAGACTACAGTGAATTTAACAAATCTTTCCTCAGGTATCATAATGTAACTGCATTGATGTCAGCATAACTTCATTGCTCATTAGTGCGATCACAGATCTTCAGAAATGTGCATTCCAACTGCCTTCAAAGGTAGATGCTATAACCACATACAGGTATGTAAAAGCGAGCAATGGGCGCTGATCAAAACTTTTGGGTGTAAGACAATATCTGAACGAGGACAATATGCCCACTGTACCTTCTCAGGCCTTATCCCACTCCACTTCTACCATGGGAAGAAGCCAAGACAGCACAGGAGTGGCATAGGTGCTTTGCATAAGTCTTAAGCAAGAAGGGGCACACATGCCTTCACTCATTCAATTGGTAACATTAATCAGTAACATTAATCACATGTTTACCTCTCTGAGGAGCACGGGGCAGATAGCTCCTGACCCAGCTACCACCAACTAGTGAAACTCGAAAATGAGGAAACATTTTGGCGTTTAGCTACCATTTCTTTTTCGATGGCATTTGAATTAATTTTGAACATAAATTAAGCTTTCTCACAGTAGGCGTATATCATTTGAGGAATATTTTCAAGAGTCAATCTATTGTTTCATTATGCTAAGATGATGAAGGCTCAAATGCTGAAAAATGTTTTTTGGTAACTCCTGATTTCTTAATTTCCTATGTTCCTCTAGCAAAAAAAAATATATTAATGGTGGTTTTTTTAATGCCAGGAATGCAAAGAGAAATTCGAGAATGTTCAGAATACTGGTGCTCAATTAGAGATACCTATGTTGCATGTTATCTACTTACATTAAAACATTTGCCATTTATCTGAAATTTAGCTGGGAGTCCTTAGCATATCTTAATATGCTAACTGACCACTTTTTCTTCTTTTTTGACAACCCTATTTTTAAGGGAATATTGATAACATTCCAAAATGAATGTACAAGGTAATTTATTCAAGAATTGGTAGCACTGAAATGTGTTTTGTTTGCTTATAAAAAAAAAAAAAATCTAATCCCAGCCTTATTTTTACTTTCTCCAACTCTCAAACTCCATTTCATTTCAAAGTAGAGTCCACACACCAAGATATTTGGCACAGACCAGTTTTGTTGCTCTTATTAGAAATTAAAAAATACAGGGCCTGGCTCCATGGCGTACAAGGTTAAACCTCCACGTGCAGTGCTGCAAACTATATGCCCACTAATTCAACTCCTGGCTGCTCGACTTCTAATGTAGCTCCGTGCTAATGTACCTGTGGAAGCAGGAGACAGCCCCAGTGTTTGGATCCCTGCACCCTCTTGGGAGACCAGAAGCTCCTGGCTTTGCGGTAGGCCAGCCCCAGCTGTTGTGGCCTTTTTGGGACTGACCCAGTGCAAAGATCTCTCTTTTCTCTCTGTATCTCTGCCTTTCAAATAAATAATGAATTTTTTTTTTTTTAATTTTTGACAGGCAGAGTGGACAGTGAGAGAGAGAGAGACAGGTCTTCCTTTTTGCCGTTGGTTCACCCTCCAATGGCCGCCATGGCTGGTGCCCTGCGGCCAGCGCACTGCGCTGATCCGAAGCCAGGAGCCAGGTGCTTCTCCTGGTCTCCCATGGGGTACAGGGCCCAAGCACTTGGGCCATCCTCCACTGCACTCCCGGGCCATAGCAGAGAGCTGGCGTGACTAGGCGGAGGATTAGCCTGTTGAGCTACGGTGCCGGCCCATGAATAAATCTTAAAAAAAAAGTTAAAAAGATATGCATGACACATTTTTACTGGCAAATCCTACGTTGTTATAATAGCATAGCTTTTTCTAGGGTAGCCAAACTTCAATGAAGTAGGTGGATTTGTTGTAGTAATTCATAAAAAGCATACCAAAACTGAAAATATTTTTAAAATATACGATTATTATAAAAATATTTCAACAAAGGTGAATATGACAAGCATATCAAATATCAGAATTGAGCAAAGTTCAGCATTTTCAACCCACTTTGAATAAACAACTTTTCATCCACACACATACTGAGTCCACCAGAGCTGGTAAAACAGAATGCTTGAGAATGGTAATAGATAAAGCACAGAAACTGTCCTCACATTTCTAGATGCTGGCAAGTCCACGATCAAGGCAGTGTGTGGTGAGAGCAACATTCTCCTGATGGGAAAAACGCTGCATTTTCATCCAGTTAAAGGCAGGCGAATAACTGAGCTGGCTAAAATGTCTTTTATAAAGGCCTTAATCTCATTCACCTGGAAGAATGTCCCATGACCTAATCACTTCTTAAATTCTGCACCTGTTAATCCTCTCACATTGCTAACACTTGAGTTTGGAGGAGGCCCAAACCATAGCACTTCGTTTTATTTACACTTTTGTTGAACATTCAAGAGAATAAGCTCCTAAATAGTACAGGTTCACATTTGTGAAGAGTAGAACATATGCTATCCTGGAAGAAATAGAATTCCAAATAGCACTGATGAATTTTAGATGTGATATTATGGACCAAAAAATATTTTCTGATTATTTTTTAGCTGGGAAGGAAAGGAGGAAGTTAATACTGCTTTATGCCAACAAGGGATCCTGTGATTGCAAAGATCAGAGGTAGGGATGGTTTTAATCCAGGCATCATTGCAAGTTTGCTATACCAATCAGAGCCCTATCTCATCTCTCTAGGTGCTCTAACATGCAGTTTCATTCTAAAATTAGCTCCCCTGATAACAAAAATAGCTGCAATGGTTTCAGACCTCACAAACAATTTGCACAAGAAGGAAAATCATTTTTCTTTTGCCTACTTTCAAAGGCAAAAGAAACGTGTTTCCCTGAAAGCCCTAACAAACAACTCCTGATGCATCATTGCCTCCCACTGTGTTATGTATTCATTCTTGCCATCAATAGTGAGAGAGGCATGAAATTCAATCGATGATTTCAGCAAATCAGTCTACTTTTGTATCATTGACATGAAGCAAAAGTTTCTCAGACTTCATCTTTGAAAACGGGGGAGAGGGTTTTCCAAAAGAGAATCTTGAAAAATGGGAGGCTGGTGCCTGTTAAAAGGAGGATAATAGAGGGACTGACACAATGCGACTTGTGTGAGAAAGCTCACCTGTGAGTAGGGTGGGTTAGAATAATGAAACTTGGGTAGGAAATGCAAACAATAACTCAGATTCAATATGATGAAAGTATATGCCAGGAAGGTAATAGAGATGAACAGAAATGGGTGCCCAAACACTCCATCTACAATTGGCACACTAACTTTACCCTGAACAACAATACTGCTATTTAGAGCTATGAAAAGAAAATTAGGTATACTCACTATATAATTATACCATACTATAAAAATAAATACTATTTGGAGATCACAATTTGTGAATAGTAAAGAAACCAAAATGACAAAAAAGATATGAAAAATGTAACGTGTTATCTCTCAGTTTTTAAACCCACCATGGTTCCATGGGGACCCATGAGGTAACTATAAAATGGTGGGAAATAAATATCGAAGACCATGATCCTGAACACACAGTAGCTGACTATGTAGAAAATGAGATCTCTGGTCAAAACCACTCTAGGAAAAAATGTGGCTTTAATTCTAGAAATTTCATATCCTTTTGGACCATTTGAATAGATTACAAACAAGTCTAACCAGGAGACATTTTGCCAATTTCCTAGGTAAGTTTCTGAAATTACAATGGCAGTATTTAAAAAAAGTTTTCTGTAGAAAAGTTTAATGACTTCTGTTATAGCCCCATTTTTCTTTAACAGTAGCATACTTTTCTCATCTTGTCACTATAGCCGTATCTGTCAGGTGCATCTTATTTTGTACAGCTGTTTGAAGAAATCTCCAACTTCAAGCAATGACTATTCGGTTGAGTTTATTTCTATGCTCACACCATCAGGATTATACTCATAATTTCATCTGAGCTACATGTATATCATTCCAATTTTACTGGAATATTTTTTTTTGTTCCTTCCTTCTTTGTTTCCTGGTTTTATTTAATATCCCTGGTCTCTGTCATTATTACCTTTGCTTGGAAAGCTAGGATTTTTTTTTTCTTTCAAGAATATGGAGAACACTTTGAATTGTTGACCACTAGAATTAAACTCTCATTTTGGGTTTTGCTAGGATCTAGTATCTGGAGAAAATGTGTAATTTTCTGAGATCAACCTACATATCTTTAAGTATGATGGTTTTTTAAATCATTTTTTCCTCAAGAGCCAGAATGTTCATCATATGCAATAGTCTCTTGCATGTTTTCACAAATGACTCCAACCCATTTTTCCAGAGTATCTAATAGTTTTTAAGCCTATTTTTAAATTAAAGCATTCTTATTTCTTCATACTAGTGTTAGCAATGTACAGGTTTACTAAAGGTAAAACCTGTTTCCATAAAAATCCATATCCTGGAATTAAGTTAATATATTTCACATGGGATTGTTACAGTCCTCTCTAATTGGTATTCGCAAATCTGCCCTTTTTAAGTATTTACATGTGCCATGTCCTGGTAAAAGCATTTTACAAGCAGGTTTTTTTAAATAAATCCTCAGGTTTGTGATGTAGGTAGCACCAATATTCAGATTTCACACACACAAAAAAAATACATTGAGCTTCCTAAGGATAAAATACCCCAAATTAAAGAATTAGCAATTATTGCAGTTTACTTGCGTTATCCTACACACTGAACATATTCCATAGCTATACTTTGCCTCTCTCTGCTTTTATCCTCTTACTCATGTCTAGCAGGAGTGTAGACTTAGTGTTCATGTTTTGACTTTATACAGGCCGGAAATCCTTCAAAATCCATAGTTACTTAAGAATAGGAAGTATTTCCACTACGCTGAACCCCATTGGCTGCATTTTTCTCTTGAGAAAGTACCCAGATGAATTCAAAGAGATTGCTGCACATGCCTCATTTGAATATCTTATCTGGAATATCCTATATGTTTGCATACAGGGAAGCATAACTGGTTTATATCTGCATTTCACTTCTTCAGCATCTTGCTAAACAGCTGTTGATCCAAAATGTGGAATTATCTCTACTCCTATACAAATGCTAATTAATTTCATGTTCAGGTACAACTCAATGGACCCTCCATTTGGGAAAGTCTGGAAAGCTGGATTGATTTTATCTTTCAATACATGTAGAAAGAACTTTATAGCACATCAGGGACTATATTAGGAATAAGAAGGTGAAAAAGAAACACCCCCCTCCTTTGGTTTACTGGAGGTTAACAGCAGATTAAAATACCTTATATTTCATCCCACCTTTCTGATAACTGTGTTTTGTTTTTTTTTTTTAAAGATTAGTTTATTTATTTATTTGAAAGGCAGAGAGAGAGAGAGTCTTTCATCTGGTTGTTCACTCCCCGAAAAGGCTCTTAAAGCCTGAGTACTGGTCAGTCTTCCAGTGCCTTCAGTAGTGAGGAGTCAGGATTTGCACTGGCACTCTGATATGGACACCAGCATCATGAATCCTGGCTAAACACTCTGCTCCATAACAATGGCCCCCAACCACTCCTTAAAAATAATTTTCATGGGTTACAAGTTTTTGACACCTCCTTTCAATGTTCATCTTCATAGTGTGTCTTCAGTCCTCATTGCTTTTCTTGCTCAAAAACAGCTGCATGACCACTTCTATTGTGATTTAATAAGTATATAAGAAGAATCATTGGCTCTTAAATCTCTGCCCACCTATTTGGAGTCTAATATATTAAACAGTTCACAAAAAATCATTTACACTTAGATATACTAAAGCAATTTGAGACTGAAGTGGCCAAACAGAATTCTTACCCTTTCCCACATTCTTCTTCCTCCTGCGGTCTCTGTTTCAGTCACCCTTTGGTCCACTCAGTCACCCAAGTCAGCAAACTAAACTCCCTTCTTTCTCATTCTTCCAAATCAGTCACCAAATCCTATGAGTTTTGTCTCCTTTCTGTTATTGGGTTGGACCACACCCTTAACAGATTTCCCCCTGACATCCCAAAATCAAAAGCTCTTTGTTCTGTTTCCTCATTCTTTTCCCACAAATTCCCGTTGGCTTACCAATGGATATAATCATTTATCATTTAAAGTTTTTAATACTTTAATCTTACAAGAGCTACTTAAATCATGATGACACCAGGCTAGCCTGATTCTAAGTCCCCACAGTCAGAATTTGCCTTGCTAGCATTTCTGCATGCCGGCACCCTCCTACAGTGGTCCATAAAAATCACCAGCTCCCTCCTTCCTAATCCATAAACATTTCCCCAGCCCTCTGATCAGAAAGTCAGATGTGAACACTACTTGGAATTTACATGGCCACCTTGTAATAAATGATCTCTCCACAAAGGACCTTGGCTTCAGTATTTTGGCCTTCTGATGTATGTGAGCAATGAATTCATTTGATTTCAACAACATTATATCTCAAATCTCCCTCTGTATTTCGTAGAACCTCAGATGAAGCCTTTGTTAATTCTTTCCTAGATTTGTCAGTTGCTCTCATGAATACATCCCCTGCCATACTACCCAAGTGCTCTTTTCAAATGATTAAAATTTCTAGTGTTAGAAATCCTTCATTGCCTTCAGGACACAATCCAATCTTCACAGCATGATAAACTGTGGCCATCCTGTTCTAGCTATCTCTTTTTCTAACTTTCTGCATAAGTGGGCCATACAGAACACATGCTAATTCCAGAAAGTATCATATATCATAAGATAGGTGCCAAGCAAATGGCTCATTTATATTATGCATACATACATGCATGCATGATTTAAGTAAGCAGACTATATAAATATATGTGATAATTTTAGTATACCAAGGAAATGATCAACACTTTGATTATTTTTTATCTATAAGATTTTAAATTATAAAATGGTAACTTTAGTACAAATCATAATTAGTTACAACATTAATTATAAGGAAGTACTTGACATCTTTTTTAAATTTGTGAAAAAATGATCAGTTATTATTCTTTCCATTTTATAAATAAGGTTTTATTGATGTTAGTTACCTAAGATCAAGACGAATGTCATGGGAAGAAAAGATAAACATTTAACACTAAAGACTTAAGTAACATCCTTACCTGCCAGAGGATGCACAAACATATTACCTTTCATTGGTTCAGCACTAAAAGGAAGCTCAGTACTCTTCACTATAGTCAACCATGTTAAATTAATTTCTATAGACTATCCAACTTTAAGAGACTGAAAAAAATGTATAAGTCTTCAATTTTCCATCGTGTACTTGTGTTTTCATATTCCTTGAAATATTTTTTTTGTCAAGCATTAAAGTTACATCTTGGACCTCATAAACAAAAAATAACAAGATTTTCTTCAGGTTTTAAATTCAAGATCCAAAGAATATTAATATATGTGAAGCAATTATTTATTCCAATTTAGGTAAGAAGAATATAATTAAAAAGAGTTGGCTTTGCCATTAAATATATTAGACAAATGAATGTATTCCAGGATTAAGTCTGTTTATACCCTAGTAGCATGATATAACTTGGTAGGAAAGCAAAAGGATGCTTCAATTCCATTATGCTGGAGTTAAGCATTTGATATCGAGTACACACATTCCTCTAAAGATTAAGAGACATTTCATTTAGCCCCTGGTTTCCACAAGGAGCTGATTACTTCTCCATTTGATAGAACCCCATAGAGTGAATCTCATCAGTTCCAGAGAAGAATTCTAAATTTCTGACTTGAAAGTCTCAGAGTGATGCTACAGCAAATTAAATGAAAGTATAGATAACTGTATAGATTTTAATTCTCAGTAAAATAAGCTTCCCGCAATATAACATTTTTCCAATAAATAGTGCCCACTAGCAAATTAATAAAACTGTAGCAACCAGTATCAGATTGAATACAAAATTCAGTATGGTTTATTCATTGCTTTTGCAGTTTCATATATTTAGTAAATCTTGCTTTAATCGTATAGAATTCAGATATTTATTAACTCATGGGTATAATAATGAGAGGTATATATCATAAGTAAGAAAAGTCCATTGTTTCATTCTCTATTTGTTAAAAATGCACAAGTCTAACCATTTTTCAAATTTCACTTTCTTGGAAGAACTTCCCTGAACACCATAATGCTCCTCTTCTGTCATTGTCTATCACTTTACCCTGCCTTATTTTTTTTTCAATACTTACTTTTACTGACATGTTACATAATATATTCACTTGTTTATTCATAATATCCTCTAGAGCAAGACTTTAAGTCAATGCTGCAACCCTGATACTTATGTTTCCCCATTAATATTTGTTAGTTTAATTCATAAGCTCATTGTCTTCTCAAGAATCCTGCACTTGGAGTTAGACAAGGTTAGTTCAAGCTAAGCTTCATAATGTAAAAAAGCATAGGACTGCTGCTATTCAGTGACCTCACCTATTAAATGAAAAATACATATAATGCTATTTATTGTGGTTTTGATTGAGTGTATCAAATGAACACAAATAAAAGTACTTTATACAGTGCTTTAGAATTTACAAAGCACAATCACCATTATCATTATCTTAACTTTATTTTTTGAATCAGTCATTTAAACTAACTGAATTCTAATACATTCTTTAGCTATTTTGTGTTCTAAAATGTTTAAATGAATCTAACTACTTCAGATAATCTTTATTCAATTCATGCAACTATATTATCAATTATGTAACTAAAAATATAAATGAAATGCCAGAGTTCAAGAAATGCTACGTCAAAAAATGGCATATTGGCATTAAAATAAACCTCAGAAGCAGAAAGATCTCTCTGATCTCCTGCCATCCTTCCCTATATAATCTTAGAAAAAATCTGAGTTTTCCTGAAAGTAGATCATATGACTCTCCTCCCTGTACCCAGAAGAGAGCTCTGTCCTCACATTTGAAGACAGAAAAGCTAAGAAGAATCTGACTAAACAGGCTTTGCATTGCTCCACCCACCTCCACCACCAGTCTCATGCCTTTAGATGCTATTCTTTTTTGTCTAATCAGCTTCTGCATGATTGCCAACTCTTCCTCAAAGCTATACATAAAATATACAATGCAAATATGTTTGTCTAGTTCTCTGGCTCTCTATATTTGTGTCATGTCAAAATCATGTAAATAAATTTGTTATGCATTTCTCTTATAAGTCAAAGTTGTTATAGGGGTCTCATGAACCTTCTGACAGGTAAAAAATATATTATTTATTCTCCACTTTCAAGACAAAATAAAAAAAAATAAAATGTAACAGAGGACTCTGGTTAGCACATCTTTATAGCATTATTCACCTTCCCCTAGAATTATATATTTTCAGAAGATTTTAGTATATAAATATGTTGTTACATTAACCATCACAGGAATCAAGGAAAGACAATGAAAACTGCTGAGGTTGGCATAAACATGGATTGCTGGACAATGTTCTTCCAGCGTAGAGACCTGAAAAGAACAAGGAAGAAAGGCTAGGGGCAAAGCAGTAACAGAATAAGTAATTAATGTACGTATTAGTATGGATGCAAATGATGTTAATCCTTATCACCAAGAGCATCAACTCACCAAGCAGGCTTTTAATAATGAGTGGACAGAACATGACACATCACACTGATGACAGCAAGCTTCTCAATTGAACCATGCAACCACCTTCATTTTTGCATGAGGGACTCTTAAAAAAGTACTCATGGCGGCAGAAATAGCATGAATGCAACAGAGTCATAGCCTCTCAACAAACATAATACAGCTACTATCCCTGCTGAGTGAATGACTTTCCAATGCAGAATGAAAATGAACCTTCAGGATGACACAATTACTTGAAGAAAATAAGTCCCAGATCATTGGATAGGACCTCCTCTACCCTGGAGGAAGCAGAAATTCATCAACTTCAATATATATATATATATATATATATATATATGTATGTATTTTTTTTTTGACAGGCAGAGTGCACAGTGAGAGAGAGAGAGACAGAGAGAAAGGTCTTCCTTTTGCCGTTGGTTCACCATCCAATGGCTGCCGCGGCCAGTGCACTGCGGCCAGCGCACCACGCTGATCCGAAGGCAGGAGCCAGGTGCTTCTCCTGGTCTCCCATGGGGTACAGGGCCCAAGCACTTGGGCCATCCTCCATTGCCTTCCCGGGCCATAGCAGAGTGCTGGCCTGGAAGAGGGGCAACCGGGACAGAATCCGGTGCCCCGACTGGGACTAGAACCCGGTGTGCTGGCGCCTCAAGGTGGAGGATTAGCCTATTGAGCCACGGCGCCAGCCAACTTCAATACATATTTAAGAAAAGAATTTATTTAACTTATTTTTTCTGCCTGTGATGTCCTTGCCAGTGTACTACCACCAGAGGGCTTACAGAATACCTAATTTATTGATATACAATACCTTACAACATTGCTTCAGACCAAGGGAACCAATTTTTTTTTTTTTTACAAAGAAATTGTAACCAAAGATGAAAGACAAAAAAATGAACGTTTAACCCTCTGCCTCACTGAGACAGCCAGCCTAATAGAGAATTGGCTTAACAAACCTCTGCTAAGATGCCATCCTAACTGTAGAGATACTTGCTAGCACTGAAATACTCTTGCCAGACATAGTTTGCTTGTGAATCATTAATTAATATGACTCCAATATTAATTAATTGTCTTGGAAACAAGGAGTAGAAGGATTGGTCCCTTCTACCTTAACTTTCAATGGTCTCCCTGGAGAATAGGTCTACTCCTATACTCTTGAAATTTCTCTGATCACAAATCTACAAATATAACCAATTCAGTTTCATCCTCTTTGACAGCATGCTACTGGTCTCAATATTGTGATGAGCTAGCCTTGTAGTTCTGGAGTAAGGACAATAGAGGAAAATTGAACCCAGGAGTCTGGCCCCTTAAACATCACTGTGATTTAGAGCAAGCATGTCCTGATGAATGCAAACCTACCAAAGCATCAGACTTCTCAAGAACTAGAGTCTGGTGTCACCCCAATCCTAAAGATATAGACTAGTCTATATGACTAGTCTAGTCAGTGAAGGCAATCTAGAAAAGTGGTAGGCGTGGAGAAGCAGTATCGACAGAGGTGTCAATGGAGCAGGTGCATTAACAGAGACTACAGTGTACTTCACTGACCCCTTGTCTTCCAAATTTCCCAGAGATTGAGGTATGTTGACACCTTGAAAAAATAACCTATGACATGAAATGTTTATTCCCATTCTCCCATTTCTCTTTGGAAAATAGATGAAGATTTATTTCTCTCACAACTAAAAAGGTCCCATATTATAGTACGGAAGTTACTTAGCAGTGTACCTCCATGGTGCTGGGGTTGGAATGTCCCCTTTTCCCCACATGTACCACTTGAGATCTTTGGGAATCTATCAATAGTTTGTTTCAGTTGCCAACTCCTGACTTAAACATATAAAGAAAACTTCACTGTTCTGCCTCATGCCTGCCTCTCCTGCCCAGGGGATCCCATGAGGCTGGCTTCATGGGTCTCTATTTTGTGCTTACATACATACAACCTACAAGTAGCCATGCTCTAACACCAAAGAAAGCAATTTTCTATCAATGTGGTATGAGAAACCAAGAGATTATTGTTCCACCTCTCCTACCCCACAAGAGTCATTCCGATGTTAATTTGGAGGTGGCATACTTGGCTTCTATGGAGCCATCCTAGGGGATTAAGCAATCATCAGCAACCAGCATGTCAATGTATCCTCACATTGGCTATCCTTTCCAACCCACTTCACTTTCTTGTTCTTCACTTCTGCTCACTGGGATTGCACTAACTAATATGGAACAGCAACTAAGCACTCTGCCTCAGGCTACACTTTCTGGGGAACCCAAGCAGAGACAAAACTTATCTTCTAATCGCATAGTTCTGAAGTAGGAAAAGTACATTTAAAACAGTGTTTTAGGGGCCGGCGCTGTGACATCGCGGGTAAAGCCGCCGCCTGCAGTGCTGGCATCCCATATGGGCACTGGTCCGGGTCCTGGCTGCTCCACTTCAGATCCAGCTCTCTGCTATGGCCTGGGAAAGCACTGGAGGATGGCCTGGGTCTTTGGGCCCCTGTGTCCACATGAGAGGCCCCAAAGAAGCTCCTGGCTCTTGACTTCGGTTCAGCTCAGCTCTGGCTATTGCAGTCATTTGGGAGTGGGCTGGCAGATGGAAGACTTCTCTCTTGCTCTCTCTCTCTCTGCCTTTGCCTTTCTAATATAAGAATAGATCATTTTTTAAAAATGTGTTTTAAATATGTTTCACAAATATATTTGGCACTGGTATCATCCACTAAATGATTTATTTGGACTTTATGTTCAGGTCAAATTCTGTTTATGAACAGATCATTTTGATTTGCTTCATTTTATTAACTTATATAATAACTGAAGGCCCAAATAAAAGCACCTACATTATGTTTCTTTTATTGATCAAAATCTGAATGACTGTCAAATTTAGACTCTTTTTTATGATAAAATGTTTATGATTGATTCATATCACAAAATATTACCGTTTGATAAGGTATAAGATTAGGGATAATTTCCCAGTACATTTTGAAAGGAAATCATAATAATTTTGCTTCTGTGCAGCCACCATATTTCAAATGAGAACTCTAAGAAATGTGAAATAATGTGTCTGAATTCCACGAATGAATATATCAGATATGTAAGAGACTAGCTTCAAACAGGGGATCAATACTGAAGTTAAAAAGCAACACACGGCTGGCGCCGTGGCTCAATAGGCTAATCCTCCACCTTGAGGCGCCAGCACACCGGGTTCTAGTCCCTGTCGGGGCACCGGATTCTGTCCCGGTTGCCTCTCTTCCACGCCAGCACTCTGCTATGGCCCGGGAAGGCAGTGGAGGATGGCCCAAGTGCTTGGGCCCTGCACCCCATGGGAGACCAGGAGAAGCACCTGGCTCCTGCCTTCGGATCAGCGTGGTGCGCTGGCTGCAGCACACCGGCCGTGGTGGCCATTGGAGGGTGAACCAACGGCAAAGGAAGACCTTTCTCTCTGTCTCTCTCTCTCTCACTGTCCACTCTGCCTGTCAAAAAAAAAAAAAAAAAAAAAAAAAAAAAAAAAAAAAAGCAACACACAGGGCCGGTGCTGTGGCACAACGGGTTAAAGCCCTGGCCTGAAGCGCCAGCATCCTGTATCAGTGCTGGTTCTAGTCCCGCCTGCTCCTCTTCCAATCCAGGTCTCTGCTGTGGCCTGGGATAGCAGTAGAAGATGGTCCAAGTCGTTGGGCCCCTCCACCAGTGTGGGAGACCTGGAAGAAGCTCCTGGCTCCTGGTTTCAGGAGTGAACCAGTAGATGGAAGACCCCTCTCTCTCTCTACCTCTCTCTGTAACTCTTTCAAATAAATAAAATAAAACTTTTTTTTAAAAAAGCAATGCATGTGTATCAAAATCTCCATGCAATGCAAAAGCATTTTTGTCAGGCTTTTCTCCTTCTCATTCAAAAACCTCTCTCTCTACTCTTTCTCTTTCAATTTTACTTTTTCTCCCTTCATTTCACACTCTTTCTTGCTCTTCATTCTATTGCTCTTGCATGCTCTATCTGGCAAAATATCTGCAGTAGAGATACTTGTATAACAACATCTGAAATTTCCTGAATTCTTCTTTTTTCATATTTGGTGGACAACATGTTAGAGAATATATATCTTACTCCATAATTTATATAAATATTATCTTAGGTGCATCTTGTGTTAAAATTACACATGTCATAAAGTATGTAGCATATAATGGCTTAAGTACATGAGTTCTTGTCACCCAGATGGGATAGCCAGATGACTTTTAGGATCCTGACTTCAACCTGTCCCAATCCCTGGCTGTTGTTTGCATTTGGGGAATGAATCAATGGAAGGGAAACCATCTGTCTGTCTGTCTCTCTCTTTCCCTCCATCCCTCCCTGTCACTTTGCCTTTCAAATATATAAATTAATTAATAAGTTGACATAAGACAGGAGTTGCAATATTTAGCAGTGGGGTGGCCAAATAAAAAGACTAATTTTACCTGTTAGGCTAATGTATAGAATCACAAGCAAAACAGTAAGCCCATGATTGTAAACAAAAATAATTTTACAGCTTTTCCAAACCAAGCAAATGAAAAAGTATTGCTTGGTTGTTTACTATGAATGAGTACATTGGCCTATATAGTAGTCATTAACCATGATTTTAGAATGGAAATACAGAATATAGTGATAAATGTCATGATTTAAAGATGCCAAAATGTAATTTCGAGATAATACTATTAAGGCAGGAATCCAGGTTTTTTGTTTGTTTCATTGTTGCCTTTCAAAAATTTACGTCAATCATTCCCATTAAAGGGGACAATTTCACTTACTGCCAACAATATTTTTTCAGATAAGGTTTTTAATTAACAATCTTAATTTTTTAGAGTGTTTTTCAGTTCATAGCAAATTCACCAGAAATTTCACTGAGTTCTTGTATGCACTTTGTCTTCACACATGCACAGCCTTAACCATTATCAGTATCCCATAGCACAGGGGTACATTTCTTACAACTGATAAATCTGTATTTTCTTTATCATCCAAACATCATAGTTTACATTATGGTTCACTCTTGGTGCTATACATTCTATGGGTTTTTAAAAATGTCTAATGACATAATGCTCACAATTATAGTATCATACACACTGGTTTTACATCCTTAAAATTCCTTGTGCTCTGCTTGTTCATTGCTCTGAACCATTGATTTCTGGTAACCACTTATTTTTTTTTACTCACCTTAGATTTTTGCCTTTTCCAAATTGCCATATGAATTCTTGGATTCACACAGCAAATAGCCTCTCCACATTGGCTTATTGCACTTAGTATCATGCATTCAAGTTTCCTCCAAATCATTTTCATGGCTTGATGCCTCTTTCTTGTTAAGCATTTAATAATATCCCAGTGTATAGATATAACAGTTTATTTATCCATTCATCTACTAAGAATATCTTGTTTTTTCCCCTACGTTTAGTCAATTATGAATACATTTGCTATAAACATCTGCATGCAGGTTTTAGTGTGAACATGTTTTCAACTCATGTGGGTAAATGCCAGAAAGCTAGATATTGGACCATATGGTAAGAGTATTTATACTTTTTTAAGAAATTGTCAAGCTATCTTCAAAAGTGGCTGTACCACATTGCATTCCCACCCCACAAGCAATAAATGAGAATTTCTGCTTTTCCACATCTTTGCTAACATTTGGTGTGATAAGTATTCTGGATATTGTCCATTTTATGTAGTGGATCTCCTTGTTTCAATTTGCATTTCTCTGGTGATATGATGCTTACATGCCATTTTGGCGAGGTGTCTATTCACATGTTTTGTCTATTTTTAAGAGTTGTTCATTTTCTTATTGACTTTCACAGCTCTTTGCACATGTTGAATAACAATCTTTAGCATATGTGTCTTTTGTAATTACTTGTATTTTCTCCCAGTCTATAGCCTGCTGCTCATTTTACTGATATTGTCTTTCTCAAAGTAGAACTTTTGTATTTTAACTAAATCTAATTTATTAATTATTAACTTCATGGATCATGCCTTTGGTGTTATTATCTAAAAATATATCACCATGTCCATGGTCATCCTGAGTGTATCCCATGTTATTATCTTCTAGCAGTTTTATAGTTCTGTGTTTTACATTTAGGTCTGTCATCTACTTTGATTATGAATGTAGATTTTATCTCAATAAAACAATTGATTTATATAAATAATTCTAAAGTGATACAAAGTTTCCAATGACTAAAAAAGTCACATTTAAAATGACAATATTAAGAACAAAAAAAACCCAGATTTTAATCACAAGCCACATACTAAAGTAACCCTTAAAAATGAACATTTACATATAGATTTTAACTTTCAATTATCACAGAGCTATACACGAATAGACATTCTAATTGATACTGGTTGTTCAGAAGCTTATAACTCTTTTGTTTTTTTTAAAGGAGTGGAGTATTACTTTGACATTCTTTTTAGCTTCCAAAAGCAAATATCTAGATCATGAGAAATCAAGAATGTTTTTATTAAAAGTGGCATTTCTGCTAACTTGCTTAATTATGTGTCTAAGAGGCTTCATCTTTTATTGCATCATTTTGCTCAGTATCTGAAAGGAAAAGGTAAATTGTCACAATTCATTTTTTTCAGTCCACAGGGGATTATATGGTATATTTTAAAGGTTACTCATTCAATTTACAACTTCCCAATTTACTTTTTCCTCTACATGTAGTCACCTAGAATTTCTACTTAACATACTGCCTTGGCTTTCTGAGAAAGACACAGTAGCTCCCACTGAGGAGCATTCTTTCACCTGCTCCTGCTACTGACTCACTGCTGTTCACTCATGTTGAGGAACCAGTTGGTCAGGAAGCTACACCACAGCCATAGCCTTTAAAGACAATGGAAAGATGCCTGTGGAAACAGAGGTGGCCATTCACTGAATTAGGATCGCCCTAACCATCCACTAAGTCAAGTCATAGAGAAGATGTGTGTAGATTTGATAAGAGGTGCAAGAGAAAAGAATCTCAGTGTGAAAGGATCAGTTCAGATGCCTTACAAGACTTTGAGAATCATTACAAGAAAAATACCTTGTCGTTTCCAAATGACAATCCACAAGCAACTAATTGACTTGCACAGTGCTTCTGAGATTGTTAAGCAGATTATTTCCATCAGCACTGAACCAGGAGTCAAGTTTGAAGTCAACATTGCAGATGCCTAAGCCAAACAACTATTTCAATAAATTAACTACTAGTTTATTTATTTTAAATTACCTTAAGGATATCAAATGTTACCAATGTATTCAAGTATTCCTAACTCATTAGGAATATAGATATATACAATACTATATATATATATATATATATATATATATATATATATATATCTATAATAGTTATTGAGCACCAAATGTGTTTTCCTCCCATAAGATTTAAGCAATAGAATCTCTCCCTTATATAAACTAACTCCTCTGAGGAGAAATCAATAAATACTTATATAATTGCAAGACAGAGAATTATGATGTTAGGCTTATTTATAGGATGTATTCATATAATGAGGAATATAATAATTAGCATTTGGAGAAGTTATGAGAATGGTATTTGAACTGAGTTTTGAAAAGCAAATGTGGTCACTGATCTGGAGAAGTGAGGTAGGTTGTCAATACTTAGAAGGATATCATGGAGCATCAGTGCAATTACAAGAGAAAATTTATAGAAATTTGTTTTTTTTTCTGTGATAATGGATTTGTTGACAACATTGATGAACTTGTTCCAATATATTACACATTAGAATAACAGCACTGTCTTTGTCTTTTGAAAGATTTCTTACATAAAAATGAAATGCATTTTTTGAAATATAAGTATTTAACTATCACTAGTTTTGAATGATATGAATACAATAATGAATAATGCAAAGGAACAACAGGTTGAATATTCTTTACCCCAAAAGCTTTGGACCAGATATGTTACAGATTTTAGAATACGTGCTTATACTTGGAAGTAAAAATACCATCTTAAGTGTTAAAGTGATCATATGAATAGGATTAAGTCTGGTAATATTAGAATTAAAAAGGAGGGAATGCTCCAACATGGGAAGCCATCCATACAGCAGACTCATAGAATGACAATCACTTTAAGTAGCACTCCAACCTCAGAATCACCCCTTAAAGCATTCTGGTCTGGCTGAAAAGGCCACTAGCATATTTTAGCATGAAAAGCCAAGACACTGGAAAAAAATGTCCTCCATGAAGGACCTCAGTGGGTGAGACCCCAGTGGAAAGATGTGGTCATTAAAGAAGGATATACTTTTCTCTGAAGGGAGGGCAGAAGCTTCACTTTGCTTATGGCCTTGTCTATTTATGGAGTTTGTGGATTCAAAAGGTTTCCATAGCCTATGCAGCTCATGTCAAGAGCCTCCAGTAATCATACTTAAGACATCACACATAAGTGATCATATATATGACATCATACACAAGAGAGTTAATTGTTAAATTAGCAACAGGAGTCACTATGCACTAATTTCCCATGCAAGACCTCTGTCCTCAAAGAGTTGTATTATAATTAGGTCTACATGCTTGCAAAAGCTGTATTATTCTTAGGTGCTTCTTTAAAGTTAATAAAGTTTCTAAAAATTAAATTAACTTCAAGATGCAATGAATTTGAACAGCCCTTGTCTTGACTGATAAGGAACAGTTTTTTTTGTACAAATTGTTGAACTCTTTACTTAATATAGAGTTAGTCTTCTATGTATAACGTTAACTGAAAATGGATCTTAGTAGAGAATAGGACTAGGAATGAGAAAGGGAGGAGGTGGTGGGATGGGAGTATGGGTGGGAGGGTGGGTATAGTGGGAAGAATTCACTAAATTCCTAAAGTTGTACTTACAAAATGCACAAAGCTTGTGTTCCTTAAATAAAAGGTTTCTTTGGTATAAAAATAAAAAAAATAAAAAAGAACTACATGGGAAAAAAGAGTCTGTGCTTATATACAATGAAATATCTTGGGGGTGGAATTAAAGTCTAAACATGAAATGCATTTATTTACATTTTTCATATACCTTCTATAAGGGGTCTTCCAATAGTTGATGGAAAATAAGTTTTACCAAAAAACTGCACATGGATTTCAAACTTATATTGCCAAAAAAAAGCCACAATAGACATGTTTTAAATCCATTTTCCATGAAATTTTTGATGTGGCCTCCTAAACATACTGTGAGGGTAATTTCATGAAATGTTTTTAGTGCCCCTGCATTTTAATAAGGTCAGATTTTCCACTTGTGGCATCATGGCAGCCCTCAAAATGATTCAAGTTTTGGAGCATTTTGGACTTCAGATATTTGGATTAGGATGTCCAACTTGTATAACTGGGGGGAAAATAGAACAGGAGACAAAAGAAAGTTTATAGGACAGGACAATCTAATCTATTTTGTGTAAGATTGGGTTGTCCAAAAAGTATTAATAAGAGTAATATTTAGAAAATAATGATATAAGGGTTTGTGTAACTTGGGAAGACATTAGTGTTACAAAATATACCTAGATAAAGAAAAATAATATTCTACAGATGGAAATGAACAATCAAAAACATACTGAAGTACCTGATTTTTGACTCAGTGGCAACAACTTTTTGAATGCAAGTGTGAGTAGAAACAGAAGCAATCAGCAATATCATAAGAGATGGAAGATATGGTTTAGAAATAACTTTTAGTTGACTCTCTTCATTGTAGACTAAAATCAGAATAGTGGGGATAGGAGCACATTCTTGTCAAAGGTTTGATGAACCCATACTAATGGATTTCATAGCAGTCTTAGTTCACAATCAAGATCCAAATCATTCCCTACTTTCAAGGGAACATCCTCTCAGAATTTAGTGTTGGTGAAATTTTCCATGCTCTGCTGTTTAAGTAACACTATAAAACATGAATGAGGTAATCTGTATTATTACCTCATTTCCTGTGACATTTCATGTCGTGAATGTGATGTGAGGTGGACAGGAGTGACTAGCAGGAAGTTCACAGGCAGAAAAAAATAGAAATTACTACATACATTAGATGTTGTGAATTTTGATGGTACCAGATTTTGGGCACACTTTAGATGTTAGGGGGGAAAGTTATTGAAGAAGGATTGAAGAATAAATGTATAGTGGATCTCAGGAATAGGTAAAAGGTCAAGAATGAGGTAAAATTCACAGAAAGTGCTTCTAGAATATTTACAATCATGCTAATGATTGGTTTCATGTGTTCTACAGATAGTAGCATTTAAGTCTGAGAACAATCTTGTGAATCTTATACTTCTTGTGATTTGTATATCCCTGTTTTAAATATGAAACTGATGATGGGTATTTGGCATAGCCATTTAGACACTACTTGAGACACCCACATCCCATAGAGGAGTACTTGGATTTGAGCCCCAGCTACATTCCAAATTCTAGTTTCTGAGCTCTGGCTCCTGGCTTTAGCCTGACCTTATTGGCAAGCTAAGTAGATAGGATATCTTTCTATCTCTCTCTGTCTCTCTGTCTCTGTATGTCTTTCCCTCTGTCTCTTGGCCTCTGAAATAAATTTAAAAAATCCAATAAACAAAGATGAAACTGATGTCCAAAGTAGTCAAATAACATGCCACTGAAAGCAAGTTAAACAGCTGTCTGGCTCCAGTCACCTGACCCCTTTGCTAGGCTAAATATCCAATACTTATTGATAGTTCAATAGAAGAGAGTGCTACTATTTCAGGCTGTGAAAATGCCATAGCAAAGACATGGAAAAGATAACAGGAGAGAGTGAGTATTAAAGAGCATTTTTATATTAACTGACATATTTCCACAGACAACTCCTGTTTCAACAAACGACTAATGTGTTCTAGAAAAATCATGGCTCCAATCTATAGCCAAGGTCAAAGAGATCCCAAATCTGATTATAGTTGAGTAGCAATAGCTTTAAATGTCATCTGTTATCTATAGACTCTACCTTAGGCTGTATTTCTGTTTTTAGCCAAATGGAAGTTTTGTGTCCTACAATAAAGGGCCTAATTCTTTTTCTTAATCTCAGAATTAACTCAGTTTAATAGATCTTTATCCAGCTCTGACAAGTAAAGTAAACAGAACTGGGCAAAAAAGAAGTGAAAATTATGAAAACTCAAAGTGACAGTCAAAATATTCTACAAATAATACATAAAATGTTAATTTTTCTGTATCTCAAACATACATATCTGCTACTGGAGGTCCTAAAATTATGAACATTTCAGTTTTGAAATTTAATAGGTAGGGGTTATGTTAGAAATTATTATACGTATTTGGGTAAGGCATTAGTATACATAGCTATTTTTTCTTCACTTAATACTTTGAAGATTTTAAAAGCTAATATAAACAAAAATTATTTAAATAAAACTGATATTTAAAAATAACTATATGCTAAGTAACCTGATGAATGTTACATGTCTTTAGATTTAAAACTTAAAGGCAAAAGTACACTCATTATTTATTTCTAATTAACTTGCTTAGGTGTTATATCTACCTTCAAAATTGGCCCCCAAGAAAACTGATTCAGCTTCCTTTTTTTTGAGCTCTGTTATATATTACCCAGGAAGAAATCAAATAAAACCAGTCAAATACTTACTATTTTTCAAAACTCTATTAAATGGCCTTATGACAACTGAATATAGAAACTGTAAATGACCAAAAATTACTTTAAAATTAAAGTATTAAGTTATTTCTTGTTATCTATTATGAAAAAAAATTTTCTTATGAATTGGGAAAAATGGGGTGTGAAAGGCATTCTGGACTTCATAGATCAAAAGTAATTTATTTCTATTCTTTCTAATACTCGTATTCTTAAACAATTGGTTTTTAAAAAGAAGTATTAATGAAATTGGAAGAGTATGACTAGTTGATCCCTTCATGTTCTATTTTCCTCAGAAACCAAAAAAGCTACATGCATTTTAATCCATTGTTTTACATTTTAATATATGCCATTAGCATTAGTGTTCACTTTGATGAATGGGTACTATTCTCTCTCTGTATTCATTCAAACAATTTAGTGTTTAGGGGCTAAAAGAAATCCCAAACATAATTTAAAGCAAACAACAACAAAAAAAAGGTTCTAAAGCACTAGATAGAAAATATCTTTCAATGTAGATACACAATAATATATGAATTAAATCATTTGTTTTGTGACACACAAAGATTTCTATTAAATAGACTGATTGATATGCACATCTATATTGAAAAGTGAGAAATGCAATTCTATGGCTGAAGAAAGTCATGTTATTTTCTTACCATAACTTATATTCAAAGAGGTTAGTAATGACTTCGAATTCTTAAAATATTTAATCACCCTTCTTTTTTTTATACATTGTCTGTGTTCCCACAAAACCATATTGTCTGTAATGCCTATTTTATCAGGGAAGAAAGGAACTCTAGTAGGCCAACTCTCAGATGCTCTCCTATGAGTCCCTCCTCCTAATAGTCACACTTGTTTGTTACCTCCTTCCTGTGAATTTTAGCTGGATTACAAACTTGCTGCTAACCAATAGAATGCAATAGACCTAACAGGATGATCCTTCTGCGATTTGGTTATGAGATTTTTTGCTAGTAGATACTCTCTGCTAACTGATGAAACAAGTTATCATTTGAGGAAGACCCATTTGTGTATCCTGTATCCAATGGGCCTGGGTCCAACAACCTAAAATGAATGGACCTCTGCCAGCAATCATGGAGGTGAGCATGCGTTGGGTCCTTTCTGGGTGAATCTTTAGATGAAATCTCAATCCTGTCTCACACCTTGACTGCAACCTCATGAAAGACTGGAACAGAAGGTATGGCTCATCCATGCCCACAATCTACCGACAGAATAATAAATGATATATAAATAATAATAATAATAAATAATAAACAATAAATCAGCATACTTCATTGCAAAAATTATTAAAATGTTACAAATTTCAATCTGAATTAATTCAGAACCAACCAAAAAGAAAATCTGATCTTTCACCACAGTGAACAGACAAGAACTGAGCAACTTGGGCTACAATCTGACAATCCCATAGAGAATTAAGTTTTATAAGTGTGCATTTATTAATAGCTTTGTCAAGTAACTTTAATGAAAAATTCTACCGAAAATTGAGCGAAATGTTTAAATAACGAATTGTGCCATATATTGCATGTTATAATTTTCAATCACACGTTTACTGGCATGCATCATAATTCATGAAAAAGCTTTTAAAAGACTATTACTGGGGCCACCATGGTGGCACCACAGGTTACACCACCACCTGCAATGCAAGTATCCCATATGGGTACCAGTTCAAGTCCTGGATGTCTCTCTTTGATCCAGCTCCCTGCTAATGCACCTGGGAAATCCTTAGGTTCCTGCACCCATATTGGAGACCTAAACGGAGTTCCACACTCCTGCCTTGGGTCTGCCCCGATGACAGCCCAGCCATGGCCGTTGAGGCCATTTAGGGGGTTAAGCAGTCGATGAAAGATTCTCTCTCTCTCTCTCTCTGTCTCTTTCTTTCTCTCTTTTCCTTTCTCCCTCTTTTTCTATAACTCTGATTTAAAATATACACTTAATGTTTTACAAAGATCATTACAAATTCCAAGATGGAAAAGATGTGCTGATTTTGACCACGGGAAGATAGCAGAAGAAAAGCAGAGGACGTGCTTACCCAGAGGAAAGTTGGAAGTTTGCAGTGGGAATTCTATAGAAAGAAGAAAGATGCCATAGAGCAGCATGGACAGTGTGGAAAAATAGCAGCATGCAAGGACACCTCCCACAACTTTCGCAGCAGGGGGCTGGAGGAGATGCTAGCTTCTGAGAGCAAGATGAGAGCATACTGCAGCAGCCCATGACACTCATGGTAGTGCCTGAGGGAGAATCTTGCTGACCACACTGACTTTGAGTCTGGCCTGGAGCCCTGGTGAGGGGGAGGGCAGGGTATCCACATATTCTAGTGAAGGAAGAGTATATTTTCTTCTCCCTAACCCCAATAAGGGTACTCACCAACCACTGGGGAGCAGGTGCCATCTTGATGCCAGAGGAGGCTGTGACAGCTCTCACGTGTGCATGACCTAGGGATTTTACAGATGGAAAAATCTAAGTTGTCCACTGACTTTGAGAATTGCTGGGAGGGTTGGCAGTATGCTTAGCATCCACTTAGGACAGTGAGGTGCTCCTATCCTCTCAAGCTATCACAGTCTCCAAGGCTCAACTGCCATGCAGAACACCCAAAAAGGCTGGCTCTGGGAACATCTCTGCCCTCTCCATAAATGGGGCATGCCAGCAGGGCAGAGAGGGTTACTTTGCATCCTGTGACTGCGGCAGTCATTTGTGACTCTGGAAGTGTACAGCAGTATATGGTGTGTAGCTGAGTCTCTGAACAATCACTGTGTTTGGCATCAGAAGCTCAGAGCTCCCTAACAACCTGGGCTGTGGCACTGCAGAGGGTTGTAGACTCATATAGAGGATTGAACAGATCTTTTGTGTGGTTCATGCACTTGCAAAGATGGGTGGTGTACCCACTGTGGTCTAACCATGAGCATTCATCGCCTTGCAAAAGGAAAGATGAGGGGTAGTCACAGCAACAGGAGAGATCATACCATCCCTCCTGCTGACAACAGAGGAGACCAACCAGGGTCAACGTGGGTGTCACCTGGATTCACACCCACCCTTGAGTACTGACCAGAACACTCTGGCACCACCCAGAACATGCTTCTGTATACCCACAAAAAGGAGCAGACACTCCATTAAGCAACAGAGGCATAGTTCAAAGATGAAACTCATCAGAAGAGAAAACTAGTAAGTGTTTCCACAAATGCCTAAAATAAACAGAGTCACAAGAAATAAGAGCAAGGGAGACAGTATGACATCCAAAAGGAACACAGCAATGAATCGACATTAGAATGTGAAGATGAAGAGATTGATGAAATGCCTGAAAAAGTATTCAAAACAATGATCATAAAATCACTCAAAAGCAGATATACAAATTCATAAGATAAAGAAATCCATACATGATATGGATGAAAAGTGTTCCTGAGAAATTTAGTTATTGAAAAGAAATCAAACTAAAATATGAGACATAAAGAATTCAATATGTCAAATAGAAAATATAGTGGAAAGACAACAACAGGCTTGATTAGGCAGTAGAAAGAATATCTAAGCTAAAAACAAAATCCTTGGAAACAGACAAAAAAAGAGAAGAAAAAAATTAGTAAATCTGGGCTGGCGCCACGGCTCAATAGGCTAATCCTCCGCCTGCAGTGCCGGCACACTGGGTTCTAGTCCCAGTCAGGGTGCTGGATTCTGTCCCAGTTGCCCCTCTTCCAGTCCAGCTCTCTGCTGTGACCCAGGAGTGCAGTGGAGGATGGCCCAACTCCTTCGGCCCTACACCCACATGAGAGACCTGGAGAAGCACCTGGCTCCTGGCTTTGGATCAGCAGGATGCGCTGGCCGCAGTGCGCCAGCCGCGGCAGCCATTGGAAGGTGAACCAACGGCAAAAGGAAGACCTTTCTCTCTCTCTCTCTCTCTCTCTCTCTCTCTCTCATTGTCCACTCTGCCTGTCAAAAAAAAAATTAGTAAACCTGAAATTAGTGTTTGAGATTTATTAGATACCATCAAATCACCAAACGTATGTGTTTTAGCAGTTCCTGGAGGTGTGAAAAGAGATAATGAATTAGAAGTCATATTTAATGATTAGCCATCTTAATATCAGACAAAACAGACTTTAACACAAAAGCTGTTAAAAGAAACAAAGAGGGGCATTACGAAACTATTAAAGAATCAATTCAAAAGGAAGACGTGACTAAATAAATATTTATGCACCCAATGCCTTGCTATTCAAAACAAATGTTAATGAAGTTAAAAGGAGACACAGATGCCAAAACAATAGTAATGGGGGACTTCAATACCCTACTTTCATCAATGGAAAGATAAACTAGACAGAAAAATCAACAAAGAAATAGCAGAGCTAATCTACACTAGGAACTAAGTGGACCTAACTAATATCTACAGAACATTTAATCCCAGAGTTGCAGAATACACATTCTTTTCATCAGTGCATGGAACTTTCTCCAGGATAGACCATCTGCTAGGCAATAAAGTAAGTCTCAACAAATTCAAAGTAAGTGAAATTATATGATGTATTTTTCTGACCACAATAGAATGAACCTGGAAATTAACAATTTAAAATCTCTAGAAAATATGGAAACAAGACTGAGCAACATGCTCCACAAAGAATAGAATGGCATAGAACAAATAAAAAGGGAAATCAAAAAATCCCTGGAAATAAATGAAGATTATAATACAACATATCAAATCTTAAGGAATATAGCAAAATCAGGGTTGAGAGAAATTTATAGCAATTAGTGCCTATATCAATAAATTAGAAAGGCACCAAATAAATGAGCTTCCAATGCATCTCAAGGACATGGAAAAATAACAACAATCCAAACCCAAATTAGGAGAAGGAAAGAAGCAATTAAAATTAGGGAAGAATTAAACAAAAGTGAAACCCTAGAAAACACTACAAAAGATCAGCGAAGTGAAGAGCTGTTTTTTTTTTTTTTTTTAAATATGAGCAGAACTGATACACCATTGGCTCAAATAAGTAAACAAGAAAAAAGAAGTAGGAGACCACAATCAATAAAATCAGAGATTAAAAAGGAGATCTAACAATGGATGCTACCAAAATAAAAAGAATCATCAGGAATTACTACAAACAGCTAGCTGTCAACAATTTGGAAAATCTAGAAGAAACAGATTCCAGGATACATCCACTCTACCAGGACTGAGTCATGAAGACATAGAAAATCTTATCGGACCAACAACCAAGATAGATTGAATC
The DNA here is from genome assembly GCF_033115175.1 of Lepus europaeus. NCBI lineage: Eukaryota > Metazoa > Chordata > Mammalia > Lagomorpha > Leporidae > Lepus > Lepus europaeus. The sequence goes on along the minus strand of NC_084833.1, from coordinate 88,222,606 downwards.
AGCAACAAAGACCTCCCTCAACAAAGAAAAGCTCGGTAACAGATTCACTGCGAATTCTACAAGATTTTTAATGAAGAACTAATTTCAATTTGTCTCAACCTATTTAAAAGAATTAAAAGAGAGAGAGAACCTTCCCAAATTCCTTCTATGAGGCAAGAACTTAATTCTAAAATCAGAAAAATATGCAACAAAGGAAGAAAAATATAGACCAATATCACTGATGAATATAGATACAAAAAATCCTCAACAAAATGCTAGCTAATCAAATCCAACATCACATCAGAAAGATCATTCACCTGGACCAAATGGGATTTATCCCTAATATGCAGGGATGGCTGAATATATCAATATTCATATAAATAAATCAATAAATGTGATGCGTCACATTAACAAATTACAGAATGAAAATCATATGATTATTTCAATAGATTCAGATAAAGCATTTGATAAAATACAATATCATTTCATGATAAAAAAATTAAGAAAGGGGACAGCACTGTGGAGTACTTAGCCTACTACTATAGGCTAAGCCTCCTCCTGTGGCACCTGGCATCCTACATGGGTGCCAGTTCATGTCCCAGTTGCTCCTTTCCAATTCAGGTCTCTCCTATGGCCTGTGAAAGCAATAGAAGATTACCCAACTGCTTGGGCACTTGCACCCATGTGGGAGATCCAGAAGTAGCTCCTGGCTCCTAACTTCAAATCAGCTCAGCTCTAGCCATTGAGGCCATTTAGAGAGTGAACCAGCAGATGGAAGACCTTTCTCTCTGCATCTCTCTCTCTCTCTACCTCTCAAATAAATAAATAAATCTTCAAAAAATAACTTCAGCAAATAGGATATAGAAGCAGCATTCCTCAACATAATCAAGGCAATATATGACAAACACACAGCCAGCATCATACTGTAGAGGAAATATTGAAAGCATTCTCACTAAAATCTGGAACCAGACCAGGATGCCCAGTCTCTCCATTGTTATTCAATAAAGTTCTGGAAGTTTTAGCCAGAGCTATTAGGTAACAAAAACAAATCTAAGGGATGAATATTAGAAAGGATGAAGTGAAATAATTTTTGTAGATGACATAATCCTATATATATGAAAACCAAAACACTCCACTAAGAGACTTTAGAGCTCACTAGTGAGTTTGGTATAGCTGCATCATCTAAAATCAAACACATGCATTTGAATGCAAACACAATGCCATGGCTGAGTTAAAAATTAGGTACTTTGGAATAAATTTGGCCAAGGAAGCAAAAGATTTCTCCAATGAAAATTATAAAGCATTAAAGAAAGAAAAAAAAATTGAGACAAAAAAAAATGGAAGAATCTTCCATGTTCATAGAGTGGAAGAATTGATATAATTAAAATGTCCAAACTTCCTAAAGCAATTTAAATATTCAATGAGATCTCAATCAAAATATCAATGACATCCTTCTCAGATCTAGAAGCAATGATACTACAATTCACATGGAAACACAAGAGACCCTGAAAAACTAAAGCAATCTTAAACAACAAAAACAAATCCAGAGGCATCACAATGCCAGACATAACCACAGGGCAGTTATATTCAAAACAGCCAGGTACTATCATAAAAGTAGACATGTAGACAAATAGAATCGAATAGAAAGTCCAGAAATCAATCCACACATCTATAACCAACTCATCTTTAAGAAATGAGCTAAAAGCAATCCCTAGAGAAAGTACAGTCTCTACAGAAAATGGTACAGTGAAAATTTGATTTCTGCATATTTATTAAACAAGACCCCTACTTTACACCTTTTACAACAATCAACTCAAAGTGGATTAAATATCTAAATCTAGGGGCCAGCGCTGTGGCACAGTATGTTAATCCTTGCCTGTGGTGCTGGCATCCCATATGGGCAACAGTTCAAGTCCTGGCTGCTCCTCTTCCAGTCCAGCTCTCTGCTATGGCCTGGGAAACCAGTAGAGGCTGGCCCAAGTCCTTGGGCCCCTGCACCTGTGTGAGACAATGGAGGAGGCTCCTGGCTCCTGGCTTTGGGGTGGCTCAGCTCCGGCTGTTGTGGCCATTTGGGGAATGAACCAGTAGACTGAAGACTCTTCTCTTTGTCTCTCTCACTGTATGAACTCTAACTCTCAAATAAATAAATACAATCTTTAAAAAAAAATCTAAATCTATGACCTGATATTATCAAATTACTTAAGGAGAACATTGGTTAACTCTGCAAGACATTGGTATAGGCAAAGACTTTTGGAAGAACCCAGAAGCACAGGCAATAAAAGCAAAAAATAGACAAATAGGATTATATTAAGGTAAGAAGCTTCTGTATTACAAAGGAAGAGGCAACCAAGAGAATGAAACAGTATTTTTACACTTTGTGTTTCTGTGTGGGTGCAAACTGATAAAATCCTTACTTAGTATATACTGAATCGATCTTCCGTATATAAAGATAATTGAAAATGAAAAAAAAAATCTTGGTTTTAAATTGGAAATTGCATAGAAAATTAATCAATTTTTAAAAAATATCATGTAGGATCTCTGTCCTTACTGTGCTGTACATTGTGATTTAATGCTATAACTAGTACTCCAACAGTATTTTTCACTTTGTGTTACTATGTGGGGGCAAACTGTTGAAATCTTTACTTAATATATACTAAACTGATCTTCTGTATATAAAGAGAATTGAAAATGAATCTTGATGTGAATGGAAGGGGAGAGGAAGTGGGAAAGGGGAGGGTTGTGGGTGGGAGGGAAGTTTGGGGGGGGGGGGAGCCATTGTAATCCATAAGCTGTACTTTGGAAATTTATATTCATTAAATAAAAGTTTTAAAAAAAAGAAAATATTTGCAAAGTATGCAACTGATAAAGGATTAATATCCAGAATCTATAGACAGATCAAGAACTCAACAATAATTAAACAAACAATCCAGTTAAGAAATGACAAAGGACTTAAATAGGCATTTTTCAAAAGAGGAAATTCAAATGGCTAATTGACTCATGAAAAAATGTTCAGGATCACTTACCATCAGGGAAATGCAAATCAAACTGCAATGAGCTTTCACCTCACCCCAATTTGAATGGTACTCATACAAAAATCAACAAACACTAAATGCTGATGAGGATTTGTGGAAATAGGTACCCTCATACACTCTTTTTGGGCTTGTAATCTAGTACAGCCATTGTGGAAGACAATATGGAGATAACTCGGAAATCTGAAAATAGATATACCATATGACCCAGCCATCTCACTCCTGGGAATTTATCCAAAGAGAATGAAAGCAGCATATGAAAGAGTTATCTGTATCCCTTGTTTATTATAGCTGGATTCATAATAGCTAAGATATCAAATCAACCCAGATGTCCCTCAACGGATGACTGGATAAAGAAAATGTGATATGCATATACTATGGAATATTATTCGACCATAAAAAGAATAAAATCTCATCTTTTGCAACAAAATGCATGTAACTGGAAACCTTTACATTTAGTGAAAATGTCAGTCCTAAAAAAGACAAATATTATATATTTACTCTGATCCATGGTAACTAATAGAGTAAAAAAATATAATGTATAGGATTGAAACTGACACTTTGGGATTTGATTAAGCCCATCTATCTACCATTGAGGAACTGTGTTTTTCTATTCTCATTATTTGCTGAATTTTTTACATAGGGGAGAGTTAAGCTTCTGATTATAAAATGAACTGAAAGTATGTTATTTATAAAATGAATAAGGAAGGAGTGTGGGAGCATGGGAGGGAGGGTAGGGTAGGAAGTATCCCTGTGCTCATAAATCTATGTATGTATGAAATGCATGGAATTTTTTTCAGCTTATGTAAATAAAAACTTATTTTAAAATATTATTAAATATATTCTGTTAAAATATTTTTATTACTGTAGACATTTATTTCCATTTATTTCCTTTGAAAAGTCAAAATATGGAAATGGGAAATTATAGACAAGGTTTTAATATGATTTTAATATGCGAGATGGATACAAGGCATGCTCTTAATTGCAACTAAGTGGGAAATTAAATGAATTGATTGACACATAAATATTTTATGTTTTATATTTATACATATATGTATATATATTTAGCCTCAAGTAGTAAGTGTCTTGATTGTCCTATGATAGTTTCTAGAAAGTTATAACATTATTTAGAAACGAAAATAAGCAATATAGAATTCTGAGGTTTGTGCCAGGACTTCAGTTACAACTAGTTCATTCAATTCTATCTTTAGTTGTAAAAGAGATAAATAAATGAAAGAAAAAAATATCAAGAAATATTAGAAGTCATTTGACAATGGCCTGTTATGCTAGATGGTCACAGGAATTTGCATTAACAAAAGATCAGATGAAACCTGGAAGGAGAATTAATGTGTGAGAAAAGCAGGTTAGAGAGACTGTAAGGCCAATAGGAGTTTATTCTAGGAATCAAAGATGATTTAAGCATTGGGAACTTAATTTTTTTTAAGATTCTTTTGTTTACTTGAAAGTCAGAGTTAGAGAGAGAGAAAAGAGACAGAGAGAGATCTTCCATCCTCTGGTTCACTTCCCAAATGGCAGCTATACCTGGAGCTGAGCTGATCTGATGCCAGGAGCCAGGAGCTTCTACATGGGTGTAGGGGCCCAAGTAGTTGGGCCATCTTCTACTGCCTTCCCAGGCCATTAGCACAGAGCTGGATTGGAACTGAAACAACCAGGACACTAATAAGCACCCATCTGGGATGCCAGCACCACAAGCAGAGGCTTAACCCACTATGCCACAGAGCCAGCCCAATATATTTATCTTAATTGGAAATATGAAATTGATTGATTGAGAATGTTTGCCTTAGAAAGGGATGTTTGAATTTTCTTGTTTAAAAAAAAGAAAATAAACTGGAATGACACTTTTAATTACGGACAGATGGTTATAAAATATTACTCACTGGCATAACATATATTAGTATAAACTCCTAAGTTTTAGGAAATAAAGCAAAAAGGATGACAAATTGCTATGACAAGAGCTGTTTCTTCAGCTATTACTATTTTATCATTTTATCCTACTTGGACGTGAAACTGTTGGAGGAGATAAAAGTCACTTTCAATCAAGAGTAAATTTTTAGAAAATTCTTGAACCTAAATTACTAGGAAGTTCCCAAATCAATACTGAAAAGAAAGATTCAGAGAGAATCAGAAATGTTCATATTTGTGGGTATGTGGGGATCATATTAAATATCTATAACAATTAAAAGTCCATCTGTAGTTACATGCAGGCATTTACTTTTCTCTTTCTGTAAGATTAAGGATGACTGAAAAAAATGAATGTTCAGCCATATTTCCTCTAAATTTCTCCCTAAAATTACAATAAATTATTAAATAACAGGCTTTATATGAGAAAGGTAAAGAGCTTTTAAACTCAGAACTCATTATCACAAAATGCATTCCTACTATATATTAAAATATCATATGTGGAATCCTTGGGATCACGCATATTATAGTCTGTAGATGTTTTTCTGTTCACATCTTAGGCCAGTACGCTCATTTAAAAAAATATTTTAGAGTACGAAGAGAACATGAATATCCAACTGAGATATTGTTCATAGTTTTTTTAAATGACTGTGAGTTCAGCAGTCAACTCACAAAGGTCAGTAGTAGTATGACCACTTTGATGCTGTAGCTAGTGTGAATAGTGCTTTACTAGATGACAATATCTTTATTGTCTATGGTTATAGAGAGTATTATCTGGCTTCCATTTGATTTTTAACTTATTAATTTTACAGTTACTTGACTAAGAAAACTGCAAAATTGAATTTAAATTTAAAATATCCTCTTACTTGAATTATAGATTCTCTAAAGCAAGTTACCAAGGGTTAATCTTCCTGTGTGGTGTGTAACAATCAACCAATTAGTTTTGAGTATCAGCCACATAAATTCCAGATATCTTTAACTTGAGAGCAAGAAGCTTGCTAATGCTCTTTTAATTTTTTTAAATAAATGGTAGTATCAATATTTAATTTACACAGGAGAAAAGTTAAGAATGTATTACATTTCATTTACAAATTATTTTTGTTATATAGGAAACAGAATTTACTGATCATCGCAAAGGTTTAGAAAATACTTTTTAGTATTCTATTTTAAGCTGTATTGTGATCCTTATTTTATTATAGCATGTTCTGCACGTTTAGAAAACTTGACATGTATACATATTTTTAATATTGATAATCAAAATTAATCTATGGATAACAAGAACTAAATCCAACATCCTAACTTTCATTTCAGATAGCAGAAGACTTACCAGAGTTATTACTAAAATGCAAAGTAAGTATGAACAGATAATAATAAGAAAATAATTTGTCTCCATGAAAAAAATGTATTTTAATGTAAGAACTACACCTTTTTAGAGTGGACTATTACATGATACCTGTAAAACATGCATCAGTTTGATGTTTGTTATAAACATAAAATAAATATACATTCTAATTAAGCTCTGCAAAAGAAAATTGATGAAATAAATATGTACACCAAAAACAGAGAGAGATGTCAGAATCATCTCCCTGGCAAAAATATTTCAAAAATTTATACTGACATATGTGTCAATTACTGAGAGAAAAAAAAATGATTAACTTATGTTTTATACTGTCAAGCCGTTTAGTCTATGGGACGGGCAATTGGCACAGCAGTTAAGATACTTCCACGGGCATACTATATAGGAGTGCCTAGTTGAGCCTTCTGATTCCAGCTCTCTGACTTCGCATACCCTGGGAGGCAGCAGGTGATGACTCAAGTAGTCCCAATGGCCCAAGGGAGAGAACTGAATTGAGTTCCAGGCTCTTGGCTTTCACCTGGCCCAGTCCTGGGTGATTTGAGCACTTGGATAGTGAGCAGGCACATGAAAGATCTTTGTTTCTCTCTGCCTTTCAAATAAAATTAATATACATAAGTTTATTTTAAAATATTTTTAAAAAGAAGCTCAGTCTGATGAGGTAATCAAATAAAGAAAAAGGTGAGATTAAAAAGATTTAGTAGGAACACATTACAGCAAGAAGTTTGTACTGCTCATATACATATATATAAATATATTAGCATTTTGGCATACAAGGTGGAGTGTACCTTCTTGAGGCAAGATAACGCATTTTCAAAATGGCAATAAATGAGAAAAAAAGGTCAAAAAATAAAGATACATAGGAGAGAGGGAAAAAATGGTAGATTAGGGAGAAGTACTCTACGCAGGGCTAGGAAAAAAAAGTATGGAAAACAGAGTATGAGATACAAGCTTGGCAGAGAAGAGGACAGAAAACTGTTCAGGAAGCCCCATGGGAGGAAGGGAACTGGCTTGAACTTGCGGGGCGAGTGCTAATGTGCACCCAGAGAACCGCAGCCATAGAGAGCCTGAGCTGGCGGCATTTTTAGATGGTGGGTGAGATGGGTCTGCACCTCTTAGTGAGGATAGAGCCAGAGAGAGCATGTCACGGGCCTGGACTAGAGCCTGGGGAACTGTGGTTCGCTGGTGGTCGCCTGGCGTCCTATTGGAGGTGGAGGGGGATGGCTGATTCAAACCTATCTCCCCAAAACAGAACTTATGATCCAGCCAAGAGAGGGAATGGGTGCCATTTTGAATCGAACTATAAATCAGAAGCCTGCAGGCTCTCATATAACAGCCCACCGGGATGGGATACCTGAACACAGCACTGCCAGAAGTAGCGGGCAGGTGACAGACCAGGGACTCTAGTGTGCAAGCCAGACCAGAGCTACATGCAGAGGGGACGGCTTGCAGCCCCACTGCCACAGGAATCAGTGGCAAGGCAGCCACGCAGTTATGAGACAGAGGAGCCCCAGTGCCAGCAGTACCCTCTGGTCTCAGCATCTGTGGGAGCCCTATGTGCTAGGACCTTGGGGCTCAGTAGCTACACAAAAAGCTGTAGGGCACAACTGGCTTTGGAATTCTGCCAGGACCAACATCGGTTGGAAACTCACCCCACCCTAGAGCACTGACCAGAGCTCCTGGGCCACACCCATCACATGCCTCCTGGTATTCACTGAAAGGGCAGACATTCCACGAAGCCACAGAAACATAATCCCCAAAAAAACCAACAGGAGAAAAAAATCAAAAACCAACTCCAGAAATGCTAAAAAATAAGAGTCAAAATTCAAGAAACAGGAATAAAGAAGTCACCAAGACTCTGCACCCCAAGAGGAATACATTTCAATATTAGAATATGAGGATGAAGAGACTGAGAAAATGCCAGAAATGGAATTTAGAAAATTACTGCAAGGATTACTTAAAAAAATCAGAAGCAAATGCACAAACTAAAGAAAAAAAAATCATAACAACGTAAATGAAAATTTTTCCCAGGAAATTGAGAATATAAAGAGAAATCGAGGCCAGTGCCGCGGCTCAATAGGCTAATCCTCTGCCTTGTGGCACCGGCTCGCCAGGTTCTAGTCCCAGTTGGGGCACCAGATTCTGTCCTGGTTGCCCCTCTTCCAGGCCAGCTCTCTGCTGGGGCCAGGGAGTGCAGTGGAGGATGGCCCAAGTGCTTGGGCCCTGCACCCCATGGGAGACCAGGAGAAGCACCTGGCTCCTGCCTTCGGATCAGCACAGTGCGCCAGCCGCGGGGCCATTGGAGGGTGAACCAACGCTAAAGGAAGACCTTTTTCTCTGTCTCTCTCTCACTGTCCACTCTGCTTGTCAAAAAAAAAAAAAAAAATAGAGAGAGGGAGAAAAATCAAAATGAAATTTTAGAAATTAATCCAATGGATCAAATAAAAATGCATTGGAAAGTCTTAAGAGCAGAACTGATGAGACAGAAGAAAATCTTTGAAAATCCTGTAGTCAAACAAACAAACAAACAAAAAAAAAAACAAGAAAAAATAGATGGGCCGGTGCTGTGGCACAGCGGGTTAACGCCCTGGCCTGAAGTGCTGGCATCCCATATGGGTGCCAGTTCGAGACCCGGCTGCTCCACTTCCGATCCAGCCCTCTCCTATGGCCTGGGAAAGCAGTGTAAGGTGGCCCAAGTCCTTGGGCCCCTGCACCCATGTGGGAGACCCAGAGGAAGCTCCTGGCTCCTGGCTTCAGGTTGGTGCAGCTCCAGCCGTTGTGGCCAATTGGGGAGTGAACCATCGGATGGAAGACCTCTCTCTCTCTCTCTGTGCCTCTCCTCTCTCTGTGTGTAACTTTAACTTCCAAGTAAAATAAATAAATCTTTGAAAAAAAAAAGAAAAAGAAAAGAAAAAGTAGAAAACTTAAAAACAATGTTAAGGGAATTATAGGATACTATCAAACGAGCCAACATTTAGGTTTTAGGAGTTCCTGAAGGAGTGGAAAGAGAGAAAGGAATATAAAAGCTATTTAGTGGAATAATTACAGAAAACTTCCAGAATTTGGAGAAAGAATGGGATGTTCAAGTAGAGGAAGCACATAGAACTCCTAATAGGCATGGCCAGAAAGACCCTCACCACAACACATTGTAGTCAAACTTTCCACAGTAAAACATAAAGATTGTAAAATGGGCACAAGAGAAATACCAGATCATTTTCAGAGGATTACCAACTAGACTTATAGCTGACTTCCCAAAAAACCCTACAGGTCAGATGGGAATGGCAAGATATATTCCAAATCTTAAAAAGAAAAACCACGTCAGCCCAGAATAGTGTACCCTGCAAAGCTTGCATTTATGAGTAAAGGTGAAATAAAGACCTTCTATAACAAACAGAAGTTGAAAGAATTTGTTAACACTTGTCCAGCCTTACAGAAGATGCTTAAAGATGTGCTCTACGCAGAAACACAGAAAGATAGCCATCATCAAATTGAGAAGTTTCTGCGCTTCAAAAGAAACAGTCAGGAAAGTGAATAGGCAACCAACAGAATGGGAAAAAATATTTGCAAACTATGCAACAGATAAAGTGTTGATAACCAGAATCTACAAAGAAATCAAGAAACTCCACAACATCAAAACAAACAACCCACTTAAGAGATGGGACAAGGACCTCAATAGACATTTTTCCAAAGAGGAAATCCAAATGGCCAACAGACACATGAAAAAATGTTCAAGATCACTAGCAATCAGGGAAATGCAAATCAAAACCACAATGAGGTTTCACCTCACCCCGGTGAGGATGGCTCACATTCAGAAATCTACCAACAATAGATGCTGGAGAGGATGTGGGGAGAAAGGGACACTAACTCACTGTTGGTGGGAATGCAAACTGGTGAAACTACTATGGAAGTCAGTCTGGAGATTCCTCAGAAACCTGAATATAACCCTACCATAAGACCCAGCCATCCCACTCCTTGGAATTTACCCAAAGGAAATTAAACTGGCAAACAAAATAGCCGTCTGCACATTAATGTTTACTGCAGCTCAATTCACAATAGCTAAGACCTGGAACCAACCCAAATGCCCATCAACAGTAGACTGGATAAAGAAATTATGGGACATGTACTCTATAGAATACTATACAGTAGTCAAAAACAATGAAATCTGGTCATTTGCAACAAGATGGAGCAATCTGGAAAACATCATGCTAGTGAATTAAGCCAGTCCCAAAGGGACAAATATCATATGTTCTCCCTGATCGGTGACAACTGAGCAACAAAGGGGAAACCTGTTGAAGTGAAATGGACACTATGAGAAACAGTGACTTGATCAGCTCTAGTCCTGACTGTTGATGTACAATGTAATACTTTATCCATTTTAGTATTTTTTGTCCTAGTACTGGTGGTTGAACTCTGTAATTAACACACAATTATTCTTAGGTGTTTAAATTTAACTGAAAAGTGATCCCTGTTAAATATAAGAGTGGGAAAAATACAGGGAGGAGATGTACAATTTGGGACATGCTCAATCGGACTTGCCCCAAATGGTGGAGTTAGAAACGTGCTAGGGAATTCCAATACAATCCCATCAAGGTGGCATGTACCAATGCCATCTCACTAGTCCAAGTGATCAATTTCAGTTCACAATTGATGACTCTGATAGGTCTAAGAGTCAAAGGGATCACACAAACAAGACTAGTGTCTGCTAATACTAACTGATAGAATCAAAAAGGGAGAGAAGGATCCAACATGGGAAGCGGGAGACACAGCAGACTCATAGAATGGCAGATGTCCTAAACAGCATCTGGCCTCAGAATCAGCCCTTAAGGCATTTGGAACTGGCTCAAGAGCCCATGAGAATATTGTAGGCATGGAAAGCCAAGACACTCTGGGGAAAAAAAAAAAAAAAAAAAAGACCTAAATGAAAGATCTCTGCTAGTGAGATCCTAGTGGAAAGAACGGGACCATCAAAGAAGGAGGTACCTTTCTCTGAAGGGAGGAGAGAACTTCCACTTTGATTATGACCCTGTCAGAATAAGATTGAAGTCGGCGAACCCTAAAGGCTTCCATAGCCTTGGCAACTCATGACTAGAGCCTAGGGAGATTACAGACGCCATAAACAAGAGTGTCAGATTGTTAAATCAACAACAGGAGTCACTGTGTACTTTCGTCTCGTGTGGGATCTCTGTCCTTAATATGTTGTCTAATGTGCAGTGATGCTATAACTAGTACTGAAACAGTATTTTTACACTTTGTGTTTCTGTGTGGGTGCAAACTGATGAAATCCTTACCTAGTATATACTGAATCGATCTTCTGTATATGAAGATAATTGAAAATGAAAAAAAAACTTGGTTTTAAATTGGAAATTGCATAGAAAATTAATCAATTTTTAAAAAATATCATGTAGGATCTCTGTCCTTACTGTGCTGTACACTGTGATTTAATGCTATAACTAGCACTCCAACAGTATTTTTCACTTTGTGTTACTATGTTGGGGAAAACTGTTGAAATCTTTACTTAATATATACTAAACTGATCTTCTGTATATAAAGAGAATTAAAAATGAATCTTGATGTGAATGGAAGGAGAGAGGGAGTGGGAAAGGGGAGGGTTGTGGGTGGGAGGGAAGTTTGGGGGGGGAAGCCATTGTAATCCATAAGCTGTACTTTGGAAATTTATATTCATTAAATAAAAGTTAAAAAAAATGAAAGAATGAGAAGGCAGAAAACCACCAATAGAAATACAAAAGGAATCTAAATTTGACATTAGGAATATTTATGGAAAAATGGCAGTGCTGGGTCGTTACTTATCAATAGTCATCTTGAATGTAAATGGCTTCAACTCTCCAGTTAAAAGATAGAAATTGCCTAAATGGATTGAAAAACAAGACCCATCTATTTGCTGCTTACTAGAAATTCATCTCACCAACAAAGATACACACAGACTGAAAGGGAAAGGATGGAAAAAGACAGCCCATGCTAATGGAAACCAAGAAACAGCTGATGTGGCTATCCTAATATCAGACAAAGTAGACTTTAACATAACAACTCTTAAAAAAGAGGAAGAAGAGCACTATGTAATAATTAAGGGATCAATCCAACAGGAAGATTGTCGGGGCCAGTGGCCCTGGCCCGACATGAGATGCAGCAGGCTGAGGCTGTCCCTTATCTAATCCTGTTTCCAAGACTTTTCGTCCCATATTCCTGCAGGCAGGATGTGACTTCTGATGAAGGTTTATGATGTTCTTTGCTCTATCTGCAGAGCTTGTACCCTGATCATTGCTACTTTGTAAACTTGCTCTATTCCTGTGCTATGCATGATTGCACACAATGAATGTTATCTGTATGGGGCCTGGGGTATATATCCTTGTGTTTCTGTGTGCTCGGGGCTGGAGACTGAAGGGTTTCCTTAGGGAGACTGCCTCCAGTCCCTCATCGCCGGGCCCCCTACTTTGGCTTGGAACGCGATGAGGCAATAAACGTGGTGATGAATTGACTGAGTGCTGCGTGTCTCCATGTGGTTTGTCGGGTGGCCTCCGACAGAAGATGTGGTATAAAAAATATATGTCCACCCAATTATAGGGCACCTGGCTACTTAACAAAATTATTAATAGACCTAAAGGGAGACATAGACTCCAATACAATAGTAATAGGGGTCCTCAATGCCCCACTTTCATCAATGTGTTATGGAAGAATGGATGCAGAGAAATTATCACCTTGGTTCATTAGGAATTTTCAAACAGACAAGCAGAGAGATTTAAACAAATTTATTAGAGTCAAAGACCTCCAGCCACAGAAGCATGGAGGGGGGCTTCCTAGAGAGGAAAAAAACACAAAGAACCTTGTAGCATGAAGGAAAATAAATAAATAAAAACTTGAAATCAGATTGCTATTCAGTTACCAGGTGGGAACAAAATCCAGCAAAGGACTGGATTTACAATTCTCCAACCTGTCTGACCTGCTCATGATAAAACAAAAAACCATCCAGAAGGGTGGGATAGCTTTTACAATAAGCTGTGAACTCAGGAAGAGCTCCCTTGCTATTTTCATGGTAAATTTGGAGATTCCAAAGGAAGAAGGGCAGCCTGTTTGTTCTTGCTAGAGATAACATTTTGGGGAGGAAGCAAATATTCTATACACCAATTCTCTTGGGACCACCCTGACTACCAATTAACCCATCTGACTCCTCACAAATGGACAGATCAACCAGAGAGAAAATCAACAAGGAAAAAAGAGTTAATTGACACTATAGATCAAATGGACCTAACAGATAGCTACAGAACCTTTCACCCCACTGTAGCAGAATACATATTCTTCTCATCAATATACGGAACATTCTCTAGGATAGACTGTATGCTACGCAACAAAGCAAGTCCCAGCAAATTCAAAAAGAGCAAAATCATTCCATGCACCTTTTCAGATCACAATGGAATGAAGCTAGAAATCAACAACACAAGAATCTCTGGAACATATGTAAACATACAGAGACTGAACAACATGATCCTGAATGAACAGTAGGTCATAGAAGAAATTAAAATAGAAATCAAGAGGCCGGCACTGTAGTGCAGTAACATCCTGGCCTGAAGCACTGGCATCCAATGTGGGTTCTGGTTCTAGTCCCGGCTGCTCCTCTTCCCATCCAGCTCTCTGCTGGCTTGGGAAAGCGGTATAAGATGGTGCAGGACGTTGGGCCCCTGCACCCATGTGGGAGACCTAGAAGCAGCTCTTGGCTCCTGGCTCCGGATTGGCACAGCTCCAGCCATTGCAGCCAATTGGGAGTGAACCTTCGGATGGAAGACCTCTCCTCTCTCTCTCTCTCTCTTCCTCTCCTCTCTCTGTATGACTCTCACTTTCAAATAAATACATAAATCTTTTTCAAAAAAGAGAGAAATCAAATAATTTCTGAAAACAAATAAAGATGACAATACATCATATCAAACCCTATGGGATTCAGTAAAAGCAGTAATGTTGTAGGCAGGCATATAGAATAAAATTGATCAGGTTTGTGAGCTGGAAGGCCAAGCCTGCACCACACCCCTGTGTGACCTCATGCTCCTACCTGGCCACACTTGTGTACCCACCCACCAATCAGGCTAATTAAGCACTCCCCTTTGGAAATGGATTGAAATTCTGGGACACGGCAGGCTTGCTCTCTTCTTTTGGAGTGTTGGCCTTTTGCCAGTGCAGGGCTTGCTGCCCCAGAACCTCCAGGGTACATGGAATTTGGGCCACTTGCCCCATGCTTCCTGGCCTGCATGCTCCTTCACATGGCTGACTCCTAGTTCTCGGTATGAACCCAGATTTATATCTCCTTTTAGACTGGGCCCTCACTCTCCTCTGCATGTCTCTCACTGAATAAAAGCTAAAACATATCATGCTGCCTCATTCATTTATGCTGGTATTCAGAATTCTTCTCTGAATATACGGTAAGAACCCACACAGGCTTATTAATATTGGGAATTTATTAATAAGCACATGGTTATGGTTATATCAAATGGCACCCAAAATTCTGATATTAGTAAGAGGGAAATTCATAGCAATCAGTGTCTACATGAAGAAACTGGAAAGGTATCAAATAAATGAACTATCAATGCATCTCAAGGACCTAGAATATCAATAACAAACCAAACCCAAAACTAGGAGGAAGAAAGAAACAATTAAAATTAGAGAAGAAATAAACGAAATTGAAACTAAAAAAAAAAGAAACACAAAAAAAGTGAAATGAAAAGCTGGCTTAATGAAACAATAAACAAAATTTTGCACTTTGGTGCAACTAGCCAAAAAAAAAAAAAAAAAAAAAAAGGAAAATATCCAAATCAATAAAATCAGGGATAAAAAGGAAATGTAACAACAGATACCATAGGAATAAAACAACCATCAGAAATTACTACAAATAGCTGTATGCCAACAAACTTGGAAATCTAGAAGAAATGGATAGAATCCTTAAAGGATACAATCTACCAAAGTTAAGCCATGAAGATACAGAAAATTTAAACAGACCAATGACCTAGAAAGAGACTGAATCAGTAATAAAGGCCCTCCCAACAAAGAAAACCCCAGGACTGGATGACTTCACTTCTGAATTCTACCAGGCTTTTAAAGAACTAACTCCAATACTTCTCAGCCTATACAAAACAACTGAAAAGCAGGTAGTCCTCCCAAACTCCTTCTACAAAGCTGCATCACCTGAATACCCAAAACTGGAAAAGATGCAACAGAGAAAGAGAACCATTGGCCAATATTCCTGATGAACATAGAGACAAAAATCCTCAACAAAATATTAGCCAATTGAATCTAACACATATCTGAAAGATCATCCACCCTGACCAGGAAGGATTTATCCCCAGAATGCAGGGATGGTTCAACATTCACAATCAATCAATATGATACATGATATCAACAAACTACAGATCAAAAACCATATGATTATCTCAATAGATGCAGAGAAAGCATTTGATAAAATACAACATTCTTTATGATGAACAACAGATTATTATCAAGCCCCTTCTGTCAGGTTCTATTTGCCTCTCAATCAGAAAACTTAATTGTAGCTTAGACAGCACCATTCTTAGCTCCGCTAATAATGACTCTGTCCTTTGTTCTAGACCCTGGGCCTCATTCTTTTGTAATCATAACCCCTACTCTACCACCAATGGCTCTACTCCCAACCTGTGTGTACTGATGGTCCTCTTCCCCACTTAATGCTGTATAATTGTTCTAACCTGGTAAATGCCACTCTTAGGATCATTGGTTACTATCCTCACCCTGTCTTTTATGACCTTGTCTAAATATGATCAGAGTCGGCAAACTTGGAAGGCTTCCATAGCCTTGGCAACTCATGACGAGAGCCTAGGGTGGTTACTGGCACCATAAACTAGAGTGTCAATTTGTTGGGTCAACAACAGGAACCACTGTGCACTTGCTCCTCATGTGGGATCTCTGTCCTTAATGTGCTGTACATTTTGATTTAATGCTATAACTAGTACTCAAACAGTATGTTTCACTTTGTATTTCTATGTAGGTGCAAACTATTAAAATCTTTATACTAAATTGATCTTCTGTATAGAAAGAGAATTGAAAATGAAATCTTGATGTGAATGGAAGGGAAGAGGGAGCGGGAGAGGGGAGGGTTGCGGGTGGGAGGGAAGTTGTGGGAGGGGGAAGCCATTGTAATACATAAGCTGTACACTGGAAATTTATATTCATTAAATAAAAGTTAAAAAAAAAGTCCATACTACCAAAATCAACTTATAGATTCAAAGTGATACCAATTAAAATACCATGGACATTCTTCTCAGATCTAGAAAAAATGATCCTAAAATTCATATGGAAACACAGGGGATCCCAAATAGCTAAAATGATTTTATACATCAATAACAAAGCATCACAATACCAGACTACAGGTACTACAATACCAAGACATACTACAGGGGAGTTGTAATTAAATATCCTGACACTGGTACAAAAACAAATGTATAGAGCAATGGAACAGAATAGAAACATCAGAAATCAATACAAGCATCTACAACCAACTTATATTTGACAAAGGAGCTAAAAATCAATCTCTGGAGCAAGGACAGACTCTTCAACAAATAGTGCTGAGAAAGCTGGATCTCCACATGCAGAAGTATGAAGTAAGTCCTCTACCTTATACCCTACACAAAAATCCACTCAAAATGAATTAAAGACCCAAATGGATGACCTGATATGATCAAATTAATAAAGAACATTGGGGAACCCTGCAAGAAATTGGCATAGGCAAAGAGTTCTTGGAAAAGACCCCACAGCCACAGGCAATGAAAGCCAACATTGACAAATGGGATGGCATCAAATTGAGAGGCCTCTGCATTGCAAAAGAAATAAGCATCAAAGTGAAGAGGTAACCTACAGAGTGGGAGGAAATATTTGCAAACCATACAACTGATAAAGGATTCATAATAAGAGTATATAGATATCAAGAAACTCAAAAACAAGAAAAAAAAAAACAAACAACTCAGTTAAGGAATGGGAAAAAGACTTAAAAGACATTTTTCAAAAGAGGAAATCCAAATGACCAACAGGACATATGAAAAAATGCTCAGGATCACTTGCTATCAGGGAAATGCAAATCAAAACCATAATGAGGTTTCATGTCACACTCTGGTTAGAACAGCTTTCATAAAGAAATCAACAAACAGCAAATGCTGGCCAGGATGTGGGAGGAAGGGACCCTAATCCACTGTTGATGGGAGTGTCAACTGGTGAAACCACTATGGAAGACAGTATGGAGATACCTCAGAAATCTGAAGAAAGCCCTACCATATGGTCCAGCCACACCACCTCTGGGAATTTACCCAAGGGAAATGAAATCAGCATATAAAAGGATTATCAATACCCCAATGCTTATGGCAGCACAATTCACAATAACTAAGATAACAACCCAGATGCCCATCAACTGAAGACTTGATAAAGAAATTATGGGATATGTATACCATGGAATACTATGTCTTGGTAAAAAAATGTAATCTTGTCATTTGCAAAATAAATGGATGAATCAGGAAGACATACTTATTGAAATAAGCCATTCCCAAGGGACAAATATCCTATGTTCTCCCTGACCTATCATAACTAATAGAGTACCTAAAAGGCAACATGTAGTTGTGAAATTGATATTTTGAAAAGCAATGACTCTGAACAGCACTTCTCTTGATTGTTGAGGGAAAGTTTTTTTCTTACTATTTTTTGAACTTTTTACTTAACATAGAGTCAACCATATCTGTATAACATTAATTGAAAACAGATCTTAATAAAAAAAAAGTAAGAGTAGGAATAAAAGAGGTAGGAGGAAGAGGAGTAGGAGTGTGAGTGGGAGGTTGGGCATGGGGGGAAGAATCACCATGTTCATAAAGTTGTATGAAGTTTGTAAATGTAAAACTGTATAGTTCTGCATATACTTCTATAGACTTACTTCCTTTTATTTTGCCAGGCAGAGTTAGACAGTGAGAGAGAGAGACAGAGAGAGAGTTATAGACAGTGAGAGAGAGACAGAGAGAAAGGTCTTCCTTCTGTTGGTTCATTCCCCTAATGGCCACTACAGCTGGCGCTGCGCCAATCTGAAGCCAGGAGTTGGGTACTTCCTCCCTGTCTCCCATGCTGATGCAGGGACCCAAGCACTTGGGCCATCCTCTGCTGCCCTCCTGGGCCACAGCAGAGAGCTGGACTGGAAAAGGAGCAACCAGGACTAGTACCCGGCACCCCAACCAGGGCTAGAACCCGGGGTGCCGGCACCACAGGCGGAGGATTAGCCAAGTTAGCCACGGCGCTGGCCTACAGACTTACTTCTAAGGGTATAGTTCAAAAACTTAAAATGGGACCCTAAATCATTTTAAACTGGGTGGTAAAAATAACATTCTAATTGTTAAAGTGGTCATATGGGTAGGATTAAGTGTTAAAATGATTATATAGATAAGATTAAGGTTTTTTTTTTAAGATTTATTTATTTATTTGAAAGTCAGAGTTACACAGGGAGAGGGAGAGCAAAGAGAGAACCTGTTGGTTTGCTCCCCAATTACCCACACTGCTGGAGCTTCACAAATCTAAAGCCAGGAGCCAGAGGCTTCTTTCGGGTCTCCCATGTGAGTACAGGGTCCCAAGGACTTGGGCCATTTTCTACTGATTTCCCAGGTCATAGAAGAGAGCTGGATCAGAAATGGGGCAGCCAGTACTCAAAACTAGAGTCCATATGGGAGGCTGGCACAGAAGGTAGCACTTTTATCCATTATTCTACAGCGTTGGCCCCAGGATTAAGTTTTAAAGTGATCATATAAGTAGGATTAAGTGTTTAGTAATAATAGTAGTTAGAATTAAAAAGGAGTGAATGCTGCAACATGGGAAGCAGTTCATACAGAAGACTCATAGAGTGACAATCACTTTAAGTAGTACTCTGACCTTAGAATCAGCCCTTGAGGCATTCAGGTCTGGCTGAAAAGCCCATGAGGGCATTTTAGGTATGGAAATTCAAGACACTGTGACAAAAAAATGTCCTACATGAAGGACCTCTGTGAGTGAGACCTAGTGGAAAGAAGTCATCAAAGAAGGATGTACTTTTCTCTGACTGAAGAAGAGAACTTCCACTTTGCTTATGGCCTTATCTAAACATTGATGGAGTTTCTGGATTCAAAAGGCATCCATAGTCTAAGCAGCTTATGTCAAGAGCCTCGGGTGATCACTGACATCATAAATAAGAGTGTTAATTGTTAAATTAACAACAGGAGTCACTGCGCACTAACTTCCCATGCAGGTCCTCTGTCCTCAATGAGTTGTATTATGAGAGTTAATAGTAAAACTTGTATTCAAAGATTTATTTCGTTTTTGTGTATAAAGAGGAGGATATTCCTAAGTCTCATAAGTTTCAGTTATGCCAAAGTGTCCAACTCTATTGATTCTTTTCTTAGGATCTTCTTGAATTAATGATAAAACTTGTTCTTAAAGACTTACTTTCTTTGAATGTATTAAGAGGTGGGTATTCTTATGTTTTGTTTCATAAGCTACAGTAATATCTAAGTGCTCACAAAAGTTGTATCATTCTTGGGTGCTTCTTCAAAATTAATTAAGTTCTATAGCTGGTGCTGTGGCATAGCGGGTAAAGCCCCCGCCTGCATTACCAGCAACCCATATGGGCACCAGTGTGAGTCCTGGTTGCTCCACTTCCAATCCAGCTCTCTGCTATGGCCTGGGAAAGCAGTGGAAGATAGCCCAAGTTCTTGGGCCCCTGAACTTGCATGGGAGATCTGGAGGAAGCTTCCGGCTCCTGGCTTAGGATCGGTACACCTCCAGCCATGCAGTCAACTGGGGAGTGAAACAGCAGATAGAAGATCTTTCACTCTCTCTGCCTCTCCTTCTCTCTCTGTGTAACTCTGATTTTCAAATAAATAAATTACTCTTTAAAAAAAATAAAAAATAAAGTTAATTAACTTCCTCAAAAAAAAGTGAAATGAACTTCAAGACTTTGAACTGCCCTGGTCTCCAGTGATGAGGAAGAGTTTTTCTTTCTTTCTTTTTTTTTTTTTTTTCGTACAAATTGTTGAACTCTTTACTTACTATAGACTTAATTTTCTGTGTATAAAGTTAATTGAAAATAGATCTTAGTATAAAATAAGACTGGGAATAGGAGAAGGAGGAGGAAGAGGTCTGGGACTGTGGATGGGAGGGCGGGAACTGTGGGAAGAATCACTATATTCCTAATGTTGTACTTATTAAATGCATGAACTATGTATTCCTTAAATAAAAGGTTCTTTGAAAAAAATAATTAAGAAAAGAATTGTAAAAAAAAATTTAAAATACCCCAGAATAATCAAAATAATTAAAATAAGATATATATTGAGACTTACTTTGTTTTTTTTTTTAAATACAATAAAGTAGTTAGTATTCCACACAGCATAAAATTCGACAAATCAAAGTTTACATGTCCCAGTTGACCATGTGTGAAAATGCAAAGCAGGTATTAAAACCAATATTATGTCCAATATTTAAAACCAGTTTGTAATTGGGGGAACATCTAAATCCTTAATTAAAAAACACAAATGAAGTGAAAGCTTTAAACTGGTACACACTGTTCACACCTATATTTCAAGTTTGGAAATGCATATTTGCAAGCAGCATTACAAAAGTATTCATGAAGAATGCATAATCTCTGAAAATTATGAAAACATCCCTGCTACCAATACATTTCTAAATACAAAACTGACTACCATATTTGTTACTTCTGTGTAGCGAGAGAAGTTCATTTTCAAAACAGATAAAATTCAGTCTTTAGGTGTGAATGGTATGAATGACAGTCTTTTTTTTTTGTTTGTTTGTTTTTTAAATTTCTTAGTCGTTTGGGATCCTTAATAAGCATGCAAAAGCTTTGAACAGGAGGGTCCACCAAGGAACCAAGGTTGTCATGGCATCCAGTTAAGCCAGAGCTGGAAATGCCTCTGGGTCATCCACATCAGGAGCAGACGCACTTGACTTGTCAGTCCTGCTGCCATGGTTCGGACAGAATATAGGCATAATGATTAACTTTAAAATTTTTTTGATATATGTGAATTAGGTACTCAATAATTGTATATTAAAGGAAATATTTGTTCAATTAAAAAAAATAGAAGATATGTAACAGTATGAACAAGAATATCTAATGGAAATTGATTAAATTTTATTGTATGCTTCAGTCCATAAACTCACCTGCAAGATCTAAAATAGCCAATGCTTTCGGAATTTTAGAAGTTTTTTTTGTTAGGAACAAAGTTTTCAGTCTGCTTTTCAAGTAGTTACAATACATGTCTCCCCAGGATGGTTCACCAACATGTAAGTTATAGCTGTGCATACAGAACAATGATGTTTTGTTTTTGTTTTTTTAAAGATTTATTTATTTTACTTGAAAGTCAGAGTTACATAAGAGAGAGAAGGAGAGGCAGAGAGAGAGGTCTTCTTTCCACTGACTCACTCCCAAGTTGGCCACAACGGCCAGAGCTGCACAGATCCAAAGCCAGGAGCCAAGAGCTTCTTCCAAGTCTCCCACATGGGTTCAGGGGCCCAAGGGCTTGGGCCATCTTCTACTGCTTTCCCAGGCCATAGCAGAGAGCTGGATAGGAAGTGGAGCAGCCACTTGAACTGGCACCCATATGGGATGCTGGCACCGCAGGTGGTGGCTTCACCCACTACACCACAATGCCAGCCCCAACAATGATGTTTTAATGAATGAATTTTATATGGGTAAAAACAAGCAAGGTGTGAATACTTAGAAAGTATAGCCCACTGTGGCCTGGATGTATTGGGCTATCAGATCTTACTGCTTTTGATTTCATGCTCTCTTAAAAACTTTTTTCTCAACATTTTATTAAGACAATTTTCAAATGTATAGCCACACTGACTACTTAGATTTTATCAGCAGAATTTTAGCCATACCTGATTTATCCATTTATTCCTTTATCCATTAATCAATGATTCTTACAGTTTGATGCTATTCAGAGTAAACTGCAAACATCTGAACAATTTCCCTTAAATGTTTCATCATATTTGTCATTTATCAAAAGTAACATTTTTGAAGGAAAATTCAGATGCACAAATGCAATATACAAATCTCCAGCACTCATTTGCTGTTTCTTGTTTTGATTTGCCTTTCCAGATAGCTTGCCTGCAGGCAGAAAATACCATAATGAGACTGACAGATGCATCTTATCTCTCAGGTAGTAAATCACTCTTACATTGCCACCATCTTTGTCAGTGAGCTAGCATTCCAGAACCCCATCAGCTTTAGACACTAGTATTATCTTCTTGTAAAGCCTGCAAGACAGAATGTCAGTGCAGTAATCAATGGCAAAACTAGAGGGGACCTTATTAGATCACCAAACAAACTCCCCTATATGTATATACTCAGTTTTCCATTAAAAAATTCCTTGAAGATTGTTTTGGAGAATTTTGGAAATAGCAAATGAAGTAGATGAAATTTAATCTGGAAATGACCAAAAAAGTAAGCTTTTTTTTTTTTTTCCAGGAAAAAAAAAAATGTATACGCACAAGTACAAGAAATTTTGTTTGTATAAAGTGTTTTTGGGACATCTAGGAGTTTGAGTATTTTCTTACATGTTATAGAATCCATTTAGTAGGGATAAATATAATCAGAAATTTTGTTTAGGTTTACAAATCAAAGTTCCCTTGCTTCATCTGGAAGTATAGACTGATGGATTGCAGTGGGGAGACATCACTGGCCTAGGTCCTGGCCGGAAGTGTGTATAACAGTTGTAACACTCAAGGTAAGAAACATTAAATGGTTGCATAAATCTACAGCAATTAAACTTAAAGGTGGTTCAGATCCTAGCTTTTTTTTCTTAACAGGCAGAGTTAGACAGTGAGAAAGAGAGACAGAGAGAAAGGTCTTCCTTCCATTGGTTCACCCCCCAAATGGCCACTATGGCCAGCACACTGCGCCGGTGTGCTGTGTGGATCTGAAGTCAGGAGCCAGGTGCTTCCTCCTGGTCTCCCATGCAGGTGAGGGCACACACATCTGGGCCATCCTTCACTGCCTTTCCGGGCCACAGCAGAGAGCTGGACTGGAAGAGGAGCAACCGGGACAGAATCTGGCACAGCAACTGGGACTAGAACCCGGGGTGCCGGCGCCACAGGTGGAGGATTAGCCTAGTGATCCATGGTGCCGGCAATCCTCACTTTTTTTTTAATTGGAATCATTAGAAATGTAGACTGCATGCCATCTTTAAAAAACAGAAAGTTTTAGGATACTCAAAAAAATAAAAATCTTGTAGCAGAAAGAATAAGAAATGACAAAGAACTATAATTACAAAAAGAAATCAGTTGGGAAAAGTGATCTCTGTTAAATAGAGTGGGAATAAGAGAGGGAGGAGATGTACAATTTGGGACATGCTCAAGCTGACTTGCCCCAAATGGTAGAATTAGAAATGTGCCAGGGGATTCCAATTCAATCCCATCAAGGTGGCATGTACCAATGCCATCTCACTAGTCTAAGGGATCAATTTCAGCTCACAGTTGATCATACTGATAGGTCTAAGAGTCAAAGGGATCACACAAACAAGACTAGTGTCTGCGAATACTAACTGATAGAATAAAAAAGGGAGAGAATGATCCAACATGGGACTCATAGAATGAGTCGGCAGACTCATAGAATGGCAGATGTCCTAAACAGCACTCTGGCCTCAGAATCAGCCCTTAAGGCATTTGGTTCTGGCTAAAGAGCCCATGAGAGTGTTTTAGGCATGGAAAGCCAAGACACTCTGGCAAAAAAAAAAAAAAAAAAAAAAAAAAAAAAAAAAAACAAACCAAACAAACAAACAAAAAAAAAAACACCAAACCAAACCTAAATGAAAGATCTCTGCGAGTGAGATCCTAGTGGAAAGAACGGGGCCATCAAAGAAGGAGGTGTCTTTCTCTGAAGGGAGGAGTGAACTTCCACTTTGACTATGACCTTGTCTAAGATCGATGTCCGCGAACTCAAAAGGCTTCTATAGCCTTGGCAACTCATGACTAGAGCCTAGGGTGATTACTGATGCCATAAACAAGAGTGTCAATTTGTTAAGTCAACAACAAGAGTCACTGTGCACTTACTCCTCATGTAGGATCTCTGTACTTAATGTGTTGTTCAATGTGAATTAATGCTATAACTAGTACTCAAACAGTATTTTTCACTTTATGTTCTGTGTGGGTGAAAACTGTCGAAATCTTTACTTAATGTATACTAAATTGATTTCCTGTATATAAAGAAAATTGAAAATGAATTTTGATGTGAATGGAATGGGAGAGGGAGTGGGAGATGGGAGGGTTGCGGGTGGGAAGGAAGTTATGGGGGGAAAAGCCATTGTAATTCATAAGCTGTACTTTGGAAATTTATATTTACTAAATAAAAGTTCAAAAGAAAAGAAACCAGTTGGGTCAGAAGGAAGAGAAAATAATTTATTTTTTGATGTTATGCTTGAAACTGCAGAATACATAATTACAGTTGTCTGATATTTAGAAATGTGTTTATGAAAATTAGAAATTAAGTTTTGATAAAATTACTAAGAATCTATGAATATATAACTCTGGGTTTCTCAACATTGATCTCATATTAAAGTCATTTCAGGAGTTTTAAAAACAAATGCAATGGAGGTGGGGAGTCACTCACAATGAAAAGTTAAAATGCCCTGGGATTGAGCCCTGCAGTGCTGATATTTTCTGAGGTTCTCATTCGTAAGCAGCACTGAGAACCCTTGATAGGAACGAGTGGGCACTATGTAAATAACTCAAAAGCTGTGCTGTTTTTCTTCTGGTCACATCTGGTGAGCCATTTTGTAGAAAGAATTATGATTTACAAGACAGAAATCTCCTTTGAAATCTACTGTGTATAACATATCGTGTGTGTTTAGGGAGAATATCAATCAACTGAAGTGTGTTTATACATACCTAAGTTATTTACCTCACAACTTTCTTTTGAAAATCAAACATTTTGGGGCTGTAGCTGTGGCATAGCAGGTAAAGCCACCACCTGCAGTGCCAGCATCCCATATGGTCGCTGGTTCGAGACCCGGCTGCTCCACTTGCAATCCAGCTCTCTGTTATGGCCTGGGAAAGCAGTGGGGGATGGCCCAAGTCCTTGGCCCCCTGCACCTATGTGGGAGACCAGGAAGAAGCTCCTGGTTCCTGGCTTTGGATCAGCACAGCTCCGGCTGTTGCGGCCAATTGGGTGGTGAACCAGCAGATGGAAGACCTCTCTCTCTCTCTCTCTATCTCTCGCTCTCTGCCTCTCCTTTTCTCTGTGTGTAGTTCTGACTTTCAAATAAATAAAAATAAATCTTTTAAAAAAATCAAACATTTTAAAATCTTTTCAGGGGCTACTATTTGATGTAGTCATTAATGTGCCACTTGAGATGCCTGAATTCCATATGAGAAGTCCCAGGCTTGAGTTCTAGCTCTGCTTCCTATTCCAACTTCCTGCTAATGTGCACTCGGGTGGCATCATGTGATGGCCCAATTACTCGGGTCTGTGATACGCAGGAGAGTGATCCAGAATGAGTTTCAGACTCCTTGCTTCAAGCTGGCCCAGCCCTGGTTACTACTATGGTATATCATTCTGTCTTTCTGTCTCTCCCTTTTAGGTCAGTAAATAAGTAAGAATAAATTTCAAAAGCATACACACATATAACTTAAATATAGTATCAAATAATGTATATTCTAAGTGTTTCAGTATGTATATATTTAAATAAATATTTGTAATATACACAGTTCTGATAGTGAAACAACTTACATTAGCAATAGAATCACAGGAATTTGCTTTCAGAAATATATTAATGTGAGATTATGTTTCTGTCTACTTTGAACATGTGGATGCCACTTGTCAGCGGAATTTACAATATAAACTTGATCACTGGCAAAGACAACTTGAGAGGAAGTATTACACAAGAACAAGTAAAACTGAGGAACAAACAGGAAAAAAAAAATAATCAAAGACAACTAAGCATAGGGCAAAATATAGCAGAGTCCTAGAAATGTAGCCCCACATGACACAGTGTAGTGAAACAAACCACACAAAATTTACAATAAACGACAATATTAGAAGGTGTGAAGATGAGGTGTCATCATGATAAACTAGTTATATACAATGTTAAAATCAAAGGTGATTATTCCAAAAATTTTTAAGTAACTATTCATGGAAGATGATAAGCCAGTAATTATGTTAGCAAATCTTAAACTGACACTACAGGCTACATTTCTTAATGTTGCTTTTCTTGACTATTTTGGCTTTGTGGCTTCATGGTGCTTGAAGGAGAAATCATCTAGAAGCAGTGCAGAGCCTGTGATAGGGAGTTTGACTACAATTGATTGTCAAATGATGGCAGAGATTGACGGCTCAGTTTCCTGGACTACAATGCTATCTGGTGCCTGTCTCTTGTTTAGTGTCTAGGAGATGATGTATAATAAATTCCTATTTCAGTCACCATGACATAGTGGGTACTATTTCATCCAATAATCACCCATAAAGTGTTGGTTTATACTAGGCACTGGGAATACTGTAGCAAATAAAGGGATATAATTCCTTCCTGAATATATCATATTATCTTTCCAGGAAATGTTAATAAACAATCAGTAATTATAGAATGGTCATCCTCCTGATAGGGCAAGTATTAATATATTATGAAAGAAGACAAAAGGATATTATGAGAGAACATAAAAATTATTACCAATGTATCACACATATCAGGAAAAAAGATATAGCAGATGCTGCTCTGTTTATTATGTCTCAGGTTGTGTAGTCCTCAGAATGAACTCATGAAGTAGATATATCACACCCTTTAATGGACAGAAGTACGAGGTACAGAGATGTTAAATAACTTACTCAAGGTGGCATAGCTTTCAAATTGCAGAGGTGGGCTTAAGAGTAGTCTATACTGTTAATCCTTAGCTCATGTGTCCTGTCTTTTCAGAAAAGAAAAATTATACAGGCAAAGAATTTTCCACAAGAAATAAAACCAGAAAGACAGGTAATATTGATCCAAGAAAAATGAGGAGGTGGGAATATGATCTAAACAGAAAGTGTATGAAAGTAAAAAATGACTTTATTTCTAAGAAGATTAAAGTGTACCTGTGATTCAAAATATAGGATATGAATGAATATTGCTTATAAAGTTTGATTGTGTTTGGAGGACATTTTATATTTTTGGAAGCAGATGGATTTTTTTATGGAGGTGTAAAATATCATTGTGAGTTATTATTATGTTACTTTTTATTGTAGTTCAAGGATAATATTTATTGCAAAATATATTAGTTTTGTATTTTTTAGAAACATTACTGTAAGCATAAAATTGTGTGTTGTAGTTCTAAAAATCTGTATATTAAAAGTTTGTAAAGGGGGTGATGCTGTGGCATAGTAGGTTAAGCCTCCATCTGTAGTACCAGCATATCATACGGGTGCTGGTTTGAACCCCGGTTGCTCCAGGTTCGATTTAGCTCCCTGCTAATAGCCTGGAAAAGCAATGGAAATGGCCCATCTGCTTGTGCCCCTGTACCCGTGTGGGAGACCCAGAGGAAGCTCCTGGTACCTGGATACAGATCAGCCCAGATCCAGGCATGGGGAGTGAACCAGAGGACAGAAGATATATCTCTCTGTCTCTCTCTCTCTCTCTCTCTCTCCCTCTCCCTTTTCCAGTCTGTAACTCTATCTCTCAAATAAATAAATAAAGCTTAAAAAAAGAGTTTGTAAAATAGAACTGAGAGCTCTCTGAAATTTCAACATGGCTGTTTCATATAAATTTTGTAATAAATATGTGGGTACTTCAAAAAGTTAAGGAAACTTAACTTTAGGAAAACGCATATTAGAAAAAATACATGAATTTAAAAATTCATTGCACAAACATAAACATATCTTTTCAATTCAATTTTCCATGAACTTTTTGAATTATCATTTTAAACCTGTTACTCTGAACCCCAACCTGAAATTGTCAATGATATTGATGAGCAGACAGCAGTCCTTGACTCGTGGAGACATATTATGAAATCAGATCTACCCAACATTTTAGTTATTTCCAATCTTTCCATGTATCTACTTGTGAGAGTGTTTTACAATGTACAACTATAAACTTAATTGGAATATAACTATAATGATTTTCAAAAGCCCTTTAACCCTTAATTTCTCTTTAACATTTAAAAGATTTTTCTCAAGTTTTATTCATTTATTTGGGGTTGTGAAGAGAGAGGAAGGGTGAGAGGGAGAGACAGAGACAGACAGAGAGCGTATTTCCATCCACTGATTTACTCTCCCAATTCTCATAACAGCCTTGAGCAGGTCCAGGACTCTCACATGGTTGGCAGGATCCCTGTCTCTTGAGTCTTCACCATAGCCTTCCAAGATCTGCTTTTGTAGAAAGCTAGAGTCAGGAATCCGAGCTGGGACTTGAACCCAGGCACTCTGATGTGTGATGTGGGTGTCTTAACTGCTAGATCTAACACAGTATCTTATATTGTAATTTTAAATAAAAAGATATATTCATATTTTTAAGGTTGAGCTGATATATTGTGGATCTTCAGATTTAGGTCCATTGCTTAAACTTGAAAAAAAATAATTTAGGTGCTTATTATGGGTAAAGAAAGAAAGTGGATATTATTTGTGGATGAGCTCTGAAACCCATATCTTCAGATATGGATTATATGAACTGACTGCAGCTTCTTTGAAAATGTCCTCTTTGACAAATGAAAAAGTAGAGCAGAGTAGTAGGAAAATGAAATTCATTTTATTTGTTTCATTTTTATTCTCTTATTTCATTATAAAAGTAATAGACAACTGCACTTGGATGGTTAGAGCTTTAAGAGTCCAAACAATTGAAAACGTTGGCAAGAGAAGTTAGATTATTTTGACTGGGGTAGGTAAAAGTAGGGGCACATTTATGTGACGAAACAGACAGATATTAAATGGTGGTACCTTAAGGCAACGTCATTCTAATTCCCTGAGAGTAGTACCCAGAGTTGGGAAGGTTGGGAACTGGATGAAGATGTTAGATAAGTCTTTGTGGAGAATATGAACTAAATTGAAAAGAGATGAATATGAATATAAACTAACTTGTTAATGAGTAATTATATCATGAATGAAAGAGTATAAACTCATGACTTCTAGTGAACTTATAGGAGAACCTGAAGCAGCTATCACACAGCTCATTCTGGATTAAAATCCTACATTCACAATTTCCTGGATGTACTATCTTGACAAGCTCTAACTCTTTGAACTTCAGTTTCTCCTCTACTAAGAAATGAATAAGTCCGTTTTAAGTAATAGTGCCTAGTAATGACAGTTACTCATTAATTATAATCATTACTATTACTTTATTATTATGCCTAAAATAGAAGTGGTAGAAGAAACTGTGGCAGTCAGCTATTAAGCTATTTTACATTATTACTTCCAGTAAAGCAAATTAAATTTCATAAATATGTTGAGATTTGTTTTAAGGTACACAAGCAGATACAGATCAAAAATCACACACACACACACACAAACCCTAATTTAAATAAAGTCCCAAACACCAAAATTACCACTATAATAAAACTTCCCAAAATTTAACAATTTATTTATTCTGATTATAACAAAATATCCTTGAATATCTATGTATAAGTGACCTTGTGAGACACAGGGAAATCAGAGTAATAACATCAGCATCAGACAGACGAATACTATACCAAAATTTCAATAAGGGTTTAGAAAGTTTAAAAAAAAATTTAAAAATGAGAGATCATTGATTAAATTCAATTTTTTAACAAACTACATACTGATGTTTGTGGTAGTTTCTTATACACACGTGTCCACAGACTGTAAGAAATAGATAAAATTCAAACAATGGAATAATTAGAGACTACTAAGTCTGTAATGATATTATCATTAATAGTTCAAATAGTTATAGAAGATGTCACATTTTATATTCATTGACTCTACAGAAATTGGCTAACTTGAAAAAAAATGAATTATTTCTTCATGTTATTAAGATTTTAAATGTACTAATTTCTGATTAACAATGGTCCTTTAAAATAAATATTCCATTTAACATACAGTCCTTTTTCCTTTACCAGTACTATTGTATTTCACTCACATAAAAGATAATTTTAAACTTTCTAAATTTCATGTAAATACCATGGTATCAATGCTGAGGTCAGAGAGTAAATATCAAATGTAAGCAAAAGTAAATTTTGACTTTCACATGCCTCTTCTGTGAATTAATTCCAAGTTATCACAAGTAGATGGCACTGACATTTATAAGAGTTATTCTGAAAAATACTAACAAAATATTTATATGAAATGGTTTCTAGAAATACGCATTCAATGCAGCTTCTTCAAAATCTTCACTAAAATATTCATGATAATACAAGAGAAGACAAAAACCAACAATTTCACATAATTAAAGATTAAAATACAACATGGAAGAGGAAAGCAATGTGACCAGAAATAAGGTAATCATTATTACACTGGCAACGCTTGGTGGACAAGCAACCCATGTGCTAATGTAAATCCAAGTATTTGAGATGGTTGGAGTTCACCATATTGAATCAGAGAAAAGATCTGGAAGGCTTGAAGTGGATTTAGGGTTAACTCTTTAATTATCTGATTTGATTTAAGGCCTCATAATCACTATTCTTTGTTCAGACAGAGACACAGTGAGATCTAGAACATATTTCATTTTGGACATTTTTGTATGCTATATACTCAATGGACTTAGTGTGCCAAATATGATAACAGGGCAGATGAAAACTATACATGAGTCCAATAAGGACTCATAGAATGGAGGTATAAATGTTTATCACACTTCAGAAAGTGAAATAATGGCTATATGCATTTTTTCAGCAGTGTATCCGAGAAGGGTCTTCATACAAACAAGCAAGCTGAGTAAGTCTAAAGATAATCTCATCTCTTCATTCATCTACCTATGAATGGACGTAGATAGAGCTTATCTCATAGAAAATACAAAAAGACAAAATTAATAATAAAATAATTATTTAAGATATCATGCATCAAACATTTTCTTCAAGACCCAGACACAGAATACACTTCTGAAATATGTAATAGAAATCAAAAGGAAATTTTGGAATTTTTTTTCTTATCCTCAGTATAGTGCAAAAAAACAAAAAATAAATAAATGCTTTAATGGGAGAGAGGGAATGGTGGGAAGTATCACTATGTTCCTAAATCTGCATATCTGGAATACATGAAACTTCTATAACTTAAATAAAAGTTTTAGAAAAGAATTTATCAGTAGAAAAAAATGAGCAAAGAGCCTCAAGAAGAAAACAGTTTGAGAAGATAGTAAAATATAAAAGGATTTAAAGAAATAAAGGTAAGGTAAATGGGTAGAGAGATAGGGGAGGTTTTAAGGACAGCAAGATTTGGGGCCAGTATTGTGGCACATCAGGTTAAGCTGCCGCCTACAATGCAGTATCCTATATTGGAGACTGGTTGGAGTCCCAGATGCTCTGTTGCTAATCCAGTTTCCTGCTAAAAATGCCTGGGATGGCAGCCAAAGATGGCCCAAGCACGTGGGGCCCTACCACACATGTGGGAGATCCAGATGGAATTCCTGAATCCTGGCTTCATCCTGGCCAGCTCTAGTTTTTGGAGAGTAAATCAGCTTATGGAAGAGCAATACATCTCTCTCTCTCTCATTCTCTCTCTCTCTCTCCTTCTCTCTCTCTATCCACTCCCACTCTGTCACTCTATTTTTCCAAATAAATAAACTTTTTTTTTTTAAATTTGAAAGGTAGAGTTATAGACAGTGAGAGAGAGAGAGAGAGAGAGAGAGAGAGAGAGGTCTTCCTTTTTCCGTTGGTTCACTCTCCAAATGGCCGCTATGGCCAGCACTTCGCCGATCTGAAGCCAGGAGCCAGGTGCTTCTTCCTGGTCTCCCAAGTGGGTGTAGGAGCCCAACCATTTGGGCCATCCTCCACTGCCCTCCAGGGCCACAGCAGAGAGCTGAACTGGAAGAGGAGCAACCAGAACTAGAACCTGGCGCCTATATGGTATGCTGGCGCCGCAGGCAGAGAATTAACCAATTGAGCCAGGCTAATAAAATTAAATCTTTAAAAAGTAAATAGCGGGCCCGGTGCTGTGGCACAGTGGGTTAATGCCCTGGACTTAAGTGCTGGCATCCCATATGGGTACCAGTTCAAGTCCCGGCTGCTCCACTTGCAATCCAGCTCTCTGCTATGGCCTGGGAAACCAGTAGAAAATGGCGCAAGTCCTTGGGCCCCTGCACCCACATGGGAGATCAGGAAGAAACTCCTTGCTCCTGGCTTCAGATCTGCACAGCTCCGGCCATTGCAGCCAATTGGGGAGTGAACCAGTGGATGGAAGACCTCTCTCTCCCTCTCTCTCTGCCTCTCCTCTCTCTATGTAACTCTGACTTTCAAATAAATAAATAAATATTAAAAAAAGTAAATAGCATGACAAATACATTGATGATTTTTGAGAGCAGAATTAACTAATAAGTTTAAATACACTAAAGGAAGGTGAGGGTGTTCCATGCTACACACAAAACACAGTATTTTATATAAGGAAAAAAAGATTTGGACAAAATAGAATTGTATTAAATAATTCGGTAAGTAAAAATACAGAAAGTGAGCATTTTCTTTTTATGAACTACATACAGGTAATAACAATCATGGTAATAAAACTGAAAAATATAACAGAGGAAAAAAGTGAACAATTAATAATTTATATTATCACTGTCATTATTTAAATTTGTCACTTCACAGTGACAAGAAAATGTAAACCATATTACTTTTGTTTTACTACCATTCTTAAATTATTTCCAAAAATGTATCTTAGCCTTGCCTCCCCAAGATAGCAGCTCTCACATTCCCCTTACCCTTAGAATGACAGAAGAAAACATAAAACTTTTAGTGGGGAAAAATAGATGCTAAAGGACATGACAAAAGAATGTGGGGATATGTATTCTTTATTTATGTACATTACTGGTTAATATTATAAAAGTATAAAATATCAGTAAATTAATAGATCCCGTGTAACTCCAATAAAATTTTGGTAAAATGTTTGAGGAATTTGATACACTTATTCTAAAATTACATGAAAATAATGTTTCACAAATACCAAAGCCAATTTTTTAAAAGGAAATATGAAGTTGGTTTGGTTTTATGGGGCTATCCTTGTAAACAAAATAATGTGTTACAAAGTCAGAGCAATTAATTTTTTTTAAAAGACTAATAGTTTGGGGCTGGCATTGTGGCATTTAGGGTAAAGCACCCCATATAGGCACCAGTTTGAGTCCTGGCTGTTCCACTTAAAATCCAGCTCCCTGCTAATGTGCCTGGGAAAGCATTGGAAGATGGCCCAAGTGCTTGGGCCCCTGAATCCACATGGGAGACCCAGAGCACCTGGCTCCTGACTTCGGTCTGGCCCAGCCTTGGCCACTGCAGCTATTGGGGAGTGAAACAGCAGATGAAAGACCTCTCTCTCTCTCTAGGTAACTCTGCATTTCAAATAAATAAAATAAATCTTAAAAAAAAAGAAAAATAACATTGTACCTGGAGCCAAGGGATCAATAAATTGAATGGGAAACTAGCCAAGCAAATGAAGAGATGATTTGTACGAGGGTACAGCACTCATGATAATGCAGAATGACAAATTAGTGATTAAACAAAACAATTGTTTATAAAATTTTCCATATCTATCTACATAAGAAAAATTAGATAGATGTGGATTTTAACCTTATACCATATAAAAAGGCAAACTTTAAATGAACTAAAGTTCAAAATATACAAAGTGAATAATGAGACTAGAGAAGAAATACAGAATAATTTTGTCATGTTTTACAGAAAAATGTATAGAGGGAGATGTACAAGAGTACAAACAAAAAAGACAAAGTCAGTTTGATAGATAACAAAATTAAATTTTCTTCAATCACTTTGTTGTGTATTTATGTGTGTATGTGTGTGTGTGTGTGTGCGTGTCCCTGTAAACCCTCCTAGTTGAAGAGCCAAGTAAAATCTTGCATAGATCATAACTCACTGTGTATGAGGTTATTCAATGATGTATTGTTCTGGCATGGTAGAGATGGAATAAATTTAGGTATACACCAGACTATAGTGAATACACACTGAGGAACAGTTAGCCATTGGATGCCAGCCAATCACAAAGCAATAAGAATAGATTTTAAAATTCAACTCACATTTTAATTTTGAATGTAATGAGATCCATAATATTCTTTATCAAATGTGAATTCTAACCATAACCCTAAACCTAAGAGAACAAACATGCATAGATACAACATAAAAAGCATACCAAATACATTAGGATGGCTGTCAGTGGAGTTTGTGGAGAAGAAAGAAAAAATAATACTATAAAAATAGAGGGTCTTAGCCGGCGCTGTGGCTTAACAGGCTAATCCTCCGCCTTGCAGTGCCGGCACACTGGGTTCTAGTCCCAGTTGGGGCGCTGGATTCTATCCCGGTTGCCCTTCTTCCAGGCCAGCTCTCTGCTATGGCCCGGGAAGGCAGTGGAGGATGGCCCAAGTGCTTGGGCCCTGCACCCGCATGGGAGAACAGGAGAAGCACCTGGCTCCTGGCTTCGGATCAGCATGATCAGCCGGCCGCAGTGGCCATTGGAGGGTGAACCAACGGCAAAAAGGAAGACCTTTCTCTCTGTCTCTCTCTCTCTCACTATCCACTCTGCCTGTCAAAAAAAAAAAAGAGGGTCTTCAGGGTGGTCAGTGAAAATAAGGTTTTACAGAATGAGGAGTATGGTAACTCAATAACTAATAGTCAAGGCCAAATGTTAATGAAAAAAAGGAAAAATAAATACAGCATCTAGAATGAAAGAATATGTGCCCAGAGTGCAAGGGTCCCACAAAGCTACTGGGATGAACTAAATCTGGCTCACACTAGGCATACCTAGGGTACACATGAGCTAAAGGTAATACAAGGAGCATGTGGCAAGGATGGACATGGATGGAAGTTGTGGGGTGGAAGGTCAAAGGAGTCACAAAAGATAATACATAATAGCACTGAACAGAGAGAAGAATGGAGACATACACTTCTGAGGAAAACTGATTTCCAAACTAAAATTCTACACTCACACTACTCACCAAGTGTGAAAAGAATAAAAGATCCATTCTGATGTCTAAGATTTGGGAGAAACAATCCTACATGTTCAGCATAAATATTATTACCATTTTAAAATATTTTGTTTGTGCTTTTCCTTACACTAAACATTCATCCTTAATGCTTTCTCTACCATTAACAGAAATGCTTTCTTTTTAA
Source organism: Lepus europaeus (assembly GCF_033115175.1). Classification (NCBI taxonomy): domain Eukaryota; kingdom Metazoa; phylum Chordata; class Mammalia; order Lagomorpha; family Leporidae; genus Lepus; species Lepus europaeus. The sequence continues at coordinate 88,187,053 of NC_084833.1, read as the reverse complement.
ATTTTTGAGCTAATATATTTTGAATTCACATTATAGACAAAGGCTTAATGCTTTCAATGGAGAATTTAAAACTGTTTCCTTTAAGCATAACGAAACCTGTAGGAGCCAGCACTGTGGCATGGTGGATAAAGCTACTGCCTACAGTGCCGGCATTCCATATGGTCGCTGGTTTGAGACCTGGCTGCTTCACTTCCAATCCAGCTCTCTGCTATGGCCTGGGAAAGCAATAGAAGATGGCCCAAGTCCTTGGGCCCTGCACCCTCATGGGAGACCAGGAAGAAGCTCCTGGCTCCCGGTTTCAGATGGGTACAGCCCCGGCCAACTGGGGAGTGAACCAGAGGATGGAAGACCTCTCTCTCTGCCTCAGCGTCTCTCTGTGTGTAACTCTGGCTTTTAAATAAATAAATAAATCGTAAAAAAAAAGGACAGGAACCTGTATTTCCCTTTGCTCCTTGCAGTTGAGTAAGGCCAAGTGATTGTTCTGGCCAACGGGAGGTAGTGCCCAATATATGCACATCCTTCCTTGCCTAGATATAAAATATATTCTATAAGAAAAAAAAAAGTGGTGTGGGGTATACTATATCCATGAATGCTTTGTCAAACAGCAGAGTGTGTGTGTGCAGGAGGCGGGGTGGGGGTGAGGTGGGAATCCTGTGTGGAACAGAGCCCTGAAGGCCTTCCAACCCTTTACTCTGCTAGACTAAGGCATTGTAATGATTTATTAGTAATATTTACTGTAATATCATGAGTCTAAGGGATTTATTATTACAAAGTAGAAGTGTAGCCTACCAGTGAATAAGGTCAAAAATTGCCACCCTTTGTAGCCTTTATCAGAAAACCAAAAAGCAGGAATCATACTTAAATGTAGGAAAGACTAGTATACCAACAAAGAATACAGTGTGAGGTTCTGGAAAGAGAGTATCAAAAATATGAAAGAAGAAAAGTGAATTTCCAGGATCATAAAAATTCCCAAGGCTCCATGACAGTTCCAAAAAATTCATTCATTTATTTGTCAATTTAATATGTGTACTGATTTTGTATTATGCACTAAGTGATATAGTCTGTAAATGTACAGCATAAAATACAACACAACTGAATCTATACACAACTTTACCTATATGTAAAGCTTAAATTCTAGAAGCAATATACATGGCTTTTACATGAAATTAATGGATTATATTATTTGCTGTGTAAATATTCAATATATGTATAGTGCATAGTACATGCTAGATGTGTTTGATAGCATAACTCTTAGGGCTTAGAAAAAATATCAGGCTGGTGCCGCGCTCACTAGGTTAATCCTCCGCCTGTGGCGCCAGCACCCCAGGTTCTAGTCCCGGTCGGGGCGCCAAATTCTGTCCCAGTTGCTTCTCTTCCTGTCCAGCTCTCTGCTGTGGCCCGGGAGTGCAGCGGAGGATGGCCCAAGTACCTGGGCTCTGCACCCACAAGGGAGATCAGGAGGAGGCACCTGTCTCCTGGCTTCAGATCGGCGCAGTGCCCAGTGCAGCATACCGCCCGTGGCGGCCATTTGGGGGCTGAACCAACAGAAAAAGGAAGACCTTTCTCTCTGTCTCTCTCTCTGTCTCTCACTGTCTAACTCTGTCTATCCAAAAAAGAAAAAAAAATCATGTTTCTTTAAGTAAAACCAACCATTGAAGTGCAATAAAAGCTAATGAAAGTTGACTGTAGCAGTGGAGAGACAAAGAGAAACTCTGGGGACCTGGATCGAGTGAAGAGCACAGTGAAGCCCAGCCATGAGAAGGAAAACAAATAAACAGAGTGTGTCAGCTTGCTTCTAACTTGACCCGCAAATTCACTGCTTCTGGAAGCGATGCCTCTAATTTAACCAAAATCCTGACTTGCCTTACTGATGTACATTCACATTGCTCTTCTCTTGCTTGCATTTTGCTCCATTTCCTGTTCTTAAAACTGTATCATTGATTAGAGAACATAAAAGAATGCCCCCCTTTTATTTTTAATTTTTAAAATTTTTATCAATATAAAGATAACTGATCTCATGCATTTCACAGGTACACCTCTGAGAACAACCATGATGCCCTCCCTTCTTCTCTCCCTTCCTTAATCTCCAGACCTTTTGTTTTCCTTCTTGAACTTTTGCAAATACACAATCCTAGTCCTCTCTGTAATCACAGTCTTATTGCAACACTAACCATACTATTCAACAAGTAAAAAGTATAAGGATCATCGTTTCACAGGAGTATAAACAAGGACTAAAAATAACAATCAAATCACAAGATGTCTGTTTCATTCCTATACAATTTTTTTATTCTATATTACTACTACATATCAGAAAAAACATATGATATTTGTCTTTTTGAAACTGACTTACTTAACTAAGCATAATGGTTTCCAGTTGCATCCATTTTATTACAAAAGATAGGATTTCATGGCTGAGTAGGATTCCATAGTGTATATATACCAGATTTTCTTTATCCAGTCATCAGTTGATGAACAACTGGATTGAATCCATATCTTAGCTATTGTGAATTGAGCTGCAATGACCGTGGAGGTACAGATAACTCTTTCACATGCTGATTTCTTTTGGTTTGGGTAAATTCCTAGTAGAAGGATGGCTGGGTCATAGGGTAGATCTGTTTTCTGATTTCTGAGGAGCTTCCGTACTTTTTAATTCACCTTCTCACCAACATTTATTAATATTTTAATTTTTGGATCCAAAAGAATGTCTTCTAAAAGGGTATCAAAAACATACTCCACTTTCATTTCCAAAAAATTAAATAAAAAAGGAAAATTCTGTAAATGATGATTTGCTATAATGAAATTACTACAGCTAAATTACAGCTGTCATAATGACTACTGTTAAAAATTATCAAGGTCGTGATTTTTGACATGTAATGTAGGAACCAATCTAGAGCAGTGATAATTGATTTAAATATCTTAAATATTAATAAGTACCATAACATAACATAGTTCCCAGAATTCTACCAACATTCTCAAAATAATATAAATTATATAGTTTAAATTTTCAGATTAAATATATAGGTTAGTGAGAATGAAATAACTTTGGCCAATGTTTTAAAAAGCCAATAATGTATAATTTCATTCCAATGCATGTCACCTAGAGAACAGCCATCATTTTCCATTATATTTCAGGGGACCAAGAAGTTCCAGTCACAAAACATAAAGAACATATATTCTCCTTTTTGTTAACACTTACCTTGACCTTTAAATATATTTAAATAAATTTGCCAGTTCCTATACATATGTTCCTATTGAATTGCCATAATATAGACAATGAATGAAAATGTTTAATATGTAGATTTGTGCTTTAAATGTAAATTTGTATCTTTCTAAAAACATAAATATCTAGGACTACATCAATCACTTCCAAAGCTAACATATGTTCACTTATCCCCAATTCCCCTGGATGAAACAGCTGTTTGATTTCATAAAATAAGCATACTTCAAAAAGTTATGATTTTGCTCAAAGGCAGAATATGATACTCCCCAAATGTATATGCTAAATACAGAAATCACTAATAGTGGCCAAAAAACACAGCACACTTATGCTGGGTAAGCCACTGTGTTCTTCAAGTTTTCTTTCAACAGCTGCATCTGTTGGTAACAAAGTACAGTAAAATTACAAATCTGATCAAAGATATTACCAAAGAGGGTGCTGAAATTGCACTATACTATGTTCATCACAATAGTATAATTTTAGAATACAGTATAGATTTACTTTGATTTCATTTTAGTAGACAGAATCATTTTTGCATTCGTAATAATATATCTACTTTTATTTTTAAAACTGCTAATTAAAGTATGAAGATATGCAACTAACAAGGTTCTGAATAGAGAGAACATAAAATTCCTTTCTTGACTAACCCATCTTTACATATTCAGATTTATTTGCAGAATCAGAATTTGTAATTTCACAATAAGAATCTTATATTATTAATTTCAGATGCCATGGATACTTTTAGTCAAACATTATAAATCATGTAGAATAATCTAGAATATGTTAAATGTTGCCTTTTCTCTCTTTAAAGCAATGAAGGATTGATTCTGTCTTGACTACTCAATGTTCATTATATATTGTGCTAGTTTGGAACACAAGACTTTTTAAAGTGTAAGTCCAATTCATCACTGAAAGTCAGATTTGTTGTTCATTCTCCCTTGGAATTTTCCAGTTGGAATATCTGTCACTACTCCTACAGCCTCAGTTTCCAAATCAGAGGTTCGCCAGTGAAGTAGCAGGAATCGACAACTGCAGGCTTTAGTTAGCATCAAGGAGTGGACATACTCCACACTACCAAGTTTCTGAAAAAAATGCTAACTTTTCTCTTCACTATGTAACAAGGACATTGTTAGAATTCCATTCTCCAAGAAAATAATATATTTTAGATTTTTATACTTTGTTAATCACAATACTAGTTGGAAGTGGGGTAAGAATCAATTTACAGTAGTGAAAATGTAATAAGGCCATATTTCTTCCAGGGAATATCAACATAATGCACATTCATGTCACCTTAAAGAATTGTGGAAGTTTCTCTAGAAATGTTTGCTAACTTTCAGAATATTTTAAATATGAAAAAAGAAATGCAAAGGACAATCTTAACTTTTTTAATTCTTCCTCATTTACTCGCTGAATACAATACTAACTTTTATCAATTTCACTAAGTGATATTTAATCTATTTGTATAATAGAATCAATGATTTAGTAGTGTTAATACAGTGATGTTCCATGAATACAGCTTCCCAGTGATTCTAGAACTGCACTGATCAATCTGGTAGTCATAAATTACATTTGGCTACTTAAATAAATATTCAGTTCCACAGTCACCATGGCTGTTATTTCAGTACTGAACTAGTGGCTATTGTAATGGATATTATAAATAGAAAATGCTTTGTATTTTTAGACATCAATTTCAGAAATGCCTCAAAACCAGATTGAATTTTGAAGGAAATCACTTTTATATAACATTGATTTCAATTAGTAAATAATTAATTACTGTAACATAATTCTATTTTAAATCGTACATTTTAAAGAAGTAACACATGCTTAAAGGTGTTAGAACTATAGCAGAATATTCAGATGTGGAAAGTGTGTATGTATACTTTGTCAAGGTAAGCCATGTGGAATCAGAAGAAAAATCTAAAAAAAAAAATATTGCCTCTTGGACCAAAACACAGCTTTTAGCAGGCTCGGTTTCAATGGAGGATATATTACAGTACTGAACATCCCAAAGAACTATGCAATATCTTAATGCTTCCTTAGAAATCTTTTAATTTTAGTTATTGAACAGCTGTTTGGATGGAAACATACTTCAAATTCATTTCAAGAACCTGACAAGCATATTGCTTTTTAAAAAATTATTATTGACTGATTTCACTTTACTTGAAAGGCAGAAACACAAACACAGAAGAGATTTTCTATTTTCTGTTTACTACCCAAAATGCCTACAACCCTCTATCTGGGTTTCTTATAAGGATTTCAGGGGCCCAAGCACTTGAATAATCTGTTTCCTCCCAGGATATGCATTAGCAAGAAGCTAAATCAAAAGTACAAGAGCTGTGACTATAACTAGGCACCACAATATGGGATGCAAGCATCCCAAATGGTGTCTTGCATAGACATTGTCAAAGCACTCATCCCACCAAAAAGTGTATTCTGTAGGTAACTTATTTTCATGTGTGCGTTAGGCTATACTCACCACTCACAGACTTGTGTTAAAAGGGGAGAAATTGAGGGCACTGGGAATTATAGAGGTAAATGTATATGTTTTATGTGTAAGTGGTGGCAACATTGAGTGAGAGGGAAATAGGCATGATAAAACCACGGTATTTCTTAGGTGTATAAAGAATTATCCACCCAAAATGTCACTAGCACATCATAGACAAACGTCTGTTTAAACTGTCAAGAGTTGTTGAGTTGTGAAACCAGGGGTAAATAGCCACTGGTATCATAGAGCTTACATGTGAACACAGAGTAGGTATTAAGCAAAGTATTATAATAATGGGTCAAATAAGATAGTAAAGAGAAGACCATATGTATCTCATTTACCCCAGCTAACCCCCAAGAACTACTAGTGCCACAGGCAAAATGAAAATAAAATGTGTATTGCTATGCTTAGTTGACAGTGAGTCCCAAGTAACCACACTGATTTTGTATTTCTGAATTGGTATACTTCTCACCTTCCATATCAAATCTTGGTGAGTGTAGGTATCTACGAACTGAAGAAAGAAACTATTGATTCTTGGTTGGTTGTGGTAAGTCCTGAACTTTCAGAAGGAATGATAAGTGCAAGGGAAGTAACACTCATTAAAAAAATCATACTTAAAGTCTGTAATAATTTTTTATATATATACTTCTATGAATGACTGTCTTAGCTGTAATCAAGGCTATAAACATATTTATCTACTCCAAACATTGCTTCTTGCTGATTGATAGGCTCTCCCTCCCTCTTCTAACTTCTATACCCTCCCTAAGCTAAGGAGACCATTGATGTGCTGTTACTATATACTAGTATGAATTTTAAAATAGTATTATATTAATGAAAACATAAAATGTTTTTCTGGCTTTTCAGATCCAGATAATTATTGGAGGAGACACCTATGCTTTTGAATGCATTACTATTTCATTAATCTGATTTGCTGAGAAATAGGTGTAACACAATGTGTTTATCCATTTACCTGTTAATGGACATTTAAGTTGTTCCCAAATTTGGGCTATTACAAATAAACTTTCTATGAATAATTTTATACATATCTTCATATGATCATTTGTTTTTATTTATCTTAAATGATTACCAATGATTGCAATGGATGAATCATTTGTGATATATATATTTTACTATTTATGAAGAAATTAATATTCATTCAGGGTACTGAAATTAGTTAAACAAAGACCCATTAATCATAATAAGAAATGCATTGTAAAAAATATTATTTACTTATTACAATTTTAATATAAATTTATATAGTTTTTGTTATGTACTCATATAATTTAATTAGTATTTAATTCATAAACATTTATATATAGATTATAATGGTTTTAGGACATTTAAGAGAAGAATTCCTAAAAATTAAGATAAGACAGTCAACAGAAAGTATCAAGAATAAAATATTTCATTGTCTAAAATCCTTCAGAGAAAGTGAACTGATTATTTGAGTTCTTGGAGAAAAGTGAATTATTTGTGATTTCTGACTACTAAAGGTAAACATGGAGATTTTTTAAAAATAGGTAATGTATTTGAAAGATAGTGTATTATAAAGTTGTTAATGTATGTGAATTGCATTGACCATATTAAGAGATGATGTTAGAATTTTATCCAATAATTTCAATAGGAGCAATCTTGGGAACTTATAGCTCTTGCCATACTTATGGTTAAAAATAATGATTCAGTTTAAAAACTAAATGACATATGTAATTTTTAAAAGTTCCTATTCCAAAATAAACCTGCTTAATTTTTCTCTCATTCAAAAAAAAAAATGGGAAGAATATCATGGAATGGATTAAAAATATTTGACTGACTAGGGGCTGGCACTATGGCATAGCGGGTAAAGGCACTGTGGCATAGTGGGTGAAGCCACTGCCTGTAATGCTGGCATCTCATATGGGCACCGGTTCAAGTCCCGGCTGCTCCACTTTCGATCCGGCTCTCTGCTGTGGCCCAGGAAAGCAGTGGAGGAGGACCCAGGTCCTTGGGTCTCTGCACCCACATGGGAGATCAGGAAGAAGCTCCTGGCTCCTGATTGGTGCAGTTCTGGCCGTTGCAGCCAATTGGGGAATGAACCAGTGGATGGAAGACCTCTCTCTCTCTCTCTCTCTCTCTCTCTCTCTGCCTCTCCTTCTCTCTGTGTATAACTCTTTCAAGTAAAATAAGTAAATCTTTAAAAAAAAAAAAAAAAGATTTGACTGCCCTGCTGTTTCTGACATTCTACTCATTCTTAAAAAGACACATCAAATTCTACTTCTTTTTAAAGTTGTTCCCTTCACCCCAGATAAAAAGATTGTTTCCTCCTTTATTCTGTTGACTATTAGAATTTGTGTAACTCAGGGAAACCAATATCTATTTTTTTTAAAGATTTATTTATTTATTTGGAAGTCAGAGTTACATAGAGAGAGGAGAGGTAGAGAGAGAGAGAGAGAGAGAGAGAGAGAGAGAGAGAGAGGTCTTCCATCTGCTGGCCCACTCCCCAATTGGCCACAATGGCCAGAGCTGCGTTGATCTGAAGCCAGGAGCCAGGAGCCTCTTCCAGGTCCCCGATGTGGGTGCAGGGGCCCAAGGACTTGGGCCATCCTGCACTGCCTTCCCAGGCCATAGCAGAGAGCTGGATCAGAAGTTGAACAGTCGGGTCTTGAAATGGCGGCCACATGGAATGCCGGCTCCTCAGGCCAGGGCATTAACCCACTGTGCCACAGTGTCTGCCCCACAATAGCTATTTTGAATCTGTCTAGAGCTGTACTTTTCTTCCTTCCAATAGCTCTTGTAGTTGGCATCTAGCTCAATTTCTCTATCACAAAGTACGCTAAATATTTGTCCATGAGCTAATGTCAATATATTAAAGAGGATAGCTAAACATTAAAAGGAATTGTTTTCAAATTGGCGGGATAATGATTTTTCATTATGTGAATACACACTCACATACACATGTGGTCATTCATTCTCTCATATTATTAAAGTCACTACTCATTGATTTAAAATAAGTTTGGAAATCTATAGAAAACACATTAAGTCATATTTATTAGAATTTAAATTTTATTACAGCAAGGGCTTTGAATGTCTTTTTTTTCCCATGTTATTAAAATCATCCTGAAATGTGACCTAACATATAAGAGATATGCAAACATTTGTTGAATTGATAAAATGAGTGAATGTCACTTTATTAAAATATTTAAATGATATTCCTTGACAATATGTTCTAAAATTCAGTTCTGCTAACTTTGAAATAATAATATGAAACTCAGAGAAGTTATTTAATAGTTACTGCTATCCACTCATTCTTCTGATGTGGTTTGTACTTTAGGAGCTTTTTTTTTTTTATTTTGTGGATGTTAAAATAAAACTTAGACCTTCAATCTCATGTCTTAAAAGAATAAATAGTTGGAGAGACAGCACAGAAAAAAATGTAGGTCCCAGAGTAATAAACATTTTTTGATATGAACTCTTTTGTGACAATATTAAATTAAAGCTGTCATTTCAAGTCTCCTGAATCCCTTGCTTAGAAACATGACAGAAAGGTTTCAGTTTAGTCCTAGAGATTGATTTAGATAGCTCTGTGCATAAGGGAATAATTTATTACCTTAATAGTTCTCTACAAGTTCTCCTTAATATTTCAAATGGGTTTCACTTTTGGATACTTGACATTCATATTCCAGAAATGATACTAAATGTATTCGAAGTGATTGGCAATATACATTTTTCATCAATTTTCAACTGGGTGAACCACCTAAAACAATTCCCTGGTTCCTCTAAACAACAGTTCTGTTGGTGGCTTGATAGTCCTTTAAAATGCAACAAAAGGATGAAACCGGGATCATTATGCTTAGTGAAATCAGCCAAAAAAGACAAATATCACATGTTTTCTCAAATTTCTGGAAGTTAATATATAAAGTAGAAAAAATGTAACATAAAAAAACACACTCACTGACTTTTCAATCATTCTCCTTGGTTTTAGAAATGTTTGCATCCAACTCAGCACAATTATTTTATCTCAAAGGTTTTTGAGTAAAAGACAAGTTTTCAGAGATTGAATGAAAAGAGGTTAAGAAAAAAAGTCAGCAAAGAGAAAGCTCAATGAAAATTGTCTTTGGAAACTATAGACTTGACATTGCATTAAACAGCACTAAAACAAAGAGACCTCTGTTTTGACAGTCTTTGGTTGTTAAGGCAACTGCTCTCCCTATGAGAAATGGGTAGAACCAAGACAGTCCTTCGGGAATAAAAATAAAGTGCTGGTTTTGAAAAGAAGGAATTGGACAATCTGAGTTAAGTTATGTTTATATTGCAAAGCAGTGATAATGCCAAAATTTCTTAATAGCTTGAAATAATGTACCCATTTGGAGAGTTTCTCATATTTTTTTCATGTTTTTCTGCCATCAGTAAACTTGAAAAGAGAAATTCAATGACCATGCCCCCATACTTTTCCTGTGGTTGCTCTTGATGACAAATAGGATTCTTTGCAAAGGACAATCAGAGAAGAGAGGAAGATTAAACTGACTTCAGCATTTACCTCTGCAGTCGGTCTACAGTGTTGAGTGCCTGTTGCATAACAGAACCAACCATGCCTTCTTCCTTGGGATTCTTCCTTTAATTTCAGCATCATTATACTCTGCTATTTCCTAAATTTCTGCCCCAGGCCTACCGGTTTATTTCTTCTTCTGGACTATATATTTCTTATGCTTTCCTTTAAATCTTGACTATTTGCCAGGCAAGTGAATTCTTCATCATCTGTGCACGGTTTATTTTTTATAGATCATTTTTATTTCTAGCTGCCTAATGAATGCTAAGATTTTTATATTGTTCTCTGTAATTTCAATATGTAAAATTATTTGATGTTAGGAATTAAACTTCTTAATCCTCTAAACATATATATATATACACACACATATATATATTTTAACTTGTGGTGGCTAGGTGATCTTTGTTTTTAAGATCACATTCAGTTGAATTTTAGTGTGAATATCTAAGAGGCAAATGCAGAGCTACTTTTCTCCAAAGAGGATTTACATTTGCTTCTCCCTGATCCAAAGAACACTGTTGATGTGAGTTCATTTGGGCATCTTCCAGGCTGCTGGCTCACCCTGAGTGTCTCAGGCTCAGCAAATCCACTCTTCTCTTGCCAAGGTTTAGATACTCAAAAACCAACCAGAAAAATAAACAAAGTAGCTTTGTGTTTGCTTAATGCTTACTTATCTCTGCTATGCTAATCGTTTCTATTTGTTTACAGGGAGTGGGGTGCTGGTCTTTTTATCAGGGCAGGGCATCTTGTCTTACACCAGATCCTTTTGTTATGGTGTCCTAGCAATCAGCTCCACCCCCCCCCCCCCCCCCCGTGCCAAATGGAAGTCCCATTAGCTTCTTGATTAGTATTTCTCATTTTTATGGTTTTAAAATTCCACAATGAAACAACTATGGCAATTTTTCATTCTCTATTTTCTCATTTTCCAGCTAAGGATCATTGTTTTAGATTCTGTTTCTGTTTTCTCCTCCCCTTCCTACTTGTGTATATTTTGACTACTGACAGGTGTTTGTTGTTTTGTGTCATTATGCTTTCTCCAGGAACTCTGTTCAGACTTCCCTCTTGAGAGAAAAATGGGATAATTTGTGGAATCTAGAGCTGGGTATTTTGAGTTTTATCTATACTCCTAAGTGCAAGTCAGGAGGCTAAATCAATAAATAGAAAATTTTAATAGAATAATTGTGCTTTTTTTATCTTTTCTGAGACCTTCTTAACATTTCTATGGTAGGATTCACACCACTTGGGGAATATTCAAATTGTACACAATTAATTGGGTAACCTGAAAATCTTGGCTGATATAAGAGGCAGTCATGCCCTTTGCTCATTTTCCTTATTTCCCTCATTACGTGAGGAGTCAGATGGGTTGATAGAGATCCCAATTTGGGGTGTAAAACATTTGCTTCAATCCCCAAAATTTTCTTTAGTAAAAACAAACAGGCCCCCTCCTTCCTTGAGAATCTCCAAATTTACCATGAAAATATCAAGGGAGCTCTTCCTGAGCTCATAGCTTATTGTGAAAACAAGTTACCTACCCAACCCTGATCAGGTCAGACCAGATGGGGAATTGTAAATGAGGTCTTTTGATGGTTTTTGTCCGCACCTGATAACTGAATGCCAATCTAATTGTCAAGTTTTTTGTTTTTTTTTTTCCTTCGAAATTATACTTAAAGCCAACTGCCCCTAGTCCCCTTTGGGTTTTTCTTTCTTGGAACCCCCTCCATGCTACTCTGGCTGGAGGTCCTTGATTCTAATAAATACTCTTAAATCTTAAATACTTTTAAATCTCTTTGCCATCCGCTTGGAAATTCTTCTTTCACAAAGAACTGAGGTAACAGTAATTTCTTCGCCTCAGTTTTCCCCTAACAATTACACACACACACACACACACTTAAATGATATTTATGTCTAAAACCCGAGCACAAAGGACACTACCTTAATTTCTCCTACCCAGGTTCAGGATAGTGAAAATATTTTTCATGATTGTGTTTTCTTGTTTCGGGTTTTTCTGTTTCTTTCTTCTGTCCTCTCTCTCATTATATTTAGACTATAACTGCATTTGGTTATTTTTACTACAGTTTTTTAATATTTTGTGCTTTTTCTTACACTAAATGTTTTAATGTTTTCTTTAACATGTATAGGGAATGATTTCTTTTGACATTTTTGAGATAACATTTTTTTAATTCACATTATAGTCAAAGGCTTAATGCTTTCAAAGGTGAATTTTAAAATTGTTTCAAATATTTGTTTAATCACTGTTAGCTCTCTCCCAGTTTCTGCCCTGTCTCTAAGGCTGTCTTCTCCCTCAATCACACAAGATAAAACTGAATATGTACAGTTGCTAAGTTTTTCAAGTTGTCACTATGTCTAAAACATGACTGAAATTAAATATCCACCTGTAGAACTAACATTTCAATCACCTCTTAGACATAGTATTTAGTGGCTAAGACACTATTAAACATGGTTATATCCCACATCAGAATTGCAAAGTGTCCGGTGCATAACAAATCTTCCCAGGCAGACAAATCAAATAATTCACAGGCTTTTATTGGGATTCCGATCCCAGGGCGAGGTTCCCCAGTCCCAACAGAGCAACAGAGCAGGGGCCAGGGAAGTGGTGCCTCAGAGGCGGGGAGGGTTCCTTTTATAGATTCAGGGCATGGGGGTTAAAGGTTGAGGTGGGTCTGACCCTCATTGGTTGACCTTTAGGCACCCACGGGGACCTTGACAAGGACTTTTCTTCCCAAGAAGTACAGGTAGGGACTTCTCCATTCCCGGAAGTTAGGCCTTCCTTCCATGTGGATCCCAAAGCTACCATCCCGACCTTTTGATGATAGGAAAGGGGGCGACAATGAGTCTCTCTGGCTACTTCCTGCTGACTGGGGACATCATCTACAGGGGATCGCTGGGGGTATCTTGGGGCTCCACAGGGACAGGCATGTATGGATGGAGAAGCATCTGGTTGACTGCCTGGTTGCTGAAGGCCTTGGTTCATTCCATTATCACCTGCTGTAAACACTTAAACAGACACTGTAGTATACAAGTCAGGGTGAGAATAGCAACCAATGATCCTAAGATTGGCATTAACTAGGTAATGAAAGGATTTCATAGAGGAGAGGAAATGAGGGGGGTCTCTGGACCCTTGTGAGGATTGTTTGATGGACATTGTTTAAATCTGATCCCAGCCAAGACCAGGAGAAAGGCCACTCAACTTTTGCAGGTAGAGGGGTTTCTCTATAGAGAAATTCTGAATAATCATACAACATTAAATGGAGAAGAGAACCATCAGTACACATAGGTTGGGAGCAGAGCCACTGATGTTAGAGTAGAGGTTATTATTACAAAGGAAGGTGCTGTTTAAACCACAAATAAGTTCTCTGATTGAGAGACAAATAGAACCTGACAGAAGGGGCTTAATAATAATCTGATGGGCTTTAGGCCTTGTAAGTTAAGAGGCCCAGACCTATCTATCTCTTCACATGGGGTACATCCTAAGGGAGGTGTGAACCTTCTTGGGGAAGGCACCCTGTTGACTTCCATTACCTAGCTGGCCTGGGAGGAGAGCTGGGCAGGTAAAGGCAGGTGGCATCTCTAACAAGAAATTTACAGTTCTGCCTGCAATGTTGCTGACCCTGGTTGGCTGTCCCCTCAGCTGCGGTGGTCACTTTGGAAGTTGGGCTGAGTGAAGGGCTTTTCAGCTTGGAGCCAGTAAGATCTGTGGCTCTGACCTGGGCATCCTTCGACTCCAGGGCAGGTCCATTTCCAGTGATCCAACTCTTGGCAGAGCTGCCAGGACTCTTCACAAGCTGACTTCTGCTGAAGCCCAGGCTTACCACATTGAAAGCCACTGCAGTGGACTGGCCTGTTGGGTCTCCTTGAGGGCAGATCACTGTGCAGAACAGCCATTAATAGGCCTGCCACCTATCTTTACATTTCTGATGCTTAGCTTTCTCTTTCTCCTGGTTTTTGTTAAAGCAGACGAGAGGATGCAAGTCAAGGGGGTGCTCAAGTCCCATCTCTAATCTAAAAATGAAATTATGCAAGTTGGAGAGTCCTTCAGAATAGAATTAGTTTCCTACCTCAAAGAGAATAGAGAAATGAGAGAACAAATTGGACTTAAAATAGAGAAATAGGGGTGCCATTCCCAGATCACTTACTGACAATAGCAATATCAAATGAAAACTTAGAAAGCAGTTTAAATCATTAGATAACAAATATAGCTTTTTAAACTCTTTAACTGTTTTTTAAATTTACCAATTGATTCGAATTACTTTCTGCTCTTAGTAACCTCAGCTAACCATACTTTCAGTTGGTACCTATAATACATTATTGGCTTCATCTGTTTACACCACCATCCCAAAGTAATGAATACAATAGATGTGGCTGGAAAAAGTCCATCAGAACCTACAAGAGGACAGCTAAGCACAGAACCAACAACGCTTTAGTTTTATGAGCAGCAAATCTGATATATAAACCTGTGGATGACAAAAGACTTAAGTTGCCTCGTTTAAAATTATACACTTACTATAAACTCAACAAGAGGCACGTGCTTACTTCACATAGCATTTTTGAAAGCACCTGTAGGATTTTACAGAACATTTAACTTTTTAGGCCTCTGTGGCTTTCTCATTAAGATCCAAGATTTCTTTCTTTCATAACTTTCTGTGACTTCCACATGCCCTCTTCAACTTGACACATTCCATCACTTCCAGTCTAGAGTAAACTAGCCATCAGGATGAAGTCAATCTTACAAACCTTGTCCTTTCTTTATTCAAAATAACTCTTTCCTTTTAACCTTCCTTACCAAATGTGCAATTCTATAACATTTTAACACAAATTTAACATGCTGAGTATACAAGAGTTTACAATAAAATAGCAGTTACACCTAAATGACTTAAGATGCTGATATATCTCTACCTTAATTCAATTAATTAAAATTGCATTCATCTAAAACAAGTACTAATTACCCATTGCTCTTTCATTGAGTACTGATTACCTGGAAACCTGTTAAAATAAATTGCAAAATAAGTTCAGAAGTTACAAAGTGATATTTTCAAAAATAGTGATCTTCTTAGATTCAAAGAGATATTTCTTCAAACTCAGTGTCTAGTTACAGTTGCATTTTTCCTAAGAACACCTTAGGCCCATGATGTCATATTCAGCTGGCCATGTGGGCTTAGGCACTTGATCTAAAATCCAGCAGACCGGAGTGGTGGAATGAAGAAGGGAAAAAAGAGAGAGAAGGGGAGTGTAAAAGAGAGACAAGAGAGGAGAGGAGCTAGTGAGGAGAGAATAGAGAGACGAGAGAAGAGAAAGGAGACCAGAGAGGAGGCTAGAGAGCCAAGTGTTCAGGAACAAGTCCTTTTAAAACTTTTCTGGGGGGCGGCCAGGGAAGCAGGAGCAGCGAATCCCATTAGGATGGGGGTGGAGCTTGACAACAGTAGTTGGGCCACGTGGCTACCTGGCTTCCAGCAATGGCAGCGGGGGGGGGGGGGGGCAGGAGGACAATGCGCACATGGGGGTGGGAGGTTCCTGGCTAGCTGTGGGGTCCCCAGGAACTCAGGAGGGTCTGAAAAGGTTGGGGGTGGAGAGTTTGGCAGTAACACAGAAGAGGCGCCGTTAGGAGGTGGGGGCTCGATCTTGGCCAGCAAGACCTGGGCTGTGGAGCAGGCAGAGAGGAAAGTAGGGCAGAAGGGAGTAGGACGGGAGCGGAGGTTTCAGAAAGCCTGGACATAAGGGACTTCTGACCATTTTTTCTCCCTGCGGCAGAAATTCTCAGGGTAATTAGGCCATGCCTGGGTGGAGTAGAAGATTAGGCGTTTACTCTGTAGGTCCTGGGCCAGTCCCAGCTTCTTCAAGTTCTTTAGGAGGCAGGCCAGAGGGCATTTTGAGTCCCACCCTCGGGATTGGGCCAGATCGCATGGTCCGGTAGCCCGGATCTACTGAAATCCAGGCAAGGTGTCCCCAGTCCTGGACTTCAGTTCTCTATGGGGCCAAGCCAGCGGCGGGACATCTCCACAGCCACTGGGAGGCTAAACAGTGGAGAACAGAGCCCACGTGTGCATGATTTGGAGGTCTCTGTCAGATGGCAAAGAGATTTAAAAGGATTTATCAGAATCAAGGACTTTCAGCCAGAGCAGCATGGAGGGGGGCTTCCAAGAGAGGAAAGAACCCAAGAGGTCTTCTTAGCATTCGGGGGTTTTTAAGTACAATTTCAAAGGAAAAAAAAACAAAAAACAAAAAAACTTGACAATCAGATTGGCATTCAGTTACCAGGCAGGGACAAAACCCATCAAAAGAACTCATTTACTATTCTCCATCCTGTCTGGCCTGCTCAGGGTAGGGTAGGTAGCTGTGAGTTTAGGAGTAGCTCCCTTGCTATTTTCATGGTAAATCTGGAGATTCTGAAGGAAGGAGGGGGCCCTGTCTGTTCTTGCTAAAGTTTTGGGGAAGGGAACAAATGTTTTATACCCCAAATTCCATTGGGATCTCCTGACTACCTATTAACCTATCTGACTCCTCACAATACTGAAAACTACTAAGTTTAATATGAACTAGAAGGCAAATAATCTTTAATGTAAATCTTGAAATTTGAGGAATGCATTTATGAAACTGGATTAATACATGTCCCATTGTGGTTTATAGATTAGCATCTTTTTTTTTTTTTTTTTTTTTTTTTTGGACAGGCAGAGTGGATAGTGAGAGAGAGAGACAGAAAGGTCTTCCTTTTTATCTTCAGTTCACCCTCCAATGGCTGCTGCAGCCGGCGCATCTCGCTGATCCGAAGCCAAGAGCCAGGTGCTTCTCCTGTTCTCCCATGCGGGTGCAGGGCCCAAGGACTTGGGCCATTCTCCACTGCCTTCCCGGGCCATAGCAGAGAGCTGGCCTGGAAGAGGGGCAACCGGGATAGAATCCGGCGCCCCGACCGGGACTAGAACCCGGTGTGCCGGCGCCGCAAGGCGGAGGATTAGCCTGTTAAGCCACGGCGCCGGCCAGATTAGCATCATTTTTATACAGAAGTCCCATCTCTCTCTAAAACCAGAGGTCTATATATAATTCTACATTTAATTCCAGTTCAGTTTCTCTTGGAAATACTTGCTTCTAGTTTCACAGGATACAGCAGAGTATGAACTCCTGCATTATAACAAACAGCACAGTTCCAGAACCCCAGGGACTTGCATTTAACCCTAATGTACCTTCTACTGTCTTTGAAATGTTAATTCCATATACAACTTTATACATAATGCTTGCCACACTGGATGAACTTAAATGTCCATTGACTAAGTGGATAAAATCAATTTTCCATGTCTCAGTTTCTTAATTCCTCAGTAGTTCTTGTTTAAGGGTAAATGTCAGATGATTAGTCAGTCATTAACCGGTAACATTGTTATTATTGTTGCTATTATCAAGGTTTGCGTTAACACTACTGGTGATTTGCCAAGAACTTCTTGGAATATAGCTAAGTATAAACATAAACAAAGCAGAAGCCTCTGACAATGCTACCTTTGGGTATATGAAAATGTATGATATATTTGCAGGTAAGTCATACTGAAATAAGTCTGTATTCAAACCCCTCAACACTTTCCATCATGAACCATTATTTTTTAATGATAAAATCTAAGTTAATTTATTTCTTGGTAAATTAACTTCTGTGCTATTATTTATTGAACATCTGGTATATCTTGGCTCTATACTAGTTGCTAGTAATATATAATTCAAAGAGTAGTCAGGTTTCTCATCCTCGGGATCTTACTGCCTAGTGGAGAATCCACGCATTACACAGCAGATCAGATAATTACATGTCAAATTGCAAAGTGAGTAAAGTACTACAGCAAGGGTGGAATGGAGTTTTAATCCATGTTCCTTCCTTTCTTACTTTTAAATCAAATTTATAAAATATACTTCTGTTTTTATGGAACATGTAGGTTTAAATCATCATTATAATCATTTTATGCAATTATTTATTTATAATATCATTTTTGCTGTTTTATTTTACCTTGGTTTTTCTTGTAATCTGTATTTGTAGAATTAGATTCACTTTAAACTCAGAAGACATTCCAAAAAGTAATTGTTTCTACTCTATCAAATAGAGTGTATTCACAAATAATTGAACTCTAAAGCAGATAAGGTAATGAAACTAATTATAAAAAATAAAACAATGATTTTAATTGCTAAATATGCAAAAAATATCATTTTTGAATTTAAACATTTATAAAAGAAATCTCCATTTTCTTTTTTTCTTTTTCTTTTCGACAGGTACAGTGGATAGTGAGAGAGAGAGACAGAGAGAAAGGTCTTCCTTTTTGCCGCTGGTTCACCCTCCAATGGCTGCTATGGCTGGTGCATATCGCTGATCTGAAGCCAGGAGCCAGGTGCTTCTCCTGGTCTCCCATGCGGGTGCAGGGCCCAAGCACTTGGGCCATCCTCCACTGCCTTCCTGGGCCATAGCAGAGAGCTGGCCTGGAAGAGGGGCAACCAGGACAGAATCTGGCGCCCCAACCGGGACTAGAACCCGGGGTGCCGGTGCCACAAGGCGGAGGATTAGCCTGTTAAGCCACGGTGCCAGCCCAGAAATCTCCATTTTCTTACCTAAAGTGACATGATTGACTCTGTACAGTAATTGGTTTTCTAACAATGAGAAACATATCAAAAATGTTTTTATAATACTCTGGAAAAATCTTAAAAGTTAATTTGAAGATTTTACTACAATTATGGAATCCTGTCAAGAACTTACAAACTGTATAGTAAACTGCACTGAATCAGGGCTGGTGCTGTGGTGCAGTGGATTAAAGCTGCGGCCTGCAATACCGGCATCCCATATGGGCACCAGTTCAAGTCCTGGCTGCTCTACTTCCTCTCTGCTATGGCTTGGGAAAGCAGTGGAGGATGGCCCAAGTCCTTGGGCCCCTGCACCCGCATGGGAGACCTGGAGGAATCTCCTGGTTCTTGGCTTCAGATCAGCTCAGCTCTGGCTGTTGCGGCCATTTGGGGAGTGAACCAGCATATGGAAGACCTCTCTCTCTCTCTCTCTCTGGTTCTACCTCTCTCTTTGTAACTCTGACTTTCAAATAAATAAAAATAAATCTTTAAAAATAATGCACTGGATCAGAAGCCCTTATAATGTAACTAGCTTAATATTAAAGATTTTTTTTTTTTTTTGACAGGCAGAGTGGACAGTGAGAGAGAGCGAGACAGAGAAAAAGGTCTTCCTTTGCCATTGGTTCACCCTCCAATGGCTGCCGTGGCTGGCGCACTGCGACCAGCGCATTGCGCTGATCTGAAGCCAGGAGCCAGGTGCTTCTCCTGGTCTCCCATGTGGGGTGCAGGACCCAAGCACTTGGGCCATCCTCCACTGCACTCCCGGGCCACAGCAGAGAGCTGGCCTGGAAGAGGGGCAACCGGGACAGAATCCGGCGACCCAACTGGGACTAGAACCCGGTGTGCCAGTACCGCAGGTGGAGAATTAGCCCATTGAGCCGCGGCGCTGGTTTTTTTCTTTCTTTCTTTTTTTTTTAAAGAGTACATCCATGGTTTTGTGTAGGTCCTTCTTTCTTTGACTCTGGCCTTGATCTACCTGACTGGTTTTTGTAATTAGACATCAACCCAAATTATAGCATTAGGTCAACAGAAGCTTGATAAGTGTTTGGATTGCCTAGGTGGATTTTACTGCCACACAGAAGAAAGCTCAGTGGGGCCACCTGGAATGAAGAGACCCATACAGCAACTGTATCAGCAGAGCCATTCCTAAGCTTCAACATGAAAGCTCCCTACCCCTCAGTGAGACCATGCAGAACTCCTGTAATCAACAGAATCCTGAGAAGCAATAAACCATTTTTCTAAGCTGCTAAGTTGCAAGAAAGGCTATCTGAGGGCAGCGATGCGGCTCACTAGGCTAATCCTCCACCTGCAGCGCCAGCATCCCGGGTTCTAGTCCCGGTTGGGGCTCCGGATTCTGTCCCGGTTGGCCCTCTTCCAGGCCAGCTTTCTGCTGTGGCCTGGGAGTGCAGTGGAGGATGGCCCAAGTGCTTGGGCCCTGCACCCGCATGGGAGATTAGGAGGAGGCACCTGGCTCTTGGTTTCGGATCGGCACAGAGCACCGGCCCGTAGTGGCCATTTGAGGGGTGAGCCAATAGAAGGAAGACCTTTCTCTCTCTCACTGTCCAACTCTGCCTGTCAAAAAAAAAAAAAAGAAAAAAGTCTATCTGAAATAAATGCCTGCACACAAATTTAGCAAACTGCTCAAATATTATTTGATAATATTGGGAAATAAGGTTAATAATTTCCAAGACAGGCAAATAAAAGTTTTGAGGAAGCAATTAAAATTTTGTTTATTTTTTTAACATTTACATCATCCCCACCCTGGGAAACAGATTGCAGGGGAAGATCAAAATTCAATAATATCTATTTAGCTAATAGCTTTTTATTTAAATCAGCACTAAAATTAATGTTCAAGATTATTATCCATGAACTTGCAGTGCAGTGAAGAAAATTCACACATGTTCAATAATAATTTTGATAACTGTGAAAACTCATTAAAAAGCCTATTAAGTAATTGGAAGCTCCTTGAAGGAACAAACTATTTTTTTGAATTTCTCATTGTGTCCAAGTTCATGCGAGGTAGTTAGGAATTGTTATATGAAATAACTGTAATTTTAGGTAAGTTATATAACTTTTTTGAGCATTGTGAATTTCATCATTTTTAAAATAACAAGAATAAATCTATGCCTTAAGAAATTCATGTGGACTACATGAAACTAAAAATGTAAGTTTCTAGGGAGTTGGTTAGCCTCTATAGTCACAAAAATTATATCTGATATTAATATGATTATTTTAATTAATAAACGATACAATGTTTATAGAATTCAAAGTTTATTAGGTTCTTTATGATTTCTATTTCTTTTATACTATTTTCCACATGCTCCTTGAAAAAAACATATAAGAAACTGGCTTGATGTCTGATGTACACATTAATTATTAGCAGTAGAATGCAATCATAATTTCTAGCCTATCCTGGTTACCATAACTCAACTTCTTGCTTATCAATGCAGTCAAACAAGCTCTATGTGCTTCTTCGCACATAGAGCACAAAGGAATCTTCTTTATCATTTATTTGGTCCCTTGTAGGTTTCTACCTGATGCTTTTAAGTAATCTTTTTTCATCAACGGATGACTTTTGAAAGTTCTCTATTCTTTGTAGGTGTACTGGTTCTCCAACACGTTTAACTGTAAGCTTAATAAACTATAAATATCCATATAAATATAAATGTTAACTCACCATTAGAAAGGCATTTATTAATAAATGTATAACATTATTATAAAATAATTTATTCAAGCAGTTCTGATCATTTCATGGATTATCTCTGTGATAAAAAGTTGAAAATGACATTGCTATTTCCAAATAGCCAGTACTTTCAGGGTATTTTCACTGACTTATCCACTTAATCTTCACAACAACCCTCAAGTTATGAAATGAAGATAAACTACATTCACTATTCATTGTCAACCTCTTGATGTTCTTGCTTTATGAATATTTATAGGAAAAAGAGAAAGTACTAGATTTGATCAGGTGTTAGGCAAAATGACCTTAAAACATATCAGAGACACTGGAGATATACCTGAACTTATGCATGCACACACACCAAACTGGGAGGGATAAAACTGAATTTTACCCTACTTTTTTTCAAGATGTCCTGAATTCTAAACATTTCATCAAAACCAATCAAGAGACTCAAATTTTTCAAATTCCTTTTTCTATTTTCTTTCTGCTCCTGGTATAAATACACTTTAAATAGTATTGTATTTTTGTGGCCACATGTGCAATAATACAGAAAATAGTTAGAAAAAATAAGTACAGATTTTCAAATGAGTCCATATTTTAAAAAAGATAAAGATTATACTTTTAAAAAGACACTTTTAAGATATTTCCTCTCTCAGTTAAAAAGCAAGCAATATTTTATATCTGCTTGTAAAAGAAATGCTAACATAGATTATTGCCAAAGAAATTTTGCTATTTTTCTCATTAATCAGTGCACAGACAGTGTGAGTATCATAAGATCAGGTGTTTCAACTCTTCACTTTTTCCCACAAAAATATTCTTTTAACTGGAAACTGTGATTGTTAACTAAGCATGCAATATCACTGAAGACTCTGCGTTTTATTTTTATTCTTTTCTCCATTTTTAATACTGTATTCTGACAATTAATAATGACCTGATAAAAGTCAGAAGTCATTTCATTCTCTCCAAAATGAATAAATAATGTATTTTTGATAAAGTTATTTTGCTACACTCTTTATGTTCCAAATTAGAAAAACTTTAATGACACTGTCATTCCTATTTGTTTCAGACTAAGAATAGTTAAGGATCCAAAATCAAGTTCTTTCATTATACTAGTTAAATCACCAACCAATGACCCACTTCTTAGAAAACCACCTGATTGTGTGCCTCTTCTAATTTTCTTATCCATGCAGCATTGGCTCAGAAAAGCATGTCTATATTTACTAAGCGCATAAATAGACATACACTCTAATGGGTACAGTACATTTCTGTTTGGCCCACTGTTATTAAATATTTATAAATCCATAATTTTCGAGTCTCCTACAAATGAGAAGTGACATCGATTTGCATTTCTCTTGGAGCTGTGGTTTGCTGTCAGCAGAAACTGAGTTGTGATGCTTTTACTACAAAGTTTTTGTCACGATGCCATGAAAATGTGCACAGGCTTCCTACAATTATTTTTAAAGTTACTGTTTAAATATTTACATAATAAAGCATCAATAACAACAATTCATTTGAGACTATGCAACATTCTCCTGAATAATTCACTATAATTATGCAGAAGATGAAAAAGAAAAAAACGGACAGCAGCTAACCATTCTTGAGTGACTTGTATTTCCAATGCATTTGTATTAAGATCAAAGAAAATATTTCCATGTTTTCATTTCTGAGCATTTTGATGAGTACATAGAGACATTCTTTTATCCATGGGCCACTGGTGACTTTAATACTTGTCATTCTTTCCTCAGCTATGACCTTTGTCTACTTTTTCACTTACAAAACATTTTCATAGCAAAACATGAATTTTTCTGTGAATTATTTTATCAATAGAGTCAACTAGTCCTGAACACTCAATATATATCAATGAGACAGTTTTAGTTACCATAAAGGAATAAAAATTTGGAGTGTTTTAACACCTTGCACAGGCAACAAAACATTTATAAGACTGGTCAACCACAATGCTGTGTGCACGGACCAACATCTTTGCAGCAAGCTTCAGTCTTTCCCACAGCTTCAGTCTCAGACCATTCTCACTGAGCCTGAAGTGAAATGTGTTTGCTTTAGTTAGAAGGGTGAAGGGAAATGGGATTGTGGGGAAAAAAAACTAATTAAAGCATACTGCTTCCCTTCCCAGCTGTGGCGTGCATTTGTAGAGTGAACCAATGGGCAAGAGCTCTCGCTCACCTTCACTCTCTCTTTTCCTTCCCTCTTTCCTTCTCCTTTTACCCTTTCCTCTCCCTCTCAGATTTTCTTCAAAGATTTTTATCTGTTTATTTGGAAGCCAGAGTTACAGAGAGAGAGAGAGAAATAGAGCGAGAGAGCAAGAGAGCAAGAGCGAGAGCGAGATATGTTCCATCTGCTGGTTCATGCCTCAGATGGATGCAAAAGACCAGCTGGCCAAAGTGAGGAGCCAGGAGCTTCATCTGGGTCTTACACTCAGGCCATCTTCCACTGTTTTTCCTAGGTCATTAGCAGGGAGCTGGATTTGAAGTGAAGCAGCCAGGACACAAAGTGGCACCCATATAGGATACCGGCATCACAGGTGGTGGCTTTTCCCACTAAGTCACAATGCCACCCCCACCCTCTCAGATTAAAACAAAAAACTAGAATAGATCTTATAATTTCAAAAAAAAAGGGCTTGAATATCTTTGCTATAACCTCCATTTCATGTGTCACAGACATAAACACACACACAAGTACACACAGATAAACAAAATCACACCTAATAAGAATAAAATAAATGAAAATGAAAGTACTGAACTATTTCCTCATAATAGTGACAAAAATCTCATCTGTGATATGATGCAGTTAAAATAATCTCTAACAGCTATACACCACCCAGATGAATCCTAAATGACCCCACCATGAAAATGTCATAAAAGAAGTTGGAAGGCATTCTACTTAGACATTAGGGAAACATCCTGGAGCAGGTAGTAGCCAAACTCAGCATTTGACAGAGACATAAAATAATGTTTTCCTGAAATTCACTCCTTATTCTTCTCAAAAAGCTAAGTAAGGAGGCAGGAATTCCAAAGCTCCAACTAAAGTCGGGCATGGACAGAAACAGATATGAGGTTAGATCTGAAGAGATATTAAATAAGAATTTAAAAATATTAGTTTTACTGACAATGGATTTTTTAAAAGCAAATACAGAGATTTAGATCAAAGTGTAATCTTATTAAAGTGTTTTAGACATGCCAATGTGGTCAGTACTCCTTTTGCTAATACCTATGTGGCTTGATTCACTCCAAATTTTAGAATTTCAATTTTTGAGAAAAAAAATCAATCCATGGAGTGACTCCTGTTTTGAGTCAATTTCTAGTAAGAGTCTCTTCCTTACCTGAATCCTATCGTCAATGGTCAAGAGAAGATGCTGGGTTAAAGCTGTCCCTCAAGTGGGAGCTGACAATTTAGCAGCTTCACATTGGAAGAACTATGAATTATGCCAAAACGTTATTGACATGACTAGTGCAAGGTGTAAGGGACAGTGTTAGATTCTATAACATGTGATAGTTTCGTAGCTGACATATGTTAGAGAATTTAAGGGAAGATTTGCCCCCAGAAAAGAAGGGCGAAGTAGAGCTAGTAAGATGCTGAAGATTATTTGTTGTTTTCAAAAAATTTTTATTTAAAACAATATAGAAGAGAAGCCAATAAAAATGTTTAAAAGAGTTTAAGAAGAAGTAACTAGACCTAGTTTTATCAAGAAATCACACTCAATATTTGCTCTCCTTTTGGGAGAGCCAGTTAGATCTATTTATCATTTATAAACTGACTGTTAAATAGCAAATTGCTATCCTACTTGCTCTACCAGGACACCACCTAGGTATTAGAAGAGACTCAAGGGGCTGGCGCCAAGGCTCACTTGGTTAATCCTCCACCTGCGGTGCCGGCATCCTATATGATTGCTGGGTTCTAGTCCCGGCTGCTCCTCTTCCAGTCCAGCTCTCTGCTGTGGCCTGGGAAGGCAGTGGAGGATGGCCCAAGTGCTTGGGCCCTGCACCCACATGGGAGACCAGGAGGAAGCGCCTGGCTCCTGGCTTCGGATGGGCATAGCTCCAGCCTTTGCGGCCATTTGGGGAGTGAAACAATGGAAGGAAGACCTTTCTCTCTGTCTCTCTTTCTCACTGTCTATAACTCTACCTGTCAATAAATAAATAATTTTTTTTTTAAAAAAGAAGAGACTCAAGTGATTCACTATAATCTAAATTCTTTTCTTATGGAACACACACCTAACTTCATTTCCCAGCCTCCTAGGCAATTCACTGTGGCAATCATGTGATTGCAGTTTAATCAACGGGATGTGACTTCCTGGTTTTATTTGTTCCCTACCTACCACTGCCAAATTTGTTCTTGCGTGTGCTTTCCCTTTTGCAGATCTTTTCAAGATCATCACTTAACTTTACCCAATAAGAAACATGCAGAAATGGAATAAGAATGTTATAATAGAATGGAAGAAAATGAACAGGAAATATTATACAAGGCTATGAACAAAGTTATCAGATTACCAGAGCCAAATGATGTTGTGTAGGCTTTAACAATCCTGCCTAATTAGCACTATCCATTAAACAGCTAGCGAATAATTCCATATATCCATGCAGAAAGCACAACGGATTCAAAAACCTAAGTTGCCTACTTGTATTATGCAGAATAGCATGCAAATATTCCCTTAATAACATTTTTAAAGATATGAAGAAATTTCTCAATTATAGAAGCCAAAATCAAGAAAATGAGGAATTCTGTTTTAAGTCATTTTATGTTCAAGCAAAACAGTTTGGATTTTATATGTTAGCAATAATTCCAGTTGTCATTGTATTACACAAGAAGTCATTAACTTAATAAGGAAATTTCAAGAGAAAAACATATCCCTTTTAACTCAGCAGTAGCCCAATAAACCTAATTCACTAAAAATTAGCTGCTGTAATTTATAAGAGCACTTACCAAGATGAATCACTTCTAGATGTAATTATCCTCATTTATTGAAAGTTATGGAAAAAATGTGAAAGAAACATTTTTAACTGAAAGAATCATGCTGGAGTATATTAAATCTTCAAAATACCCACAGAAATATTAATAAATTCATTACTGCTCTCAATCATGTTAATGATTTAACAATGGAAACTTTTTCTAATTTATTTGATTTATCTATGTTGTTCAGTACATTTTACTTTTCATTTCATATATACCTACATTGATCTAGAGGTTTTCTGTATATTTTCAATGCTATTAATTACCTTTGCAGGGCTGGTGCTGTGGCACACTAGATTAATCCTCCGCCTGTGGCGCTGGCATCCCATATGGGTGCTAGGTTCTAGTCCCGGTTGCTCCTCTTCCAGTCCAGCTCTCTGCTGTGTCCTGGGAGGGCAGTGGAGGATGGCCCAAGTGCTTGGGCCCTGCACCCGCACGGGAGACCAGGAGGAAGCACCTGGCTCCTGGCTTTGGATGGGCGTAGCTCCAGCCTTTGCGGCCATTTGGGGAGTGAAACAATGGAAGGAAGACCTTTCTCTCTGTCTCTTTTTCTCACTGTCTACAGCTCTACCTGTCAAACAAATAAATAAATAAAAATATTTTTAAAAATTACCTTTGTATCACCAAACGCCAAATATATCTAACTGGATTTAGACACAAATTACAGTATTTCTAAGTGCTAAATACTTTGCCAATTTTAACAAGATATACAAGGGAACTTCAAAAATTAATGGAAAGATGGAATTAAAATTAAGATTATTTTTTAAAAAAATATTTCTTTATTTGTAAGAAAAGAGAGAGAGAAAACGAACCACAATGGCCAGGGCTGGGTCAGGCCAGCTCCAGGAGCTTAAAACTCTATCTGGGTCTTCCACATGGGTGACAGGGCCTAACTACTAGAGCCATCTTGTACTTCCTTTCTGGCACAGTAGGAAGAACTGGTTTGGAAGTGGAGCAGCTGAACTCAAATCAGTGTTCATATGGGATGCCGGTGTTGCAGACAGAAGGTTAGTCTACTATGCCATAATATCAGTCCCAAGGCAAGGTTAATTTGGTGCAATTTTTAAAAAAAATTCATATATAGCTTTATTCAAAATATCATTTTCGATGAAGATTTTGAAGACCCCTCATGTTTTAAAAACAGACCCCTTTCATATATTTCATATATGAAATAATGAAAATATATGAAATATGAACTTCATATATTCATAGATTTCATTTTAACATTTCTTTAAATTTAAGCCACATATTGATTCCCTAAACCTTCATTGTTATGTATGATGGCTTACACATCCATATGAACTAACACTGTGACCTGCCTCATGATCTCATCTCTCCTCCTCAACTGTCTGTGCCATAGCCATACTGGTCTTCTTCAAATTCCCTGAGTACATGAAACTAGTCTTGGCCTTTGGGATTTTATTTTATTTGTATTTTTTAATTTGAGAGGCAGAGACAGACTGATAGATAGCCATCATCCTCTAGTTCACTCCCCAAATGCCTACAACAGCAGGGACTGGACCTGGCTAAAATCAGGAAGTGGGAACTCTGTCCAGGTCTCCCACCTGAAATACAGTAACCCAATTGCTGAAGTCCTCACCTCTGCTTCCCAGGAATATGGAGTCAGAAGCCAGAGCTAGGAATGAAACCTGGGTCTCAAATTTGCAGTTTGGCTTTTTTTTTTTTTTTTAAGATTTATTTATTTACTTGAGAATCAAAGTTACAGAGAAGCAGAGGCAGAGAGTGTGAGAAAGAGAGAAATCTTCCAGCCCCTGGTTCACTCCCTAAATGGCCACAATATACAGAGCTGAGCTAATCCAAAGCCAGAAGCCAGGAGCTTCCTCCAGGTTTCCCACATGGGTACCAGGGCCCAAGGACCTGGGCCATCCTCTACTGCTTTTCCAGGCTGTAACAGAGAGCTGGATCAGAAGTGGAGCAGCCAGGACTTGAACCAGTGTCCATATTGGATGCCAGTACTGTAGGCGGCGGCTTTACCTGCTACACCACAGCTCCAGACCTTGGCCTTCTTAACCACTAGGCCAAACACTTGGCCTAATAATTTTTAGTACAAATTTAATTCTTTCCTGTGAACATCTTTGTGCAAGTTTTTATATATATAATTCCCCATCATTTAAGTCATTCTTATCTAAAAGACAATCTCACTTATCATGTTCTACTCAATTTCCTTTCATTTTTATTCTATAGTGCTTATTATACTCAGAACATAACATCTGATAATGTATTTGCTTATTGTTTATTTTGCTCACCACCTATCACTAGTTATGGAGACATGGGATATAATCAAATGTGAACAGTCTCTATTTTGACATTAAGTATAAGGGTTAAGTTAGCATAGCTGTGAAGCCAAACAGTTAATTTATAATGTTGATTTGCTATAAAAGAAATGCAAGGTGCATATGCAGTGTATGCATAAAAGCTTCTAGATTGGTACTCAAAAATTAACTAGTAGATGACCATGGCATTGATTGAACCTCAATGAATAAGAAAACAGGGCATTAAGGAAAAGCATTTCATAGTATACTCCTTATATACATGCTTTTAAAAACGTTAATATGAAATACATTCATAAATTAAATAAAATCAAAAAGTTATATTGATGAAAGAGAGAGAGAATATATAGGAAAAACCAAGAAGAAAATTAAGAGGTGTCAGAGAGATATCTGAAGATCCTGTAGATTATCTAAAGTTTCAGAAGTCAGAATGCTAAGACTCAATTCACATGCAATAACTAATAGCTATTAGATATTAAATATGTGACATATTCTCTTTTTACTTCATTATCTTCTTTGATAAAATGGAGATAATATTACTTCGGTAAAATAGATTAAGTTCCATATAAAATATCAAGGAATATTCTCACAAATTGTTCATGAGTCTTCATTTACAAAAGTATTTATGAAATTAATTTTAAATAAATCATGATTCAGTATTTTAATTATGTTCAATTAAGTGGTTGTTGAATGAACTGGAATTTGTGAAGTTGAAACGCATCTTAAGGGGACCCAGAATAAATCATTTTTATTTGATTATTTATCTTCAAAATGAATAAACCTTTACTTGTTAGTTAAGTGCTTCAGTAAAATCATGCTTTATTAGCATTTAATGATATATAAACATTCCTATGCTAAGTGATAAAACAGAATGCTCCACTGTATTCTAAACAAAATCTCATCCATGAAAAATAGGGAAAAAAAAGACAGGCAATCCATTAGTATTATGACAGTGATTGCCTCACAATAATGAAAACTTGGGAGCTTTTATAATTTTCTGTAGAACGTTTAATCTTTCAGATGCATCACACTGCACATATCTTATTACCACTAAAAAATGAAAATGGTATATAAAATGAGAAATAATGTTTAGATATTTACCTATTCATGATAAGGTTGGCTTCATATAATTTAGTTAGACCATTTTGGAATAGTTTCTAGTTATTTTATCTTCAAAAGGCTTCTTCAACAAATTCATGAACATATTATGAAAAACTTGGCATAGATTTCATTCTTTCCACCAAATTCAACTTAGATTTAATGCCATCTTCCATGAACTTTTTGAAATAGTCTAATCACTGTAAACCTTATACCATAAATCCAAAAATGACAGAAAATTTCAATCCGCAAGTTTTTTCCCCGTACACTTCCTCACATATAATTGCATTGTCCATACGTACATGCTATAAAGGTGAGAATAATGAATCTCATTCAAATTTCCCCATGCATACTATTCCCCAGTAAAGAATGGTAAGCCAATGTGCAACATTTAGTATAGGTTTGGTTACAGAGAGAACTGACCCCAATATCAAGTTTTGCATATTAAGTTTACCCTATAGATAAGCTATTGGAGCTATCTGAGCCCTAACATTTCCCTATTTGGCAGGGCAAATAATTCTCAACAAATATTTCTTTTTTTTTTTTTTCAATTTTTGCAGGCCCACCTGTAGTAATGAGATCCACATGAATTACTGTGAATTGTAGACATATGTATGACTGCTAGGTTGAAGCATTGAGGGAGAAGGAATGAGTTTCAGCTCAGGTTCTGGCACATTCTCTTCCCGGTCACGGCTAGTGGGTAAGGCTCTTATTCATTCAGACAACAAAGCCACAAAATCCCCAAGGATTTGATTCCTGAATCACCTCTGGGTATGGCTGATAGCTTCCTTAAACAGTGGAAAACTCCTCTTGAGCAACAAATAAACTTCTGTTTTATTATCGACTGAGATTTGCAGAGAGCTTTTCAACATGGCACAGTCCTAGTATCCCAATACATGAACTTCTCATCTATAAAAGATTATAGTTCTATTCGGTTGTTGTAAGATAGTGTTCATAGTTTAGTATAATGAGTATGTGTTCAAAAATGGTAATTATAAATATTGCTTTAAAAAGCAGTAAAATTTTTTTTCATCATATCAGGAGAATTAACAAACTGCTTTTCAGATAATGAAAGAAAGGAAGAATATATTCTCACTCCAGTATTTTGTACTGCAATATTCTGAGTATCATTTCAAACTTTAAAAGATGGCATTGATACTAAAAGAAAATCTAGAATTATACATCAATAAATATACCTAGACTTAAGCTACATCACATTCCAGTGTTTTGACTAAATGATTAATATTATTTTTTGGTAAACAAATAGTTCCACCATGGTCCAGTAATTGAATGTGAAACTGGTTATTAAATAATATATAGCAAACACTCACAATTACTGACTTTGCTAAGAAATGGAGGAGTGTGGTATTCATTTTAATTAAGTTTTTGAAAGTGTCAAAACAACATGACTAGTATAAATAGGCACTTTCTAAATATGTGCACCATTTCCACAGCAAGTTTTTGGACACCTGTTATATGGAAACTTGCTTCTGAAAATGAATAACAAAAACAAACACAGCTGTTAAAGACAAATTGCTTTATCTCTGAAGATCCTATCAGAAGGTTTCAAAAGTTCCCCTTGGTAAGAACTTACTAACATCATTCTTATTAGAAGAAGTTATTAAACATAATTATTAAAAAAGTTGTGCCCTGTGTTGGAATAAACTTATCTTACATTGTTGCTTCGCCCCGACTTCAAAAGGAGTAAGAAAACTGGTTTGTGGTAGACTCTGAGCATAGCAAAGAAAATTAGAAGCTATGCATCTTTCTGTTTTATGAAACCAGAGAAAATTATTAAAGTGATTTAGCTTTACCTGCAATATAAAATATAATGCGGTACACTGTTTCATAAAAACACAACCCTCCACACCTCAGCCCACGAAGGTAGATTTACTATGCTAACTTAAGCATGGAATATTGCCAGTTTCCTTACATCATTTTAGAAATGACAAAATATTTCTCAAAGAATGAATGCTATCTGCTGCTTTTTCAGAAGTGTGCTCAATGACAAACAGGACAGTGATATTTCACAAAATTATATTTTTTCAAACTGTTTCCTGGCACTGAATAGAAAGATGCAGCTCTGATGCCAAATGCACTATCTACTCCTAATCTTGCTTTATTCAGTAACTTACTTAGTGAGGTAATTAAATGATAAAACAAACTGTCTCTTGGCCTAAAATTGTATGGAGGTACTTCAAAAAATTCAAGGGAAATGGAAATTAAAGACATTTATTTGGGGGCAAGGAATTTGAAATCGACCTGTATTTTTTAAATAATACTTCTTTCATACATTTTTTAAATAACTTCATGTTTCTCTGGGTCTGAAACTGAAATCTTTATGATAGGGATGGTACTGTCTACCTAGTATCACCAAGTATAACAAACAATAGTAATGATAACAGTACTTTTGACATGTCCTTGTTTCATCTCCTTCTTTGTTCTTTGAAATAAATGGACTTTCAGTTCTTTCAACTTCATAACAAACAGTAAAGCACTATCTGTATGGGGTAAATAGGAAAACAGCATCCCTGTGCCACCAAATATAAGCGGGATTTATAATCATTGTTCAAATTTTAATCTCCTTTAAAAATTTATTCAAGAAACCGCCTTTTCCATAAATCACATCTGCTACCATCAACTTTCCTACAGTGACTGAATTGGCAGCATACTCTTCTGTGATTTTCAGAGGCATACAAACCAGACAAAAATCTTCTCAGGATCGTGAATATTATTGTATCATTTTATTTAATAATGATACACATTGCAGGTCCAATATTAGGCTGGTTGACATAATTAATACTTTAAATCCCTATCAGGTTGATCCTGCACTGTAGACTAGCGGATAAAGCCACTGCCTGCAGGGCCTGCATCACATATGGATGCTGGTTTGATTCCCAGCTGCTCCAATACTGATCCAGCTCCCTGATAATGTGACTGGGAAAGCAGTCACTAACTCTGACTTTCAAATAAATGAACAAATAAATATAAATCTTTAAAAAAAATCCCTATCAGGCAGGATTAGAGAATAAAATGAGGACATACTTCATGTACTAAAGCAAAGAATCTTCAATAATAAGACTACCTCTAGAGCTGTGAACATAAGCTGATTTGGTAATGTAACCTAAAAGTCAAATTATAACACATGCACACATACAAGTTTTCTATTTTACCAAATGCACTGCAAGATAAATTATAATTCGTCTTTCTTGTGTTCCTTTTGACATTGGTCATTAAATAGAAAAAAAGTTATATTTTCAATAGTTTTCTGACTGTTCCATTCACATTCTTTATATAAATAAGATCTAGCTGTCCCCAGAAGAACTTGTGTTTTCTGCTGGATCTCATGTGGTCATGTGTGTTCTACAACATTCTTCAGTGCTCTGAGCTGAGAAGTAAGATAATATCCTCTTGGTCTCTCATTGCTGCATCCACAACATTAGCCTTTCATCCTCTCCAAAATAGGCCAGGTCTGAAGGAGTTACCCTCAACCCATACTGACCATTAAATTTCCTTTGACTATTATACTTCTGAAGTTACTACCATCATTCTGTGGACACCTGACACCACTGCTGTCCCT
The DNA here is from genome assembly GCF_033115175.1 of Lepus europaeus. Classification (NCBI taxonomy): domain Eukaryota; kingdom Metazoa; phylum Chordata; class Mammalia; order Lagomorpha; family Leporidae; genus Lepus; species Lepus europaeus. The sequence continues at coordinate 88,153,620 of NC_084833.1, read as the reverse complement.
TCCTCCCATAAAAATCCATAAACAAATGATTTTTTTCATCTTGTAGAATTTTTTTTTTTTTTTTTCAGATTGAAGTTTAAAATTTTCCATCTGAGGCTATAAAGCAGTAGCCCGAGATTCTGGTGGAAAAGTGGCAGGAAGAGCCTAGAGGGAACGAGACTTGAATCCCCATAGGGGAAAGTACACCAGCCTAACTAGAGGAGAGAAAAAATAAATAAAATGGACTGTACAGACATGATTCTTTCTCTCCACACACCTTACAAAGGCATGCAAGACAACCGAGCAGGTGCCATTTTGGACATACATAACAGCTGAACCAAATCAGGGCTGTGCCCACCCTCAACCAAGCAAAAAAACCTGACTCCAGTGGGGAGTAATAAAATGAGACTAAGACATATTGAATGTGTGGAGCTTATGAATTGGGACTGTGACGGGAAAAAAAAAAAACAAAAAAACAAAAAAAACAAGGGTGTGTGGGAGAACTCACAGTATGGCTGAATGTGAGTAGTCTCAGTGGGAGATGCCCCAAATTTGGGTGGCCTTGGCTACCTGGTGAGAGACATTGCAGGGGAATCTGAGCTTATACTAAGGACTGCACATATCCTTTGTGTGGTCCTTGGGACAGAGCAGACGAATATTATACCCACTGGGGATAGTGCTCAGGCACTGAATGCCATGGAGGAGAAGAGCTCAGCTGAGCGGAATTACTTCCCTTCTGAATATAAAAAAGAGAGAGAGAGAGAGATTTACCAAGCAAACCTGGGTGTGTCACCTTTTGCACACCCTTAACCCTGAAGAACTGAATAGAGCTCTCTGGTCACCTCTAACACAAGCCTCTAGAGATTTACCAAAAGCAGACAGTCCACTTAATCTAGATTCATAGTATAGCGAGAGAAGCCACCACAGTGAGGAAAAAAAAGGAGAAAACAAAGAATATCTCCACAATGCCAAACAACAAACACAAAAACCGAGGAAACAAGAACAAGAAAGCCATCATGATGCTCGCAAATGAACATGGCAATCCAAGATTATGAAGATGATGAGGGAGAAGAAATGCAAGATACAGATTTCAAAAAATTTATGATAAGAACATTAGAAGTTATCAAAAACAAATGCATGAACTACGGAAATCCATAAAGGACAGGACAGAAAATCTCTCTCATAAAAATGAAATCTTAAGGAGGAACCAAAATGATATAAGGAAGTTAGTAGAATGTGAAATTGAGATATTGAAGAGAAATAAAAATGAAATGAAAAATTCAATAGAATAAATAAAAAACACATTAGAGAAATTTAAAAATGGAATCAGTGAGGCAGAATAGAGAATATCAGACTTAAAAGACAGAGCACAGGAAAGTATATAGTCAAACCAAAGAAAAGAAGAGGAAATTATAAATCTAAAAAATATTGTTGGGAATCTACAGAATACTATCAAAAAAACCAACATTCAGGTTCTAGGAGTTCCTGAAGGCATGCAGAGAGAGAAAGGAGTAGAGGGCCATTTTAGTGAGATACTAGCAGAGAACTTCCCGGGTTTAGAGAAGGACAGAGACATCCAAATACAGGAAGCACATAGAACCCCCAATAAACATGACTAAAAGAGATCCTCACCATGACACATTGTAATCAAACTCACCACAGTGAAACATAAAGAAAAGATCCTAAAATGTGCAAGAGAGAAACATCAGATTACTCTCAGAGGATCTCCAATTAGACTCACAGCCAACTTCTCATTAGAAACCCTACAGGTAGGAGGGAATGATGAGAGATAGCCAAAGTACTAAGAGAGAAAAACTGCCAACCCAGAATATTATATCCTGCAAAGCTCTCATTTGTGAATGAAGGTGAAATAAAGACTTTTCATAGCAAACAGAAATTGAAAGAATTTGTCACTATGTGTCCAGCCCTGCAAAAGATGCTTAAAGATGTGTTATACACACACAGAAACATGGACATCAATACGGAGAAGGTAAGGCAAGGAAATCTCTCAGTGAAAGATCACAGGAATCCCAAAGCATATATTAGAAATGTCTTTGGGAAAATGGCAGGGCAAAGTCACTACTTATCAATAGTCACATTGAATGTTAATGGCCTCAACTCTCCAGTTAAAAGACACAGACTGGCTGAATGGATTAAAAAACAAAACCCATCTATTTGCTGCTTATAAGAAACATATCTTTCCAACAAAACTGTATGAAGACTGAAAGTGAAAGGTTGGAAAAAGATATTCCATGCCAACAGAAACCAAAATAGAGCTGGCATAGCTATATTAATATCAAACAAAATATACTTTCACACAAAAACTGTTAAGAAAGACAAAGAGGGGCACTATATAATGATTAAGGGATCAATTCATCAGGCAGATGTAACTATTATAAACGTATATGCAGCTAATTACAGGGCACCGATTTATTTAAAAGATATGTTAAGGAACTTAAAGGGAGGCTTAGACTCCAATACAACAGTACTGGGGGACTTCAATACTCCACTTTAAAGAATGGACAGATCAACCGGACAGATGATCAACAAGGAAACAGCAGATTTAATCGACACTATAGCCCAAATGGATCTAACAGAATCTGCAGAACTTTTCATCCTACACTTAAAGAATACACAATCTTCAAAGAAGCACATGGAACCTAATCTATAAGAATAGATTCAATGCGATACCAATCAAAATACCAAAGACATTCTTCTCAGGTCTGGAAAAAATGATGCTGAAATTCATATGGAGGCACAGGGGACCCTGAATAGCTAAAGCAATCTTGTACAACAAAAACAAAGCTGGAGGCATCACAATACCAGATTTCAGGACATACTACAGGACAGTTGTAATCAAAACAGCATGGTACTGGTGCAGAAACAGATGGATAGACCAATGGAACAGAATAGAAACACCAGAAATCAATCCAAACATCTACAGCCAACTTATATTTGATCAAGGATCTAAAACCAATCCCTGGAGCAAGGACAGTCTATTCAATAAATGATGCTGGAAAAACTGGATTTCCATGTGCAGAAGCATGAAGCAAGACCCCTACCTTACGCCTTACACAAAAATCCACTCAACATGGATTAAAGACCTAAATCTAGGATGTGACACAATCAAATTATTAGAGAATATTGGAGAAACCATGCAATATATTGGCACCAGCAATGACTTCTTGGAAAAGACCCCAGAGGCACAGGCAGTCAAAGCCAAAATTAACAATTGGGATTGCATCAATTTGAGAAGTTTCTGTACTGCAAAAGAAACAGTCAGGAAAGTGAAGAGGCAACTGAAAGAATGGGAAAAAATATTTGCAAACTATGCAATAAGGATTAATAAACAGAATCTACAAAAAGATCAAGAAACTCTACAACAACAAAACAAACAACCCACTTATGAGATGGGCCAAGGACCTCAATGGATATTTTTCAAAAGAAGAAATCCAAATGGCCAACAGACACATGAAAAAATATTTAGGGTCACTAGCCATCAGGAAAATGCAAATCAAAACCACAAAGATAGGGAGGAAATATACAGTTTGGCAGATGCTCAATCAGACTTACCCCTTATGGTAGAGTTAGAAATCTGCCAGGGGATTCCAATTCAATCCCATCAAGATGGCATGTACCTATGCCATCTCACTAGTCGAAGTTTTCAGTTATAGTTCATAATTGATCATAATGATAGGATTAAGTGTCAAAGGGATCACATAAACAAGACTAGTGTCTGTAAATACTAACTGATAGAATTAAAAAGGAGATAACGATCCAACATGAGAAGCGGGATATGTAGAAGACTCATAGAATGGCAGATGTCCTAAACAGCACTCTGGCCTCAGAATCAGCCCTTAAGGCATTTGGATCTGGCTAAAAAGCCCACGAGAGTATTTTAGACATGGAAAGCCAAGACACTCTAGCAAAAAAAAAAAAGGGGGGGGGACCTAAATGAAAGATCTCTGCGAGTAAGATCCCAGTGGAAAGAATGGGTCATCGAAGGATGTACCTTTCTGTGAAGGGAGGAGAGAACTTCCACTTTGACTATGGCCTTGTCTAAATATGATTAGAGTTGGCGAACTCAAGAGGCTTCCATAGCCTTGGTAGCTCATGCCAAGAGCCTCGGGTGATTACTGACATCATAAATAAGAGTGTCAATGGTTAAATCAATAACAGGAGTCACTGTGCACTTACTCCTCATGTAGGATATCTGTCCTTAATATGTTGTACTATGTGAATTAATGGTAAAACTAATACTAAAACAATACTCTAAAATTTTTGTGTCTGTGTGGGTTCAAACTATTGAAATCTCAGTAAATACTAAGTAGATCTCCTTATATAAATGAAAATGAATCTTGATTAAGAATGGGATAGGAGAGGGAGTGGGAGATGGGATGGTTGTGGTGGGAGGGAGGTTATTGGGGGAAAAAGTCGCTATAATCCAAAAGTTGTACTTTTGAAATTTATATTTATTAAATAAAAGTCAAAAAAATTTCCCATCCTGGGCTGGATCTGTGGCATAATGGGTAAAGCTGCCATCTGCAATGCTGGCATCCCACATGGATGCCAGTTTGAGTCCTGGCTAGTCCACTTCTGATACAGCTCTATGCTATGGCCTGGGAAAGCATTAGAAAATGGCCCAAGTCCTTGGGCCCCTGCACCCACATGGGAGACCTGGAAGAAGCTCCTGTCTCCTGGTTTTGGATCGGCCCAGTTCTGGCCATTATGGCTGTTTGAGGAGTGAACCAGAGGATGGAAGGGCTCTCTCCCTCTCTGTCTTCCTCTGCCTTTCAAATAAATATGTAAATCTGCCTTTCAAATAAATAAAACTTTTAAAACAATCCATCCCATTTCTGTGAGCAGAAGTATGGAACAAGACCCATACCATATACCTCATACAAAAATTAACTCAAAATGGATCATGGATCTGATTCTATGACTTGATACCATCAAGTTTCTAGAGGAAAACAGTAAGGAAACTCTGTAAGACATTGGCATAGACAGAGTCTTCTTGGAAAAGACCAAAAAAGCACAGGCAATCAAAGACAAAATAGACAAATGAGATAACACTAAGCTGAGAAGCTTCTGCACTATGAAAGAAACACTCAGCAAAGTGAAGATGCAACTGACAAAAGGGAGATAATATTTGCAAACTATACACCTGATAAGTATCCAGAATCTATAAAAATCTATAAAAAATCCAGAATCTATAAACTATATACCTGATTAATATCCAGAATCTATAAAGAACTCAAGAAACTTATTAACAACTATACAAACAATCCAGTTAAGAAACGGGCAGAAGACTTGAACAGGCAGTTTTCAAAAAGAGTAAATACAAATCGCCAACACACATATGAACAAATGCTCAGGATTGCTAGCCATCAGGGAAATGCAAATTAAAACCACAATGAAGTTTCATTACACCCCAGTTAGAATGGCTTTAATATAGGAATCAACAAATTACAAATGCAGGTGAAAATGTGAGTAAAAAGATAGCCTGATTCAATGTTGATGGGGATGTAAACTAGTACAGCCATTGTTGAAGACAGTATGGAGATACTGCAGAAATCTCAATATAGACCTACCATAGGACGCAGTATTCCCACTCCTGGGAAATTTACTCAGGTAAAATGAAATCAGCATATGAAATGTTATCTATACTCTCCTGTTTATTACATCTCAATTCCCAATAGCTAATATATAGAATCAAACCAGATGTCCATCAACTGATGACTGAATAAAGAAATTATGGTCTATATAGAATGGAATACTACTCAATTATAAAAAAAGAATGCAGTTCTGGCTTTTGCAACAAAATGGATGCAACTGGGAACCATTTTACTTAGTAAAATGATCCAGTCCCCCAAAAAAACATGTATAGTCAAAATCAAAATGGAGTCAGTGTGGCTAAAAGCTAACTGCAGATCTATTGCTTCTGTACATATTAGGATTGCTTACTAATGGCTAAGGGTGTATCTTGTGAAATTATGTGGGCCCAAATTCCAAGGAACTAAGTTGACAGAAATGTGCCCTTCACTGTTATCTTATAGCCATATCTTGGATTTGTTATTGGGTTTGTTATTGTTAACTGTTATCTTACAACCATATTGTTTATTTTTGTTGTTCACTGCATACTAGTAAGGGCTAGTGGAGGAATACTATAAAAAACTGTGTAACTTGCCATTGGGAGCTGCACCCTGGTAAGGAGCATCAGTCCCTTGCCTTGCCTCTCATTTTCAATAAAAGTTGTGTGTGATTGTCACTGGTTTTTGTAATATTCTATTTTAGCTAACAAGTGGAAGCAACAGATAAATGCCATACATTTTCCCTGATCTTTAGTAACTAATAGAGTACATAAAAGGTAATGTGTAGGAATGAAACTGACATCTTAGGCTTTGATGATTATCTACAGCCCTTGTCCCTACTGTTGAGGAACCATGTTTTTTTCCCTCATACTATTTGTTGAGCTCTTTACATAGTATAGGGTTAATCCTATGAGCATAAAGTAGACTGAAAGTAGATCACTGTAAAAATTAAGAGAGGGAATAAGAGAGGAAGGAGGAAGAAGGGTGGGATCCTGGTTGGGATAGAGGGTAGGGTGGGAAGTATCACTATGTCCCTAAATCTGTATACAAGAAACATATGAGATTTGTATAACTTGAATAAAATTTAAAAAGACATCCACATATTCTTTCCAGTGTCAGTGTCAATAGAACAGATATTCTGGCATGCTTGCCTCTCAGTTCTGTAACTCACTTTACTCTATAAACCATACTTTACTCATCACACTTAGTCAATCACTCTTTATGCCACCATGTTGTTACACAGAACTTCATCCCTCCACCATAACAATTTCAAACACACACTCTACCAGTGTTGTATATTGATACAAGTGTATGTTTTTCTTATTCTTATTCCAAAGCTTTCATCTCAGAACCAAAAGTCCTTTAAATGATCTACAAGGCCCTAGTGATTTGATCCTAATCCATCAACCCCAGCCTGACCCAAATCACTACTATAATGCTGCTGCGCATCTATCCTTACCACTGGACAAATGGCCTTAGGGTCACCAGAAAATTGTTATAAATGCAGGTATTTGGGCCCACTCCACATTCAACAAAACAGAATCTGCATTATAAAAAGATCACCAGACTATCCCTATGTATAGAAGCAGTACATGTGTAACTAGTGTAAGAGCAAATACAAATTAAGAGTCTTATTTCACCCTTTTGAAAATAAGTGAACCTTCCTCCTTTGTGTTAGAATCTTAGAAAATTCAAAACAGTAAGTACTTTCTCAGACTTTGAGATGGGAATGAATTATTTTAGAAACTATGTAAGTCTTTTGGCAGCTATATGACCTTTAGACCTGGCAGCTATCTCTTTGAAATGAAAGCATCAAGAAAGAGAACATATCACCTCTCAGCTTCTGTGGGAGGGTAAGAGTCTAACTTCCTTGGGCATCTTGATCCAAGATGCAAAACTAACTCTAGTAAAAAGATACAAGAAGTTTACTTTTTCTCTGGCTGAAGCCAATGATCTAACCTAGATGATGACCCAATTACCAGATAAGGTTAAGATGAAGAAATTTTGACAAGTGCTTCTATCAAGTCTTCTTATTTGAGAACTACTTATAGTTTATCTTCAAAATACATAGCAGAGACTTGTATCTACTTGGCTAAAGGAAAGGGTGAGATTTTTTTTCTTTCTGTCTTAGTAATATCATAGTGGATTGCTTGTGACTGAATCACCTTCTACTTCAAAGCTTATTTGATAATACAGGTGTTGCCTTCAGTACCTCCAAAGAGAGGATTTGGGATTGTTAGAAGTTTTTATTTTAGTCATATAGCCCCACATCTTGCAAGTCATACCTTGGAAGTTTAGGGGGAAGTACTCCTTAACCTGGGAAATTCTAAAACTTTCTCCTTTGGGTTGGTGCTGTGGCATAGTAGACTAAGCTTCTGCCTGTAGCAACAGCATCCCATAAGGGTGCAGGTTTGTGTCCAGCTGCTCCTCTTCTGATCCAGCTCTGCTTATAGCCTGGGAAAGCAGTGGAACATGGCCCAAGTGCTTGGGCCCCCGCACCCATGTTGGGGACCTGGAAGAGGTTCCTGGCTCCTGGCTTCTGATCAGCTCAGCTCTGGCTGTTGTGGCCATTTGGCGAGTGAACCAGTAGATGAAGACCTTTCTCTCTGGCTCTCCCTCTTTCTCTAACTCTGCCTCTCAAATAAATAAATAAATAATCTTTTTTTTTAAAATAAAATAAATAAAACTTGCTATTTGTTCACACTTCTCTTAGCTATATGGGCTCCATTTATATTTCTCAAGCATTCCAAATGCTTCAAACTACTGTCTTCTCTACCTGAAAAACTCATCCTTATGTTGAGTTTAGCACACATGTGAAAATTGTCAATTTATCAAAGATTTCTTCTTCACTCTTCTATTTATGAAAACCCTCTCTATTATTCTCTTTGCCTCTAAATTATCTTTGCTTGTAAAAACCTAAAGTAATATAAATCTCTCCCACTCTATATATAATCAGTATGTGAACTGTGTTAGGATAGAAATTTTCTTAATATTGTTCCCATCTCTCCCCACCCTAGTACATAAAATAATGCCCTTCACAGTAAATATCTGCACACTAAATTAACTTGTCAATCATATGAATGTGCTAATGGTCTTAAACAAATGCTTAAAATATTTAGTTTTTCACTTCAAAAAATAAACTATCAAACCAATTAACCTAGGTTGCATAGTACAGTGATTTTAATGACTGCTGCTCTTTAAATTATCACTTCAGAGTAAAATATTAGAAACAAATTAAATGTGTTCTTTCTTGTTCTTCTTTCAAATCTGTTCTTGAGTCTTCTCTTTGCCTCCTTCCGTACTCCAGATTTCTACCTCTCACTGACTTGATTGCTCTGATGACCTCAATCAAAAGGCAATTACCTAGTGAGGGTGGAAGGTAATTATTCCTATCCAGTAGAGATTGAACACACCTGAATAGACAGCTGTAGTTCTTTCAGGATGACATTATTACCAGAAAATTTGACTCTGAAAAATTTGTGATGCATGTAAAATCTATGATAAGTTGCTGATTTATTTGTAAGATTTGTAGAACAGCTATTTTTTCACTAAAAGCCATTTTTCCAACAGGCAGCATAAATAAGGCAGTGAACTGCATTTGCAGAAACCAGAAGTTTTACTCAAATTTTTAAATTAGAGTTATAAAGCAAATATCCTCCTGAGATAATTTTACCGGACTAAGAAAATATTATAGAGATTACATTTATAAAACTCATAATTCTCAATTATGCAATGCATTAAAAATGGGAAAATCCAAAAAAGGAAAAAAATATTGGCCATACAATGGAAAGTTATTTTCACATCACAAGGTTGTCATAAGGCAAAATAATGTAACATAAAAGGCCTTATTTAGAAACGTGAACGCACCAGGTTTTTCATGTGAAGTCGGCTCTAGTTGGGCAGTTTGGAAGATAGCTACTTGCTCAGGGAAGCAGAGAAGATGCTCTCCTCTTGAGTTCTGTTCTGTCCCCTTAGCTTCCTTCAACACTAAGGCTGCAGAGGACCCAGTCCTCTTCTTCCCAGTTGCCAAGGCAATGAGAGGGGACTCTTGAAAGTGAAAATGGAGCACTGGTCATTGAATCAATGTCAAAGTTCTGGGCAATTAGAAATTATCTTCCATTGCCTTGTTTATTTAATCGTTGATGTTCAATATCATATAAACTCCATAAAGGAAGGTATGTTGCTCAGCTCTGAGGTATGTTGTTGAGCTCCAACTCCAGAGAGCTTGAAACACTGTCTAGCACATAGTAGACACTCGAATATTTATTCGGAGTAAAAATATTAATTACATAGAGCTGGGATTTCACCTGCTAGGCTCTTTTCCTATATCTTTGAGTGATTCATCTGATTTGGGGAAACTTTCTGGTGAGAAGAAGAAATTGTAATTTCCAGGAAATAAGGTAGACAGGGAGGAAAGGACGAGAGGAAAGCATCTGGAAGATGAGTGCTCCTGTACGTTCTGGTCAGAAGTCAGATGTTGGTGACAACACAACTGGTGAGCAGAGCTGCCTTTGCATGAACAGCAGGTAACAGAGAACCTGCCCAGTGCCCAGGTTGCTCTACCTTGAGGGTAAAACGCAAGCAGGAAGTGAAAAATATGAGTGTTACTTCAACCAAAGAGAGAAAAGATCTATCTTACCAACATGCAACCATAAGACCTGACAGTGACAAGTTACTAGCTTATTTTAAACTGCCTTGGATTGAATGATTACAGTGCATCAGGTATTCAATGAGGTACATTTTCATCATTATTTTATTTAAGCCTTTTCAGCCAATGCTCAGTTATAGAAACATCCAAACGCCTGCTATCAGACAAGGATTCTGAGAGTTAAGAGGGTTCTTTGTATTGCTCACATTCTGAAAAGGTCAGCATTTGAGCTCTGGAGACTCGCTGCGTTTATGATCACAGCCCAGGATTTTCTTTGTCTTCCTGAGGATGGCATACTGCATGCATATCTGTAGGATGCGAATTCTTATTATGTATTAACCACTGGCCCTGAGATGCTTAGTTTCTTACTTTATGTTAAAATTTCTGAAATCCTCAAGCTTGCATGCACACTAAAAACAAAAATCAGTTATATTGTGACATCCAGTTGACACAACCTTTTTGGACCAAGACTTTCCTTATATTTTTTACTTTGTTTCTTCCAAATACTTTTCTCTGAGGCAATTTTCTTTCTGTCAGTGGTGACTGGATGACTGGTAGCCCAAGATTCAAAGAAAGGGGCATCTGAATCAAGCCTATGAATCAGTCTATGGAGTCATGGTTTGCAGCCTCATATCCAGGGAATTTATAATCAAAAAGAAGGTTGTATTAAGTCACATCTAACAATCTTTGAACACTAGACATGTCTATTTCTTTTGCACCTTGGATTGTCCCTGCTATTGCACTTGTTTGATATTTAAGTGTCTGTCTCCTCCAATGAAATGAGTGTCTTCATCTTGTTCACTAACATAGAGCCAATGAAGGTCTCCATGCTTAGTGCATAATGTTACATGAATATTTACTGAACTAACTAAATTAATTAACAGACTCTATGAATTATACAGAGAAGTAATTTGTTGAGGTATAAACTTAACAATTGTTGAATTGTCAAAGAAAATGTCACAATAGAAAGACTCAAAAAAAAAAAAAAACATTGCCAGCCTAAATTTTCCCCAAAATTTACATCACTTTTTTCAGCTCCCCACCTCAACCCCAATGTATAACCCAATCTACTGTAAGTAAAAGATACTATTTAAAAACTGGGCAAGATACATAACATTCATTAGCTACAGTCCATATAACTCTGGTTTAGTATGGTTCCTAATTTCATTGCTGTCAGGCGCTGTATTTAACACTTCCAGCTCTAATAAGCTAAAACAACCAATTAGCCCTTCTCAGCACAGCATGGTTTCAACATTCCTTCAGAGTTTGTTGGAGGATAAAAGCAGAAGCAACCACTTAACCCAGAAATAAAGGATTGCAATAATTTGTAAAACAAAAATGCTAATGATATAAAAAACTTCTGAGAAATGCAATATATCTCATGACCCGTTCAAGCAACCAACATACATATGCCATGATTTAGCAAATGAGTGATGCCACCGCAGAGTGACATGATTTGTTCACATCTCCAGAGGGGGCAATTCATACTGACTGCAGTTTGAATAGCATCCCTGGGGCATTGCAAGTGTAGCTGCTGTGACACAGGAGGTGATGGTGATATCTGCTTTTGTGCAGTTGCTGGGATGTTTTTGAGAAATAAGAAACAAGGACGTGGGAGTAACGCTGTTGTTTGCCTGCTTTGGCACTTGCTTGCTGACAGGCTTTGTGCTATGAAGACACTTGCTATATCATGCATAATCTTCACATTTTATATGTGAGGTCATTGAGTACTGAATGGCATAAACAAATTGCCATAGTTAGCTAAGTGGCACAGAATTTGTTAACCTACATGATTCATCTGTCTCCAATTTCTGAACTTTTCCACAATTCACATAGATCGTTTCGGAATGATTGAAGATTTATACCATGAAGCGAGACTTGCCCTTTATTTGGAGGCCGTAGGAAGACCATAGAAGTTTTATTAAGAATCATGACATGAATCAACAGATATTTTTGGAAAATAACTGGCGAGAATAACTAGAACAGGTATTAGATGGAATTTACAGAAAAGGCTCCCTATAAATTATGTTAGTGCCTTGGGAATAAAGAAACCCCAAGCAATTCTAATAGTAGTGGGAATGGATTCCAAAACGAAATACAACAGATTAGTCTTAATAATTAGAAATCATTGTACCAAAAGACTCCAATTAGAAAATTAATTTTGGTGGACAATTGAATATTTCTTTCAAATGCTCTCTAAATGGGCAATTCAGGGATAAAAAGCAAACAGAAAAGCAGAGGAATCTGAATGTTAAAGTGTTAGGAAGTGCCCTAGCCCCTAGAAAAAGTGTTAGGAAGTGCCCTAGCCCCTAGAAATATTGAAATCCTGGAAAAAATACAGTTGTATCCTTACTTAGGACCCGTAGCACATGTCTTTTTCCTCAAAGCTCAATGACATGAAGCAGAACCTTCCTGGCATGCACTGTAAGATACCATTTTAAGAGGTAATGACAGGCTGGCTAATCCTCCGCCTGTGGCGCCGGCACACAGGGTTCCAGTCCTGCTTGGGGTGCCAGATTCTGTGCTGGTTGCTCCTCTTCCAGTCCAGCTCTCTGCTGTGGCCCAGGAGTGCAGTGGAGGATGGCCCAAGTGCTTGGGCCCTGCACCTGCATGGGAGACCAGGAGGGGGCACCTGGCTCCTGGCTTTGGATTGGTGCAGCGCACCGGCTATAGTGGCCATTTGGGGGTTGAACCAATGGAAGGAAGCCCTTTCTCTCTGTCTCTCTCTCTCTCTCACTGCCTATAACTCTCTATCTAACTCTGCCTGACAAGAAAAAAAAAAAAAAAAAAAGAGGTAATGACAAATTGGAAATATTTAGAAAGTTTCTCACTCTGCCTTTTTTTTTTTTTTTTTTTTGGAATTAGCAGTACACAAATGATCATTTCCACTTTTAGCTGATAAATATATATGTGTGAATTACTTCTTTAGATACCACATCTGTACTTGAGAGATTTTAACACATTTGTTCTAAGCCTGTAAGGCTTGATGTCAAACTTTTTTATTACCTTTTCTTGCATATGGAAGTAGTTATACAACACAAGAAGCAAACCAAAACAAACAAGATCAACCCCACATCTTTTCTTAAGTTGTTTTCAGAATGTTTTTTTAGACATTTTTCTTTGCATTCAGAAACTAGAAATAATGCATTTCTAGCAGCATGGGAACACCAATTGGATTCTCTCATTATTCTTCTGTAATATTCTGGTTGAAGTCCTATAGAAATTGCAAGTGTAATCCTGGATTAACCTTTGCAAGATTGAATTTTCTAACTGTATTGTAACCTGAAGAAATACAAGAGAAGAGAATTAGACACTTTAAAAAACCGTGAAGAGTTTAATCTTTAAATTACTTCTGTAACCAAGGCTATATTTTCATAAATCTAAAAAAAAGTTAGCCATCAGCATAACTTAAATATATGAGAGAAACTACTCAGATTACCATTTAAACATAAAAGATTTTCAATGTCACTAAATCTCATCACGTTCTATTGAATGCTTCAACTCTCAAAAAGAATAATGAAGCTGATTAAGTTTAACAATGCCCAGTATTGGCTTTGGTATTCAAAGAAAGTAATTTATAATTGTTTGTTGAAGACTAAAAGTAATAAATAAAAATAATACTAATGACATCAAGATTTATATAAGAACGGATTTACAGAGCCACTGTCACTGTCTTCAATGTACTTTCAATTGAATACACATTAGATTCTTCAGCTCAACTTTTGTACACAATGACACACTTTATTGTAAACTGAAGGGAACAACTAAATAACTTCAGCTCAACACAATAAGAATAAAAGCCTATCCTGAATGGGATATTATTTTATAGATTTCTAGGAAATACTGTACATTAACACTAAGTTGACTGCATGTCTTGGATAATTTCTTGTTGGATATTTAATGTAGAATGACCCATTCATTCATGTCACTATTTTACACTTGCAGAATTTTCTGTGGGATATTCATTGCCTAATTTTTAAAAAATATCTTAATAATCATCGTACTTCTGACAAAGTGAGCTTTGCTTACCAAACCAATAAGTGTTGTTAATCAGTCAACTTATTATATATCCAAGATTAGACCAGAATCACCTAATGTAAAAATGACTTAATTAAAAACCTATAAATGTAATCAAGTTGCCATTTGACATATCTGGCTTAATTTTGCATTTTTTAACTTTAAAGAATTATGATTTACATATTAATTTTAAAAGATAATTCATTAAAACTTTACCTATTGACATAAAAGCTTTTGAAATCAACACACATTTGTTCTTGAAATCTCATTTGGGGAAGGTAGGTGTTTGATGCAGTGGTTAAGGCATGGTTTGGGATGCTTGCAGCCCATGTCAGAGTACTTGGGTACAAAACACGGCTCTGCTTCCAATTCCAACTTCTTGCTAATGTGCAACATAGAGGGCAGCAGGTTCTAACTTAAGTAATTCAGTCCATTCTTCTTACATGAGAGACGTGGGCTGAGTCATAGGCTCTTGTCTACAACTTGTCCCAGACCTTACTGTTGCAGGCATTTGGAGAATGAACCAGTGGATCAAAGAGTTCTCTGTGTCTGTCCCTGATTTTCTCTGTGTATGTGTCTCCACATCTCAATTATATTTCCAAGAACAAAAAAAAAATATGGCTTTTAAAAACAATCTAGTTCATATACATAAATTCATCAGTATCTGCCTGGTAAAACTAATAATTTTAATACAAAGTAGAAAGTTCAATACAGAAGAAATATTAAAATGTTCCCTTTTCCTGCAAAAAGACATATAAATAAAACATATTGCCTATAATTATGAGTGTGATAATAAGTATACTTTCTTAAAAATATAAAAATTTTAAGAAAGCCTTGATTTTTAGCGGTTGCAGTTGTCCTGTGGTTGTATTACTGCTGATTTGAACCCTGGGAACTTGTTCCATAACAACAAAGTATGAGATTGGTGGACGAACAAACAAGAAAAGAATTAGCAAAGAATTTTATTTAAAGAGTGAAGAGACAGGCCTACACCTGATAGTCCAGACAGGCATCTCAGTGAAGAATCAGGAGCTCAGAGTGGGGTTTTTATAGAGAAAAAAGTATGGGTCCCCAATTTCTTCACACTACACTCTCTCTGGGATGCTACTGGGTGGAGTGATTTCTGGGCAGGGAATTCCTCTCAGAACTTCTCAGTATCCCCCTTGGTGAAAGACAGAAGAGATTCCCCCTGAGCTGCCCACAGAGGAGGGCTGAAACCCACCTAACAGTTAGAAATCAAGACCAATTACTTTAGGCAGGGAATTTCCCTAAGTATATGATATCTCCAGTGCAATCACTCCATCAAGTCAGTGAATTTCTTTTGAAAAAGGACAGGCAAGAACCCCTTAGGCTAGGGGAGACAGACAAGAGGCTGAGCCCTGCTTTCAATACTTGTTTTCTCATTGCATTGCATGTAAATTTATTTTCTTCCCATATTCTTTGGCCCCTCTTACCCACATGGGCTAATATCTACCTAGCTGCCTTCACAAACTGTCAGTGTGATGGAATTGAACTTGGAATTGGAAAGAAAATCAATACAAGAATGGAAAATCAAATATGAGCCAGCACCAGCACACCATGTAGAGAGTCTATATTGCCTAATTTTGTTTTAATAAACTTAAGTGTTTATAAGAAATAAACCCTGGGCCGGTGCCACAGCTCATTAGGCTAATCCTCCGCCTGTGGCACTGGCACCCCGGGTTCTAGTACCGGTCAGGGCGCCAGATTCTGTCCCGGTTGCTCCTCTTCCAGTCCAGCTCTCTGCTGTGGCCCGGAAAGGCAGTGGAGGATGGCCCAAGTGCTTGGGCCCTGCACCTGCATGGGAGACCAGGAGGAAGCACCTGGCTCCTATCTTCGGATCCACATAGCACGCCAGCACAGTGTGCTGGCCATAGCGGCCATTTGGGGGGTAAACCAATGGAAGGAAGACCTTTCTCTCTGTCTCTCTCTCTCACTGTCCACTCTGCCTGTCAATAAATAAATAAATAAATAAACCGTGAAAAAATCAAGAGTAGGATCAATAGACTTTTTGAGTTTAGGTAAGTCACTCAATGTCTATGAACTTCAATTTCTACTTTAAAATAGTCTTTTGTTCTTTCCTTGCAATTGTAGAGTATTGTAGAGTTGTGCCACTTACAAAATGTAAAAAGAGGGGGACATAGCAGGTGACTGGGAAGAAGCTCCTGGCTCCTGGCTCAGATCGGTCCAGCTCTGGCCATTGAGGCCATTTAGGGGAGTGAACCAGTGGATGGAAGACTTCTGTCTGTTTCTGCCTCAGCCTAGGTGTAACTCTGCCTTTCAAATAAATAAGTAAATAAATCCTTTAAAAAATGTTGAGAGATGATCTCACAATTGTTAACTAGCTAATATTTTGGTTGTACTAGAAATTTAATTCCTCTTTCTCCATGCCTTGTTTTTGGGACACAACCCATGATAACAAATGCTTTGACAATTACAATAGTGAGTTGGCAATTTTATTTGAATTTTCTTGAAAAATAGAAGTTTATACACTGAAACATCGAGTTAAAGACAATTAAACACCATAGACACTGCCGTTTCTATTTGTTTTCTTTCCAACTAAAATAAAACATTCTACGCGGTTACCCATCTGATTAATGATCATCCATTCTGTCACTCACTACAGACACCAAGGCCTCCTTGCCATTCATCAAGAGTTGCAAGATTTTTCTCAGGGTTTTGGACACTCCTCTTTCTGCTTAGAGTACTTTCCCCGAGGTACCCATACACTTGAATTGTTCTTATAACTTCAAGTTCATGGTCAAATGTCTCCCTGGCAGAAAGAAATGCTCAGAAAACCCTTCTTATACCCTCTGTTCCCACTGTCCATCTTCCTAGTTAGCTCTTTTTTTTTTTTTTTTTTTTTTGACAGGCAGAGTGGACAGTGAGAGAGAGAGACAGAGAGAAAGGTCTTCCTTTGCCATTGGTTCACCCTCCAATAGCCGGCACACCATGCTGACCCGAAGGCAGGAGCCAGGTGCTTCTCCTGGTCTCCCATGCGGGTGCAGGGCCCAAGCACTTGGGCCATCCTCTACTGCACTCCCAGGCCACAGCAGAGAGCTGGCCTGGAAGAGGGGCAACCGGGACAGAATCCAGCGCCCCGACCAAGACTAGAACCCGGTGTGCTGGCACGCAAGGCGGAGGATTAGCCTGTTGAGCCGCGGCACTGGCAGTTAGCTCTATTTTTTAACTTTGCATTTATCAGCCTCATGGAACTGCATGTATATTAGTTCACTGGTAGAATTCTTTAGAAAGTTAAAACGTGTTGCCTTCTTTTCCGTATGTCTCCAATTAATAGAACTTGGAAGAATTTCTGTCGCTCAAAAGGCACTTATTAAAAGTGTGTGTACACACACACAGACACAAATGCACCCGTTTTGAGGGATAAGGAAGAGCATTACCAGGAAACACACAATGGAAACCTTTATAGAATTTAAATGGAATATATTCACACAGCATTGCCAATACTGCATTGTAAATATATGTTTTACTATTCTCTCAGTGTTTGTTCAGCTGGAACTAATATATTGTAAGACACAACTACACAGAAAGATAACATATAACAGCTTTCCTGGTTCATGGTGTTTTGAGAAAAGGAGCAGAATTTCTCTTCAAATATCAGCTCATTAACACTGATATACTTGAGATTACTAAAGCCCCTTTATTTTTGTATCTATTTGTTGAATAAACAGAGGATCCAGCTTTTTGCGTTAAATTTGTTTTCTAGTTCAACAGCCTGGTTTTTTTGGCTGTCATAAGTAGATTTGTGAGAAATGTGTTGACATTTAATTCATACATAAGCAAAAATCAATTTATGCTAGACAGAAAGCATTGGTTTTGGCAGAATATTTGAGATTATAAATGCAAGTATTTTTTTTCCATTGTAGTTGGAGAAGTTTTCTTACAGCAATACTTTGACCAACTTCCCAAACATTTTCCAAGAGTCATGAACTATATACAGTTTTAGTGTACAAATGAAGACTTAGGAGAAATAAAGAACTGTGAAATAGGATTGTTGTTATTTTATCCCTGCTGGATGCCTTAGGAATAACTTGTCACAGCGTCATTTACCCTTTGTCCTACCTAGATATTTGTGACTAAGTCCCTTTTCTTAGGGGGTTGGCTTTCTGCCATGCACTAATTGTCCTCTTTCTTACTCTCTTCACCTTCTCTGTTTTGACTCTTTTCTTCAGGAGGCTTTCATGTAGATTAATTTGTGCAGAAGTAGCAGAGTCATATGCTGCTGTGACTTCTGAGTTCTCACTTGAAAGAACAGTGGAATAAAAGGTTAACAAGGTACACACAGATAAGCTGCATCACTGGGCTTATACTCCATCTGCTGCTGCAGTTTTTGATAAAGTCATAATGTCAAATATGCAATTTGTTGTTGATGTATGCTTGATGACTTACTTTGGCTTACAGAACAATTAAATTACTTATACACATCCTGCTCTGATGACATGTTGATAATCTTGTGATTCGAATTTAAACTTATTGATTTATCTACAGAAAGGGCAACAAAAACCTTGTCTAACAGGTGTTAAAACAATTACACACTATCAACTATACTGGGGAGAGATAGATAGAGACTATTTATAGTGCAACATTTTAATGAAGAGCTAGGATTGAGTTCACAATGGCTTTGACTGGGTGACCTTGAGAATTTTATATGCTTTGCAGCTCAATTTCTTTCAAACAAAAGGAAAGTAGTATCTATTTCACAGAATCATTGGGAAGATTAGAAATGATATAAATATGGACAATTCTGAGTACAGCAGCTGACATAAAGCATTATATATACAAGTTAGATGATGATGGTGATGGAGGTGAGGATGGTAATGAGAAGGTGATGCACACCATTCATGGTTTGAACATCCTTCATAATTAACATTAGAGTAGAGGCCTGGAAATTATAAATTTGGAGTAACTTGAAGTTGAGGCATATGTGAGTATGTGTATGTGTTTTCCCTAGAATTGGCATAGTAGTGACTACTATGAAGAACATATTCCACAAATACTGAATCTTTGGTCCCCAGTACCCTGTTCCTCACCAATGCCTCAATTAGAACTACATTACAATATTTGATAAGAAGTCTGAAGTTGTCATTTTCTTCTTTCCTTTATATAAAAAGCATTCAAGAAAATATTAGTTACCTATGAAACATTTTAATGCAATGATTTGATATATTCTTAATAATATTCAAAGATCTCATTTCCCCAATAATCTGTTTATATTGTGATATTCTTCATAATACATCAAAATAATCCAAATTAATTAATCTAGTTTAGCCCAGAGGTCATGGTTAAGTGTCTATTTTACTGAAATCTACAAGATAGGATTAAGTGTGTCCTTAATTCCCACAATACATGTGGAGTGTAAAGACTGTTTCACCAATGAACCATATCTAAGATATGGAACTGTTGTTCCGTGGTTTTATAAAGCGATTGTAATTTTTAGTTAGCAATTTGTAAACAGTTTACAGCTTAAAGTCGTGGTCTGAGGATCCCAAGCCTATCAGTGACAAACCTTCTAACTCTGTGCACTGTACCGTACTGGAATAGGAGTGATTTGAAACAGAAACATTCACATGAAAGGAATCTCCCAGGGAGGGGCGGGGAGGGTAGTTTTCCTTGGGCTCCTCTCTAAGCTGCTCAGAAGTCTGTGAACTGTAGTGAAAACAGCAGATGCCCCTGTTTTCCATTCTATCTGACCTTGGGCTAACCCAGCTGAAAGCGTATGGTTTTATACTGTGTATAGCTTAACAGGCAGGGAGAATATCTAGTTCTGTGAAAATTAAAGAAATGTGGAAATAAGTTTGTATTATCAATATAGTCTTAATTCAAATTGAGTTTAATAAAATACTCATTGTAGATAATGAAAGTGAAGTTTTACTTATTAAAGTTTTGAAGATTTCTGTAAATTATGTAGATCTAGAAATAAATCTGAGTAATCTGCTTGCCTCCTATTACTATAGGCTGTGGTTTAAAAACTACTAAGTTTAATTGTCAAAGCAGAGTACATAAAACAGCTGATTCATTACTTTTCTAATAATAAACTGTGATGAGTAACTATAAATGATTATCAGAGAATAGAGTGAGCAATAGCTATAATGAACACAGAGGGGGTACATTTCCAAAATAGCATGTGCCATATGTAGGCACAAAACCAATTATGCGAGCAATGTACACATCATTCATGCCATGTTTTGCAAATCAGCAAACCTTTTAAAGTTCATTCTGATGAGAAATTTGCTGATAGTTGCCCAAGGAGAATCAGGGAGAATTTTGGTAGTACTTTCTGGAGAAATTTATAACTGTTTAGTTTCTCTCTCTGTCTCTCTCCTTCTCTGTCTCTGTTTCTCTCTAGCTCTGGTTCTAAGTCTTTTTCCTTTAATCATCAAGAAAAATAAACACAAACAAAACATTTTCAGAAGCATTTCATTCCATAGTAAGGACTTACATCAGGCAACTAGCATGTTAGAGTACTCTGTCATTGCTCCAGCAATATTGATCAGGTTTGGCAGCTTTTCATGATGAAAAATAGAGCTTCTGCAACTTAATCGTCAACACTGTTTTCACCTATTGCTTTAACCATGCCAGTCCCACGCCAGTTCTTCAGCAACTCTAAAGAAGAAATAGCTATGGTTTTATAAATTCGTACAAATAGGAAAAAAGACCATATAGTTTGTGGATTGAATTTAAATTTTAAATTCTTTTCTTAAATATTTACTTTATTTATTTGAAAGACAGAGTTACAGAGAGACATCAGACAGAGAGAGAGAGTTCTTCATCTGTTGTTTCAATCCCCAGTTGGCTGCAATGGCGGGATCTGAGCTGATCCAAAGTCAGGAGCCAGGAGATTCTTCCAGGTCTCCCACATGTGTGCAGGGGCCCAAGGATTTGGATCATCCTCTTATGCTTTCTCAGGTGCATTAATAGGGAGCTGGATCAGACATGGAGCAGGCAGGACTTGAAATTGTGCCCATGTGGGACTGTGGTGCTGCAGGCCAAGGCTTTAACCTGCTGCACCATAGCACTGGCCCCTAAGTTTTAAATTCTTCAATTTCCTTTCTTTCTAGTAAATACTAAGGCACAATCAAAGCAGAATTTACTTTTCCCCCAAATTCACCATTAGAATTTTAATGCTATTCACTTTTTGGAAATATGTCTTTCCTCTATTTTATTTCTTAATTAATTAATGTGAGAGAAATAGAGAGAAAGGGAAAGAGAGAGAGACCCTATCTACAGATTTACTCCTCAAATGCCCACAAGTGGAACTAGGCCAGGCCAAACCCAGGAGTTTGCAAGTGAATCCAGGTCTCCCACATGTGTGGTGTGTGGCAGGGACCCAACTGTTTAAGCCATCACCTGCTTCCTCCTAGGGTCTGCACTAGCAGGAAGCTGGAATTAGGAGCAGAGCCAGAACTCAAATTCTGATATGGGATGCAAACATTTTAAACACTAGGCCAAACATCTGCCCCAGAGTATATGCTATTCTATCAGGACATTTATCATAGTTTTTGTTGTCATCTGGTAATACAAACATTTTGCAAACTAGGACATGAGCAAGGATATAATATAATTAATTATGTACCTGGTGAAATACCTTATAAAGCATAGATACATAATATTTGATGAGTGAAGGTAATTTATCATAAAAATACCTGAAATTATATTTTTAGAGCAATGCAGGATAACATGAAAATATCAAACACAGGTCTTAGAATATAAGAACTATTTAATGAATGACAGCCAACTTTATTTCTCTCTTTTATGACTTTTTTTATTTGAAAGATAGAGTTAGACAGTGAGAGAGACACAGAGAGAAAGGTCTTCCTTCTGTTGGTTCACTCCCCAAATGGCTGCTACGGCCAGAGCTACGCCAAGCCGAAGCCAGGAACCAGATGCCTCCTCCTGGCTCCCATGCGGGTGCAGGGGCCCCAGCACTTGGGTCAACCTCCAGTGCCTTCCCGGGCCACAGCAGAGAGCTGCACTGGAAGAGGAATAGCCGGGACTAGAACCCGGCGCCCATATCGGATGCCAGCACCGCAGGCGGAGGATTAACCAAGTGAGCCACGGTGCTGGCCCCATTTATGACTTTTAAAAAAAAATTTTATTTGAAAGGCAGAGTTACAGAGAGAGGATGAGATAAAGAGCAATAGAGAGATCTTCCATCCACTGGTTTACTCCTCAAATGGCTGCTATAGGTGGGGCTGGTCCAGGCTGAAACTAGGAGCCTGGAAATTCTTCCAGATCTCCCACGCGGGTGCAGGGCCCCAAGGACTTCGGCGATCTTCCACTGCTTTCCCAGGTACATTAGCAGGGAGCTGGATCAGAAGCAGAGCAGTCAGGTCTTGAGCCAGCAGTGCCCACATGGATGCCAGCATCCCATGTGGAGACCTACTCTGCTTCACTATTCTGCCAGCCCTGACTTTATTTCTAAATGCTAAGCATTATTAGGCTTTTGCTGTATCACTTCCTTTTCCTTCCATGAAGTAGTCACATTATTATTGCAAATTAGCTCCAATCTCAGGCTCAACTTCTAGGTCCTTTTTCTGTGCTAGTAAAATGCACTCCATAGTTGATGACTGCAATGATCTCTCTATGTAGTTCAATGCGTTCACCCATTTTTATCATTCTAACAATGATTACTATATAATTGCCCTCTCCTTGTTCTACCTAATCTTCCACCTTTCACAAAGCTTGTTTCTTCATCATGTCCACCTACACATATAAAATAAATCACCAATATTTATTAATTCATGTTTTATTTTTGTCTGTTTACAGGTGAACTTCATCCCAACAAAAAATCTAATAGACTAATAACAATTATCTCATTATCTTTTGAAGATGACTAATGTATTTCTTCTAAATTAAAATAATGAAAATTGCTAGAAATGGCAACTATATTATTTCAACAAATAAGAATACCCAAATAACCAGATTCTTGCAGAATAATAAAGTATTATTACAACCAGAAAGCATATTAAAGAGAACTACAAAACTGGCCAGCTATCCAAAACTGACAGTGATACTTTGCTAAGAGAGGAAGTGACTAGGGTTATATGTTACTAATTGTTATGGGAACATGTGACTGAAAATGACTGAAATAACAAATTGCCATTTCCACAATGGTTAAACAGAGATTATCTACTGTTATTCAGCCAATACAATTTTTTCAAGTTTTTGTTTATTTACTTATTTTATTTGAAGGGCAGAGTAACAGAGAGAGGGAGACACACACAAAGAGATATTCTGATGATTTACTCCCCAGGTGGCCAGGCAACAGCCATGGCTGGGGCAGGCGGAAGCCAGGAGCCAGGAGCCTCACCCAGGTCTTCCACATTGGTGCAGGGGCCCAAGAATTCGAGCCATCTTCTGCTGCTTTTCCAGGTGCATTAGCAGGGGGCTGGATCAGAAGTGGAGCAGCAGGGACTCAAATCGGTGCCCATAGGCGATGCTGGGATTGCAGACAGAGGCTTAACCCATTAAGCCACAATGTCAGCCCTCAGCCAATATAAATTCCTTTTACCTAAAGTGAGCAGGCTCTGATACAAATTTAATTGTATGGTGAAATTTAAATATTTACAAAATAGAAACTGGCATTTTTCTGAAAGTAATTTTAAAAGAATGAATAAATATTTTAATTCATAGGACAAATAATATTTTAGATACATAAACACATATCATTTAATTATGATGCTTACACACAAAATTTAAGGGAACTTGCAAAGATTTCAGAGAAATTTAATAATAAAAAATTAATATCTATTATCTAAGGAAATGAAAATTGGTTCTAATTACACAACTGTAAAAACTGAAATAAAAATTAAGTATAAAATAGTTACTACAATATAGCTATATAAAATGTAGTTATACTTTAGTATATATATAGTTATAGGATATACAATATATACTATAATATAAAATAAATACATAAACTTTATTTGCATCTTTGGTAGTTAATGAATACATATTAAATTCTTTTGAGAGCATAATATTTTTAAAAATGTTCCCCTAACATTTAATTTAAAAAAATGTGCACTTTACCTAATTGGCATATATACAAATTGGAAAGTTTTAGAATATACCAACACACAATCAGACCTTATCTCTAGATGATGTGTGAGGTGAACATGACGGATATTACTTCATGTTTTATAAATTTTAAAAATTGATTTCGGGGGTCTGCACTGTGGAATACCAGGTAAAGCATCCACCTGCGGTGCCAGCATCCCATATGGGTGCCAGTTTGAGTCCAGGCTGCTCCACTTCTGATCCAGCTCTCTGCTATGGTCTGGGAAAGCAATAGATGATGGCATAAGACCTTCAGTCCCTGCATCTGCATGGGAGACACAGCAGAAGCTCCTGGCTCCTGGCTTTAGATCAGCCCAGCTCCAGCAATTATGGCCATTGAGGAGTGAACCAGCAGATGGAAGACTTCTCTCTCTCTTTCTCTCTCCTCTCTCTGCCTCTGCCTCTCTGTAACTCTGCCTTTCAAATCAATAAATAAATCCTTAAAAATTGATTTCAGGGGCTGGCGCTGTGGCATAGAAGTTAACCCTCCGCCTGCAGTGCCGGCATCCACACGGTCACTGGTTTGAGTCCCAGATGCTCCACTTCCAATCCAGCTCCCTACTAATGCTCCTGGGAAAGCAGCAGAAGATGGCCTGCACCATGTGGGAGAAATCTCCTAGCTCTTGACTTCAGTCTGGCCCATCCCTGGCCATCCTGGCCATTTGGGAAGTAAACCAGTAGATGGAAGACTTCTCTCTCTCTCTTTCTCTCTCTATCTCTGCTTTTTAAATAAATAAATAAATCTTTAAAAAGTTGATTTCAGTGATATTGTCTATTAGGAAGATTTGTGTTCTTTTTGTTAATAATTAAATATAAATTTGTTTTAGTATTCAAAATTGATGATTTTTATTTTTCTTGATCAATTAATATTCTCTTTTATTAAACAGCTAAAGCACCATGATTTAGAATGTTTCAAATTCGGTTTGATATCTAGTAAGTTTGAACTATATTACTACTATAATTTAGCCTTCCATTGGCCCTTGATATTTTACTCACATAATTGTATATAGAAAGTAAACATAAATATTAAGTGTGAATATTATATACTTGTACATTCTTTTTCTTTCATTAACATTTTAAGTATCTTTATTCCACAATTGCCTCCTTATGTAGAACTCATAACTTGTCTAGGAAATGTACATAACTAAATTCTCTGAGGAATCATTTAGTCAGCAGTTATAGCTTTCTCAGTAAAAAGAGGGACTTCTATCTGTAGCAATTGTGGAAGAGTTCATAGAGGAGGTAAAATACAAATGTGAATAAAAGGACATATAGGAGTAGGCTATCCAAGGAGAAGGGGGCAGGTTGTATGTGATACAGTGTGATTTTATACAGCAGAGAAGGAAAGGGCATAGTAAATTCTTTTTTTTTTTAAGGTGAACAAATTTCATCTATTTCATATATAGAGATTTAGTAGCATAGTGATACTTTGCACCCTTTGTAGGAGAGACAAGTACCATGAATTGACCATACAAAAGCTGCCCAAAGCTCTTTGCAGCAGATTTATTCACAATTGTACAAAACTAGAGACAATCAAGTTGGTCCTCAAAAAGGGACCATGATAAACAAGAAATTGTGATATCCATTCAACGCAAGGTGATGACAGTCAATGAATTATCAAGCCTTAAAAAGGCACAGATGATCATAAATGCATAATGTTAAAGGTAACAAGGCCATCTGAAAAGATCCATTCTGTATGACTCCAATTACATGCGATTCTGGGAAAGAGAAAAAGGTAGTGATGGTAGGCAGATCAGTGTGGACTTGCAAATTTGTGAGTGGGAAACTATCCTCTTTGATACTATGATGATGAATACAATGTATGATGCATTTGCCCACATCACAGAGCTTGCAGCATGAAGCGTAGACCACAAGATGTGAAGATTTTTAAAAACCAGAGTTTTGGATACTGAAATGCAGAATGTGACATAAGAATCTAAATATGCCTTTATCCTCTGGATGTTTGGTTGTTTTTCTGTAGCACCACTAAACAGATATAGAATCTATCACAAAAGCAGCTTCCCTGAAAATACTTTCCTCCTATTAAAGTATTTTCACAGTTTTGATTATTTAGCTATTTGTTCTTTGGATTTACAATAGTAATAGTACAAGTTAACTTCAACTGTCTTATACTTTAATTCCAAAGAGAAATACTATGTTTGTTAACATTTACGAAGTTTTAAGGGTATTCACTGATTTGGTTTTATTAAAACAGCTTGTGTTTTCACACTTTGATTTTTATCACATTTATAAAAGTGACAAATATTTAGAGATATTTGGACTACAGAAAATCATATTTTTTCTATATTTTATTTAGAAAAAAACACTACCAATGCAAGACCTTTGCATATTTCACAAAATTTTAATTTTCTCCCTTTTATATTTTGAAGAGTTTGACTTGTTTTACTGAGATAAGTTTATTTTTAAGAATAAGCACAAAATAATCACTACTTCTAAAATTATCTAATTTCACAGTTTCTCATAAGCTCTGGAAAAGCTAGCATACAAATTGATTTTGGAATGGAAGAACGATGAAGTTATTCTATAATTTTGCCTTCGTGTTTAATTTACATCTTGGAAGATAATTTTAATGTAAATCAAAGATAATTTCTTTGTTTGCTGCAATGTTACCAAGAGACATTAAACTTTTATAATAAAATAATTTTCACACTTCTCTCTTCAAAGTATTCTGCAGAATTATAAAAAACAAAATATTTCTAGCCAAATTTTCCCTTGCTTGCTGTTGACTCTAATTTTGTTCAGCCAAAAATATACACAAGTTGATATTCAATAATACTAAATTGACTACAATTCCCCTTTCTCCTGAGAAATATATTTCATTATCCACTTACACCCATCATTTGTGAATAAAGAGGATATTTCTTCTGTTGGCAAAGATATAGAAGGCATGAAACTTCCCTAATGTAATTTCAGCTAATTAAATACTCGTTAAGAAAGAAATAGAAATGAGAATTTGCCTGAGAACTTGCTTAAGTAATTTTAATTTTTAATCATTTTATTCTCTCACTAATTAAACAGTTTTGATGGGTACCTATAGGCTATTTACCTAGTTCTCTTTATTTTTCCCTACAAATCAAATCATGATGTCTCTGAAGGTATTCAGACTTTCCCTCACACTGCTTTGTTTTTAAGTACAGTACTTACATACTTCATATTAATTTCCTATAGAATTAAAAAATATATTTCAGAGAGAGAGGAAGACCCATAGTGAGAGAATAGCCAGAGAATGAGTGGGGAAAGGGAAGGGTATGAGGAGGAACACTGGGCGGGGGGGGGTGGGGGAGAAAGAGAGAGAGAGAGAGAAACTCCCATCTACTAGTTCTCTCCCCAAATGGTTGAGACAGGGCTGAAGTCTGTAGCCAGGAACACAATCCACTCTCCCATGTAGGTAGCAGAAATGCAATTATTTGAGCCATCACTGCTAACTCCTGAAGTTTGTATTTGGGGAAAGCTGGCATCAGGCTCTGGAGCTGGGGATTGAATCTGTGAATTCTGATGTGGGATGTGGGTATCTTAGCTGCTAGGAAGAATATCCACTGCCTAAATTTGCTACAGAATTTTATATACAAGTAGTTCCTTTAGATTCTACAAAAATAGAATTCTAGGGAATAGTCTATTTAAGCCAAAAGGATAATAAATGAATGGCAAATGACAGAAAAGACTAGTCAATATAGAATACCAACATGGCACAGTTTAAAAAGTGTGGAGATGCTGTATAAGTGCCTCTCAGAGGGGCACATCCCCATGAAGTTACAGGCACAGCCGCAGTTGCTGCTCGTGCCAAAACAGGCCAGCGATGGGCACACCTGCCCCAAAGGAATGTGGCAGCGGGAGCAGCGGGGGGCTGATGGACATGAATTGGTACCTGGAATATTTTCAGGAATTTGTAAATTTGCAAGAGCATCAAATAGGCCTGTCTCTGAAGATTTACAATACAGCTCTAATCCCTATCTCAGACCACCAGACTGAATTCCTTTTCCCAAATTCTTAAGTTGATGTATAACCTTGACTATGTGTCTGCTGGCTTGTAGACTTGCTGGTACCCTCTAAATAAAACTGGGGGTGCAGAGCTATCCAGTGGCACGTTCTGAGAATGGACGCTCCTGTGTCTTGTCTCCTTATTTGAAAAACCCCATAAAAAACATAATCTGAAGTTTTGGATCACTTACAGTTGAATCTCAACTTCCCTACTTACAAACTGTGTGATCATGGCCAGTTTACTTAGTAATCCCACTCTTGGTTCCAGCATCCATAAAGATGTACAGCACTACTTAATCCACAAAGGTGTCAGGATAAATATTATCAAACACAGCACATGTATTCCAAAGCCTGGCACATGGTTGTGATTGCCAAACACTTGTGGATCAAATGGACATGCATTAATTAGTTTACCACCAACCTACTGGCTCTGGCCCCAGCCCATGCTTGTCATTTCCTCACCCATGTATCAAAATTTCTGACCCTGCATGTTCTTAAGTTGGTGCCTTTGCTATTTATTATTTAGTGGACTTCACTTTCAGTTGTAGGGTTTTATTACTGGTCAGTTCCTGCTCCTCTTTCCACACAGCCTAATACCTATCTTCAGTGAGGCTTTTCGTGAATTAAACATGAAAACATTTATTATTTTATTTCTGGTTTCCTAGAGCAATTTTAAACTGAAACTAAATGTTGTATTCTATTTGCTTTCACCTCTCTTCTGATAGACATCTTATTCATCCTTTATTTTTTAATTTCCATGTGTTAATCAAAGCCAACGCTCAATGAATGTTGTTTTATAGTGAATTGAGTATAGCTTATGTCACTTCTCTTGTGACAGTTAGGCATGTTCTGTTATTTTGTCTACAAAATTAGAAATGGAAGAATTAATTAGAATAAAATAAACCTGCTTTTATTCTTTCATCACCACTTACCCTACAAAAACTGAAAATGTGACAGATTTGTGACAACTGTTATTATCCAGGTTATACCATCCTCTATTTGCCTTGGACATAGGTAGAAAGACAATTTTTGGATGGCCTCTAAAATGATACATTTTGATGAAAAATAAACTGTCATCATCTGCACATGCCTTTTGTGGAGGCTTCACTAGGTGCTTTGGGGATCTGAAAACAGTAACTAAACTGTCCACTTAGGTCATTGTAACAAGGAGCAATGCAAATTGTGGTGTCAATCTCATCTAGTGGCTGGAAGAAAGAGGTTAGCCTTACCTGTCAATAGTTTAGAGTGGGAAAACCAGAGTGGGCTTTGTGTAATATTTAGCATTATCAATTTCATCAAAATCATAGAAGGGAGGCGTGATATTTTGTCAGCCTCAATACTGAAAGGGGAGAGGATATCATTCCCTTTCCCCTTTTTGTTTTTTCTGCTTCCATTAGTAACAGTAATGAAAGCAATTCCTGAGAAACCTGTTCCTGCACAAATACAGCAAAATAATTGTATTAGTTGCTATTTTGGGTAAAAATTATGCCATGAGTTCTATGTTAACAATGCCACGTATTATTTCTTAATTCTTCATAATATTTGTAAGGACATTATTTTAAATTTTATTTCCAAAAGCAAAACTAAGTCATAGGTAGTTCAAGTTCAACATAACTTAGGCAATGAACTGAGGTTTCAAGCCATGTGGTTTTGTTACAAAACACATAATGTAAACCATTTCAGCATTCTGTATTTTTCACTTTAGAAAACATCTTCTGCACACTTTTTGATTTTGCCCTCATACAAATTCAATTACATTTCATTTTAAATTAATATTTATTAATTTTAATTGATATTTATTAATTTACTTATTTGAAAAGTACAGTGACAAAATGAGGAGAGAAAAGAGAGAGACAAAAAGAGAGAGAGAGAGATTCCATCCACTGGTTCACTCTCCAAATGATTGCCAAATGGGGAGGTTGGGCCAGGCTAAATCTGAGAGATGAGACTTTTAAGAACTTAACTGCATATACAATTAATAATATAAAAGGCACTGCATATTTTGACTGGATTATGTTAGCAAAGATTTCTTTTAAAAGTGATTCAATTTAATTAAAATTCCTTTTAATTTCCCAGAATAAGGAAACCTTTTTTATTTCAAAGCTAGTAGTATAAATGAACTCTAGTAAAATACTGAATAAGAGATATTTTCACTTATCAAGTTAAAACTAATCATAAGGGCACATCACTATCATAACAATGCTAATTGTTAAGCTTTAGAATGATCACTGGCTGGGACAAGCTTTGTGGCCTAGCTGGTAAAGTTGCCACCTGTTATGCTGACATCCCATAAGGGCACCAGTTTAAATCTAAGCTGTTCCACTTCCGATCTAGCTCCCTGATAATGTGTGTGGGAAAGCAGCAAATGATGTCCTAAGTCCTTAGGACTCTGGAACTCATGGGAGACCTAGAAGAAGCTCCTGACTCCTGGCTTCAGACTGGTCCAGCTCTGGCCATTGCAACCATTTACGGAGTGAATCAGCCTATGGGAGACCAGTGGATCTCTCTCTTTCTTACTATGTAACTTTGCCATTCAAATAAATAAATCTTTTTTTTTCCCTAAAGAAACCTTTAATTTAATGAGTACAAATTTTGTAAGTACAACTTTAGGAATACAGTGATTCTTTCCATCATTCCCACCCTCCCACTCACACTCTCACCCCACCTCCTCCTCCCTCCACTATTCTCAGTCCCGTTCTCCATTAAGATTCATTTTCAACTAACTTTAAATTACTTTAAGTAAAGATTTCAACAATTTGCACACACACACGTGCAATACTGTTTGGGAACAAATTTTACAGTTAATTCTCATAATAAAACTCATTGAGGACAGAGGTCCTACATGGGAAATAAGTATACAGTGACTCCTATTGTTAATTTAACAATTAACATTCTTTTGTATGATGTCATTGATTACCCGAGGCTCTTGACATGAGCTGCCAAGACTATGGAAGCCTTTTTAATCCACAATCTCTGTTAGCATTTAGACAAGAACATAAGCAAAGTGGAAGTTCTCTCTTCCCTTCAGAGAAAAGCACATCCTTCTTTGATGGCCACTTCTTTCCACTGCCATCTCAGTCACAGAGATCCTTCATGTAGAATATTATTTTTTGCCACAGTGTCTTGGCTTTCCATGCCTGAAATGCTCTCATAGGCTTTGAAGCCAGACCAGAATACCTTAGGGGCTGATTCTATTTAAAGTGGTTGTCATTCTGTGAGTCTGCTGTGTGGACTGCTTCGCACATTCTCTACTTTTTAATTCTATTACTATTACCAGAGACTTGATCTTATTTATATGATTGCTTTAACACTCAATCCTATCTATATGATGACTTTAACACTTAAGGAGGCATTCTTACCATCCAGCATAATGGGATTTGGGGTCCCATGGCAAGTTTTTAACTGTACCCTTAGAAGTAAGTCCATAGGAATGTATGCAGAACTATACAGCTTTACAGTTACGAACTTCCTCCTCCCTCTCTTATTCCCCCTCTTATTTTTACTGAGATATATTTTCAATTGACTTTATATGCATATGATTAACTCCACGTTAAGTAAAGACTTCAACAAATAGTATAGAGAAAAAAAATTTCCTCAACAGTCAAGACAAGGGCTTTTGAAGACATTGCTTCTCAAAGTGTCAATTTCACTTCCACAAATTTCCTTTTTAGGTACTCTATTAGTAATAATAGATCAGGGAGAACTTATGGTATCTGTCCCTTTTGGACTGGCTTATTTTACTAAGTATAATGTTTTCCAGATTCATCAATTTTGTTGTAAATGACCAGATTTCATTTCTTTTTACTGCTGTGTAAGATCAATCCCATTCATAATAACTACAAAAAATTAAATACATTGGAATAAATTTAACCAAAGATGTCAAAGATCTCTACAATGTGAATTACAAAACATTTAAGAAAGAAAAAAAGATTAAAAAATTGAAAAATTTTTCATGTTCATGGATTGGAAGATTTAATATAATCAAAAGTACATACTACCAAAAGCAATTTATAGATTCAATACAATACCACATAAAAAACCAAAGACATTTTTCTCAGATCTAGGAAAAATGATGCTGAAATTCATATGGAAACACAGGAGACCTCAAATACCTAAAGCAATCTTATACAACAAAAACAAAGCCTGAGGCATCACAATACAAGATTTCAAGACATACTACAAGGCAATTATAATCAAAACAACCTGGTACTGGTACAAAAACAGATGGATAGACCATTGGAACACAACAGAAACACCAGAAATCAAACCAAGCATCTACCAACTCATATCTGACTAAGGAGCTAAAACCAATCCCAAGAGCAAAGACAGTCTCTTCAACAAATGGTGCTGGGAAAACTGGATTTCCATATGCAGAAGTATGAAGCAGGACTCCACCTTACATCTTACAGAAAAATCCACACAAAATGGATTGAAGACCTAAATCTGTGACCTCATACCATCAAATTATTAGAGAACATTGGAGGAACCCTGCAAGACATTGACATAAGCAAAGAGTTCCTGGAAAAGATCCCAGAGGCACAGGCAATCAAAGCCAAAATTAACAAATGGGATTACATCAAATTGAGAAGCTTCTGTACCACAAATAAACACTCATCAAAGTAAAGAATCAACCTACAGAATGGGAGGAATTATTCACAAGCTATACAACTGATAAATGATTCATAACCAGGATATATAAAGAGATCAAGAAAATCAACAACAACAAAACAAACTACCCAGTTAAGAGAAGGGCAAAGTACTTAAACAGACATTTTTCAAAAGAGGAAATCCAAACAGCCAAAAGACACATGAAAAAAAAATGCTCAGGATAACTAGCCATCAGGGAAATGCAAATAAAAACCACAATGAGGTTTCACCTCACCCCAGTTAGAATGGTTTCATACAGATATCAACAAACAACAAATGCTGGCAAGCATGTGGGGAAAAAAGGTTCCCTAATCCACTGTTGGTGGGAATGTAAACTGGTAAAACCACGAAGGAAGATAAAATTGAGATACCTCAGGAATATGAATACAGACCTACCATATGACCCAGCTATCCCACTCCTGGGAATTTAGCCGAGGGAAATGACATCAGTAAATAAAAGAGTTATCTGTAACCCCATGTTTATTGCAGCTTAATTCACAATAGCTAAGACAAGAACTCAACCTACATGCCCATCAACTGAAGAATGGATAAAGAAATTACGGGATATGTACTCTATAGAATATTTCAAATAAACCTTAAAAAATAAAAAAATAAAGCAGGCTAGAGGGCAGGCATTGTGACTAAGCAGCTTAGCCTGCTTCTTGTCACACCACACACACTGCTGCTTCAGTTCCAATGCAGCTCCCTGTGAACGCACCTGGGAAAGCAGTGGAAGGGCCCCTCTACTATGAGAGAGATCAGCTGGCTATGAGAGAGATCCTGGCTGCAGGTTGGCCCAGCCTCTGCTGTCGTGGCCATTTGGGGAGTGAGCAAACAGATGGAAGATACCACGCTCTTTCTGTCATCCTCCCTTTCAAATAAGTAAATAACTCTTTAAAAGAAATAATGGGGCTGGTGCTGTAGCATACTTGGTTAAGCCTGTACCTACAATGCCTACATCCCATAGGGGCACTGGTTTGAGGCTGGCTACTCCTCTTCTAATCTAGCTCTCTGCTGATGGCCTGGGAGAGCAGTGGAAGACGGCCAAGGGCTTGGGCCACTGGACTCGCATGGGAGACCCGGAAGAAGCTCCTAGAGCCTTGCTTCAGATGGACTCAGCTCTGACATTTGGGGATGAATCAGTGGATGGAAGCGCTCCTTCTCTCTCTCTCTGTCTGTCTGTCTCTCTCTAACTCTGCCTCTCAAATAAATGAAAAGAAAGGAAATAATGATCACAGACTAATCAAGTGTTTATGGTAGTATCATTAAGACAATGTATGCTATTATGGGTCCTTTTAGTATAATATACTACAGGGAAATGGATTTAAGGAGTTTCTCAGAAATGTGAAAATGTTAACAAGAGATTTGGAATTTATTGGCTATTATTTAATTTAAAAACATAAATAGGAAAAATAAAATTAGATACTAAGATTAACGTAAGACTTATTTTTAAGTTGCCTTTATTCCATTAATTTAAAAGTAAATGAATAAAAATTCTAAGCTAAACATAATACAGTCAAGTTCAATTAATCTTATATTCAAGCTGCTTGTGTAATAATTTTTATATATGTCATCAACATACTTTAGGTAAAATATTTATTTCTTTTAAAATGAATTTATTTTGGGGCTGGTGCTGTGGCACTGTAGATTAAAGCCCTGGCCTGAAGCATGGGCATCCCATATGGGTGCAGGTTCTAGTCCTGGCTGTTCCTCTTCTGATCCAGCTCTCTGCTATGGCCCGGGATAGCAGTAGAAGATGGCCGAAGTCCTTGGGCCCCTGCATCCATGTGGGAGACCCGGAGGAAGATCCTGGCTCCTGGCTTCAGATCAGCACAGCTCTGGCCTTTACAGCCGTCTGGGGAGTGAACCAGCAGATGGAAGATCTCTCTCTGTCTCTACCTCTCTCTGTAACTCTTTCAAATAAATAAAATAAATCCTTTAAAAAATTAAATACATTTTCCTATAAAAATAAGCTTTTTTTTTGTTTATTTGTTTGTATCTCATAAATACAACATTAAGGGGGCCGGCACTGTGGCAAAGTGGGTAAAGCTACCGCCTGTAGTGGGAGCATCTCATATAAGTTTGAGTCCCAGCTGCTCCACTTCTGATCTAGCTCTCTGCTAATGGCCTGGGAAAGCAGTAGAAAATGGCCCAAGTCCTTGCTCCTCTGCACTCACATGGGAGATCTGGAAGAAGCACCTGGCTCCTGGCTTCAGATCAGTGTGGCTCCAGCTGTTGCTGCCAACTGGGGAATGAACAAGGGGATGGAACATCTTTCCCTCTCTCTCTGCATCTTCTTCTCTCTCTGTGTAACTCTGACTTTCAAGTAAATAAATATTTTTTAAAAAATACATTAGGAACATACTAATTCTTGCCACCATACCCACCCTCCCACCTACATCCTCTTCTCTCTCCTGTTTAGTTTGAGAAAGAACAAGAAAAAGAAAGAAAGCAAAAAAGAAAGAATGGAGTAAAAGATTAAGAGAACTGTTCCTTTGGCCGGTGCCGTGGCTCAATAGGCTAATCCTCTGCCTAGCGGCGCCAGCACACCGGGTTCTAGTCCCGGTCGGGGCACCGGATTCTGTCCCGGTTGCTCCTCTTCCAGGCCAGCTCTCTGCTATGGCCCAGGAAGGCAGTAGAGGATGGCCCAAGTGCTTGGGCCCTGCACACCTGCATGGGAGACCAGGAGAAGCACTTGGGCCATCCTCCACTGCACTCCCAAGTGCTTGGGCCCTGCACCCCATGGAAGACCAGGAGAAGCACCTGGCTCCTGCCTTCGGGTCAGCGCGGTGCGCCGGCCGCAGCGCGCCAGCTGCGGCGGCCATTGGAGGGTGAACCAACGGCAAAAGGAAGACCTTTCTCTCTCTCACTGTCCACTCTGCCTGCAAAAATAAAAAATAAATAAATAAATAAATAAAAGAGAACTGTTTCTCAACAGTCTAGACAAGGGCTATTCTATGTTATTACTTCTCGAAGGTGATTTCACTTCCCTCCTTCCTCTTTTCCCTTCCTTACTCCCCCTTCTTTCCTTTTAGAAACTTAATTGTCTTTAAAGAAAAACCCAAGGATGATATATTTTTTGTGAGCTCTTGAACATAACTATAACTTATGAGACATATATCCTCCATTTAATACACTAAGAGGAAGTGATTTTTGAGAAAAGGTTTTATTATTAAGTCTCATGATACAACTCTGGGAATAGTGATTCTACGTGGGAAGTTAGTACACAGTGACTCTTGTTGTTTATTTAACTAATAACACTCTTATGTATGACATTAGTGATCATCCAAGGCTCTTGACATGAGCTGCCAAGTCTATGGAAGCCTTGTGGATTCACTACCTCAACAAAGTCATAAGCAAAGTGGAAGTTCTCTTCTCCTTTCAGAGAGAAGTACATTCTTCTTTGATGGCCACTTCTCTCCACTGGGGTCTCACCCACAGGGGTCCTTTATGTAGGACATGTTTTTCCAGAGTGTCAGCTTTTCATTTCTGAAATGCTCCTCCTGGGCTTTCTAGCCAGACTGGAAATGCTTAAGGACTGATTCTGAGGTCTGAGTCATTCTGTGAGTCTGCTGTATGGACTGCTTCCCATGTTGGAGCCTTCACTCCATTTTAATTCTATTATTGTTTCCAAACACTTAGTCTTATTTATAAGATCACGTTAACATTTGATCCTATCTATATGGTCACTTTACCACTTATTCCTATCCATTTGATCTTCATAATACTTAGCAGCTTATTCTATCAGCCAGCTTAAGGGATTTGGGGATTCTGTGGCTAGTTGTTAAGCTGTACCCTTAGAAGTAAGTCCATAGGAATGTATGTAGGACTATACTGCTTTACAGTTTTCAACTTCATACATTTCACAATTACAACTTCAGGATCTTGGTAATTCTTCCTACTGTGACCGCCCTCCCACCAACGCTTCCACACCTAATTCTCTCCCCTTTCTTATTCTGAGTCTTATTCTTTACTAAGATCTATTTTTAATTAATTTTATAGATATCTGATTAACTATATGTTAAATATAGAATTTGATGTATTGTATGAAAGAGAAAAAGGAAAATATTATAAAGGAAAATATAAACAAAAATATAGAATAAAAAACTGTTCAACAGTCAAGAGAGGGATGTTAAAAATCATTGCTTCTCAAACTGTCAGTTTCACTTCTACAGGTTGCCTTTTAGGTGCTCTATTAGTTATCACAGGTCAAGGAGGATATATAGAATTTGTCCCTTTCAGACTGGCTTATTTCACTAAGTATGAGGTTTTCTAGTTTCATCCATTTTGTTGCAGATGACTAGACTTCAGTTTTTATTCCTTTTTTCATTTGACACAAAGGACATTATCTTGGATAAGTATTAAATCATTCAATGATATTGATTGGTGACCTATTATGTCAGGCCCTGAGTTATGCATCAGGAAAATTTGATAATTAATATGCTTCAGATTTTCCCATTTAGAATGGAGAATCTAAGTGTTAAGAACTACAATAATAACTGGCTTTAGATTAAATTTTAACTTGATTCCAAAAGTAATCAAACTTTCATATCTGATTAAAGGAAAAGCCCATTCTGGTTAATGTGATTTTTATTAATTAAGAAATCATTAAGGAATAACTAAATGAAATTCTGCACCATAACTTTCCAAATTAATTTAAATCTTGAGTCATATTCTGTTCCTACCGCTTGGGGCAAATTCCAAGTTCTGATTTGCACCTGCCTGCATTTTGACATTTCATATCCCACTAGTCATTCTGCTACTATCTTTCCAAATGTTATTATGCCTAATCTAAAATATATCACAATTTCATGCATGCACATGGGATTATGTGTAAGTTAGAATTACATGAAAGTAATATCTATACTAGAATGATTTCAATCTATAAAAGAAAAAAGTACCATTCACTTTAACCAGCATTGAGTGTTATCCAGTGTTAAAACTATAGGCTACAGCTGAATTATGATGTGAATTTCATTATATTCAATATATGTCCTATTAGGATTTGTTTTAAATAAATGATTATTTTCACTGTCTGTCTCCTTGAGAAGGGGTTTATTCTGGCATAGAAAACAAGAACTGGAGAGATAAATCTTAAATTGGATTAGGGGCAAAACGTTTCACTTTTCTTTAAGTCAGGAAATTTGAACAGGTTTCCACAGTAAATTATAGCACTTCTTTGGCATTTGGTATTGTGGCGTATGTGTGTTTGTATGTAAGTCAGCCGCCAGGTCAGCCAATTCATTTCAGAGAAAGAGTGCAGAAACTGGACAAGTATTAGGCCTCTGGCCTGGTGCTTAAGATGCATGGATCCCACTGGGTTTGATTCTAGGCTTTGCTTCTTGATCCCAACTTCCTTCTAATGCAGACCCTGGGAGACAGCAGTTATGATGCAAATAATTGGGTCCCTGTCACCCCCATGGGAGACCTAGATTGAGTTTCTGGTTGCCAGCCTTGGCCCAGTCCTAACCTTTGAGAATATCAGGGGAGCAAATTTGCCTCAATTTGCCTCTCAAATAAGTAGAAACAATTTTTAAATGAATTGAATATGTTTATATGCCTCACTGTAGATTTTTATGTAAAAGCCAAGAACAAAGCTGCATCTTAAACAGCTGTTGTAAAAGTTGTGGTTTTTTTTTTTTCTCTTTCACCAATTTAGAAACTTAAGAAAATATCTACTAATGTGGCAGTAGCTTTCCATGTTGGTCCCATTATGAATAGCCTTGAGATTTCAATCGGCTTGTGCTAGCGAACGGGACAAACCAGTTTATATTTACTCATTGCCTATTATTCTGGAAGCCAAAGAGACACTTGTGGAAAAATAAAAATAATGCCATAAACTCTCAACTTTTCATGTAAAATGCTGTAAAAAAAGTAACACATGAGTCGCAAAAGTATCTGTCCAAGAAAGCCTAGTCTGGGAAGTAAAGAAAAGTGTCTCTAAATCGTGTTTCACAGGCAGATGTGTGAAGAATAGAGCATTGGGAATTGAAAGAATTCACAATCCTGACTGCACACTGGAATCGCCGGGGAGTTTTACACACAATACTGACATCTGAACACACCGTCCCCTCGCCCCATATTCTGATTTATTGTGTCTTGGATGCTGCTTAGCCAGCAAGGTGTTTACAGGTCCCATCAATGATCCCATTGGCCACTCCAGAACCACTCAGTGTTCTAGCAACAGCCTCAGGAAAGGTCAAGGATGGAGAAGGGTTGGCATGTTTAAATACCTCCAGGGATTCCAGCATGGGCTCAAGGAAAGCAGAGGGAGGAGGCTGGCAGATGGAGCCAGCAGTTTTAGACAGCAAGGGAAGATATACAATTAGGAAGTAAGAGGTCAAGAACAAAGAGGGGCAGAACCTCCAGTTGCATGGGGAGGGGTGTTTCTGCTGATGGAATGAACAGCTCATAATTGTGAGGTATCAGAGTCATAGTTCAGCCAATTCTAGATGAACAGTACAAACTTCCTACAGGTGATTAAATATAGGGTGCTCAAACAGCAAATGGAAAATGTGTATTAAACATAAAAATCTATGTGTGGATTGCAAAAATTTTTCCAATAAAATAAATTTATTTTATAATTCTATTTTCCACAGAATTTTTGAAGCTTCTTTGTACTTTTCCTCACAATAAATGGCTTGAAATCTATTTAAAAGTTTCACTATGGCTAATGGAAATGGTGTCTAATAACAAAAAGAGATTTATGATTATCATCTATTTAATTTCAGGTGATCTGGAACTTAATTTCTTGTCATTCCAGTATGGTGATAAAAAGTTCTTTGCAAAAATAAATCATGCAGCCTGGGGAATGAAAATGCTGTTTTTAGTGTAAGTATATGTGCATTCTCTATTGGCAGTACAAATTAAAAGTGTATTACATAAAATCACATGCACTAAATGAGAGAATGCAGTAAAATATTTGTCTTAACTGGGGAATAATGTAATACAAGACAGAGAATTTTTATGAGAGAATTACAACATGGACTAATTGTAACATTTTCTTATAAAAAGGTAAAATGATGTGTGTGAAATCATGTTTTTTATTTATAGTTCCTACTACTCAAAGGTTAGAGGAGGAAAGAATATGTGGTCAAAAAGAAAATATTTAGACTTGGGAAGGATATATGGCAATTTGGACAAAAGATAGGTAGTACAACTTTCACCAAAAAAGGACCAGTAAGAATTAAATAAAATGAAATTTTCTTCAAATAGAAAAATATTGTGAGGAGTAAAATGGGTTAATAGGCAGTTATGTTGGTCCTGATGGTAAATGAGAAAGGGTGCAAAATCCTTGCTTCCTCCAAAAGTTATCTTTAGCAAGATCAAAGTGCTTATCATTGGGAGCTTTCAGTCTTATCATGAAAACAGCCATGGAGTGGTGATTCTGCACTTCTGTTGGTTGGTTGTTTTATCAAGAGCAAGGAGACAGGACAGATAGGAATTCAAACCTGGACTCTTCATAGGGTTTACCCCTGTCTTCTTACTGATTGTTAACTGCTGTTCTGCTGTTTTTTCCCCCAAATATTATGCTTAAAAACCCCACTTTCACCAGCATCTTGGGTTTGCTTCTTGGAACCCTGCTCCAGGCCGCTTCGGCAAGAGGTTTCTGACTTAAATAAATCTTGCTTTTCTCCTTGTCTTTTCCATGTGGAAATTCTTCTTTCATGTGAGACAAAGAACTGAGGTAATCTTCTTCCCACGGCCATTTAACTCTAACAATATGAGTATAAAGAAACAAATAGCTAAGTCAGATCAATTCTAATAAATGTTTTTGGCCTAAGTGGCAATAAGTAGATACTTAAACTTGAAAATAAATGACCTAGAGATGGAGAGATTTGTTGGTTGCTTTGCCAGCATCAGTTTCCCCATAGCTGGCTCCTACTGTTATTGACGTTTGTTTTCTTTCCTTTCTCTGTTACCCAAGTGCATCAGGGGAAATTCTCATTTATCAAGTTGCAAAGGTGGAATCTTCTTTAACCAAAATCTAATAGGGCAATGCTTACCACCCCTCCATGGGATCTGGGATGGGTTTCAGAAGGGGCTTGAATCAATTAGTCCATAGTCTTTTTTTTTTTTTTGACAGGCAGAGTGGACAGTGGGAGAGACAGAGAGAAAAGTCCTCCTTTGCCGTTGGTTCACCCTCCAATGGCCGCTGCGGCTGGCACACTGTGGTTGGTGCACCGCAGTCCATAGTCTTTAATAATGGTCTTCAGAGTTGTTTTTTCACCCCTCTCCCCTTCCCCACCCCGCCCCAGGACATCCACAAACCTTCATCAAAGAAAACTCTGCTGAGGACTCCAGATCATGGAGTTCTCAGTCTTTTAAAGCAGCTGCAAAGAAAATGTTCTCACTCTGTGCATGGATTTGGAATTGTGGATTTCCATAATCACTTCGACCACATAAGGAAGACCATCTAAAGTTAAGTTTAATGTTACAGAATGTACCACAGGGAAATGGTAAAACAAGAATTCTGATGATGTCTTTGAGCTAAAACTCTTTAGCTCTTGACCTTCCAATTCTATGAGCTAGCACATTGTTTATGGTCTAAGCTTTTCTAGTTTGGCTGGACTGCCACTTCCAACAAAAAAAAGCCTCAAATGATATCCGTGCAATCTAAAGACAAGAGTAGAGTTTGTGATTATGATTCTTACAAATCACACTTATTGTTTCATGCCCCTGTGTATTATTTTGCTATGTAATCTAGCCATAACTCAAGTTTTTGCTGAGCCATTAATTTTTTTCCCTGTGTTAGCACATTACTCTAAAATTACTGGCTTATCATCAAAATGTAACACCCATCAGTTTCTCTGAATTCAAGTCCAAATCACTAGTTATTGGGTTCTCGGAACGAAGCTGGGTCATATTACTTTGGGGGCTTTGGTGGCAGTGGTGGTGAGGTTGAAGAGATGTTGGCCAGAGAATACAAACTATTAGTTAGAAAGCATATATGCAGGATATCTGTTGAACAACATGGTGACTAGAGTTAATACATTCTTGAATAACGCCAAGACAGTGGTTATCACTGCAAAGATGACAACTATGTGAGGAGAGAGTTTTGGTTTTCAAGATTATTACCTTTCTTTTGTGTAGTTTACCATGAGAGTAATCCATTGGTGCTCAACAAGAAATTTATTATCTGCTGAATATTAGACACTTTAAGTAAGAAAGCTGTAATATTTTCCTTATAACCAATTTATTATCAGTTTGCCATGTCTTTTAAAAAGGCAAAAATTAGGAACTGTGGTGGTGGCACAGCAGCTTAAGCAGCTGCTTGTGACACCAGAATCCAACTTCTGAGTTCCAGCTTGAGTTCTGGCCATCCTGCTCAGGATGCTCCTTGAATACGCCGGGGAAGGTAGCAGAAGATGGCTCAAGTACATGGGCCCCTGGTGTACTACCAGAAGACCAGGATGGAATTCCTGGTCCTGGCTTTAGAGTGAAGCCATGAAAGGTAGACCTCTCTTTCTCTCTCTTTCTCCCTGTCCCTCTGCCTTCCAAATAAATAAATAAATAAATACATCTTAAACAAAGGCAAAAATTAATATCATGTATAGTATATCTAGAAATTGCTAAAGAAATAGATTTTTAGTGTTCTTAACACAAAAAGTAAGTATGTGAGGTAATGCATATCTTAATCATAATATTGATTCAATTTAACTGTGTACATATATAGAAAAAAATACCACAATGTAACACATAATTATTATTTGTCAACTAAACAAGAGTGTCAAATTGTTGAGTCAGCAACAGGAGTCACTGTGTACTTACATCTCATGTGGGATCTGTCCTTAATGTGTTGTCTAATGTGAAGTGATGCTATAACTAGTACTGAAACAGTATTTTTACACTTTGTGTTTCTGTGTGGATGCAAACTGATGAAATCTTTACTAAGTATATACAGAATCAATCTTCTGTATATAAAGATAATTGGAAATGAAAAAAAAAAAAACCCTGGTGTTAAATTGGAAATGGCATAGAAAATTAATTAATTTTTAAAAAATATCATGTAGGATATCTGTCTTTAATGTGCTGTACACTGTTATTTAATGCTATAACTAGCACTCCAACAGTATTTTTTCACTTTGTGTTGCTATGTGGGGGCAAACTGTTGAAATCTTTACTTAATATATACCAAACTGATCTTCTGTATATAAATGAATTGAAAATGAATCTTGATGTGAATGGAAGGGGAGAGGGAGCGGGAAAGGGAGGGAAGTTATGGGAGGGGGGAAGCCATTGTAATCTATAAGCTGTACTTTGGAAATTTATATTCATTAAATAAAAGTTTAAAAAAAAAGAAAAGTCATTACATTATCTAAAAAAAATTTTACAAAATATATACATAGAATAAAGTGAGATATTAATCAAGATTTTGTAAATTTGAATCAGATTTGTTTATTTACCAGAGATAAAACAGTCCAGTAAAAACTGCTTGGGCACAGAAATATATTATGATTAACTACAAATAAAGAAGTTTCTAGCCGGCGCCGTGGCTTAACAGGCTAATCCTCCGCCTTGCGGTGCCAGCACACCGGGTTCTAGTCCCGGTTGGGGCACCAGATTCTATCCCGGTTGCCCCTCTTCCAGGCCAGCTCTCTGCTATGGCCCAGGAAGGCAGTAGAGGATGGCCCAAGTGCTTGGGCCCTGCACACCCGCATGGGAGACCAGGAGAAGCACCTGGCTCCTGGCTTTGGATCAGCGAAATGCGCCGGCCGCAGCAGCCATTGGAGGGTGAACCAACGGCAAAAAAAGGAAGACCTTTCTCTCTGTCTTTCTCTCTCTCACTATCCACTCTGCCTGTCAAATAAAATAAAATAAATAAAAAAAGAAGTTTCTAATAATACTTTCAGTTTATAAACTTGTACACAGGTTTTCTCCACTCAACTTCATGGACCAGTTTTATCGACCCTCAAAATTTTCTGGATATGTTTTCACTTTTCTGGTG
Organism: Lepus europaeus; assembly: GCF_033115175.1. Lineage (NCBI taxonomy): Eukaryota > Metazoa > Chordata > Mammalia > Lagomorpha > Leporidae > Lepus > Lepus europaeus. The sequence continues at coordinate 88,109,696 of NC_084833.1, read as the reverse complement.
TCTTGAGCCCTTGGTGGATGAAATTCACTTAAGTGCTTCTGTTCCTATTTTGGTAATCAAACATCAATTAGATTTAGAAAAACATATTGGCTAAATTCCAGCATATTTTCAAAAACTGTTATTATATTAAGGGGACTGCTTTTGTATTTTTACAAGTTGAACCAGTTTTCCCAAATTGTTTGAAAGTGAAGGATGCCACCCAGCAATACATTATTTACAGGAGTTGTGAAGGATTAGGAAAACAGGGTTGAAGTGCTGCATTTGCATTAAAGCACAGCTTTACTGCCATGCCGACAGTGACTCTCTGGAAATGGAAATTGTTAATAAATCTAGCACTTTATCGCTATGCCCTGTAAAAAGCTTTTTGAGGGGAGGAGAGATCATTTTACTTGATGGAACTGTGCTGTGTTGTTCAGCTACAGCAAATGGAAGAATGACTAGGCAATCAGCAAGGCACTAGTAATGCTTCAGACTGATGTGTTTTATCACCCCTGAAACCTGGATGAAACCCTCCTGCTCTTTTTAATACTTTTTCTTAGAGGCTGAACTTCAATGTCTCTCTTTTATGTGAGAGGAATTTAAAGGGACTTTAACTCTGGGTGCATGAACCATGGCGATTCCGTACCCAGCCGTCTTGACATCTGTGCAGTCCTTCTGTGTCCCTGGTAGCTTCCCTGCCACTGTTGGAAATGTGTCATTATCATCAGCTGATCCTCCATGTGGAAATACCCAGGGTAAAGCAGCGTCTGCCTTGTTAAGACAAGCATTTCCAAATATAACATGTTACGAAGTAGAGTAGCCATGGAGAATTACAAAAATATTTGAAATGAATTTTAGGTACTCCTATCCTGAGAATAGAGATAAAATTTATATAACCATATAGATTTAATGTCAAAAAAGCTTCTCAAACTAAACACATGAGAATTCAAAGAATCCCAAGCACAAGAAGGAATTAGTTCCCTACAATAACCAGCTTGCTCTCAGAGCATCAGTCTTCCTAGATAAAATCACCTGGAACCTAAACTGGCAAAATCCACCAGCTTTAGTACCGATTAGTGACGGTCCTTGTCCCAATATTTTCTATGACATACATGCTATCACTAGTAAATCAATTTCTAAAATATTTTCTGTTTAATTTTGTTTCTCTGTTCAGCACACAACCACAGACATATGGGACCAGACTAACAGACACAAAACAAAGATGGTTACTCATTTATTCAGGTCTTCTGATTTCTATTACCCTGAAGGCTTTAAATAATCACACACAAAAGAGATCAATGATACTGTTTTCATTTCTATAAAAATATGTTTAGTGAAATAAAGGTCATTTATAGACACTAATGAGATAGACTTTGCCTCATTCCTCTGATGGGAGAGAATGGAATGTGCATGATTGAGTCCTGTTAGACCCTGAAGACACCCCTCCAGCCCAGTAAGAAAACATTGAAGGATCATGAAGAAGTGAAGTGTGATATTCTCAGACTGCCTGTCTCACGTTGCATGAGTCTTATGAGTCAATAAGTTAATGTTATATGGCTTGGCTATTCCTAATATCATAGAACACAGGGAAAGTAGCTATGGAGAAAAAGGGCCAATGAATTATGCAAAAGCACACACACATTTGTTATCTTTTGTCATGTATTACAGGAAAGAAAATAGGAACCAATTGTGACAATTGTGACTGTAAATCACATTTCAAATTGATGCTTGTCAAATTCAGCAGGAGACTGGCATTTCTTAATCTTTATTTAACAACAAAGCCTCTTTAATTATGTTTTCCTTTCATTTCTCTATCTGCATCTACCTGTGGCTCCTCAAGAGCTAGTTTCTAGCCAATTTCTCTCTAGCAGGTATTTTTTTAGGCAATAATTATTTTCCGTAGAGGCTAAAAGTTGGTGGGGGAGCTGCTTATCATTTGGTGCTCTCAGTGGCTGCATCTATGCTTCCTCTAGGGTATAACTTCTCTCCCAGCTTTTGCAATATGGTCTGGAAAAAAATATCTTTCCTGGCCCTAATCATTAGTTTAACACTTGTTCAGTTCATTAGTGAGACACCTGGATCAAGCATCATTTTACATTTTTAGCAAGGATGTAAATAGGGTTTCTTCGAGGCATTTGGACAATTTGAAGACCGTTTTCAAAACCCCAACACTAACTTTCAGAGCTTGAAGTTTGCCTTTTTATTTCAAAGGAGACTAAGAGTCAGTGTTGAGGAATCAGAAGTCCTGCTCCAAGCCCTCAGGCCAATCAGATGAAGGTTAGTGGGTCACATTTAAACTACTGAAAACCCCATTATGCAGGTGAGTTGTGTAGTGCCTTATGCCACCCCTTGTCTTGAAAATGATTGCTATGGTTATTAATATTTCTTATATGTCGGGCTTCAAAAAGTGGCTGAGAACCACTGCCCTAAAGCTGAAGAAATGAGCTGTGAGAAAACCAAAACAATTTTGAGATTCATAATTAATAGGAGTCCTAGGAAGTTTCTGTTTTTGAAACTTGGTTGTGCTTTTATGTCTATTAAAAATAGAACAATTTAACATATATTAAAATTAAGCAGAAAAGTACACAGTAAACATCAATAACTACTGAGAAAGTTTCTGACATATCTTGAGAATTTCTGACATATCTTGAGAATTTCGAAATTCTTTGTCACTATGCTACTCAAAATCTTTCTAGACTTCTCCATTGCTTTTAGGAGGACATGTGTATCCCCTCAAATGGCATATAAGCTGGTGTGCATGTATTTCTCTTTTGCGTTCTTCAAGCACTATTCCAATTGCATGGAAATCCTTTTATTTCTTAAAATATGCCATGCTGTCTCTTAAGTCTTAGACTCTACATGAGTTTTATTCTCTGTATAAATTACTTTCCCCTATTTCATTTATTTTTCAGATATTAGTTTAAATGATATTTCCAGTGGAAATATCGTTCCTACACTTGATGATATCATAATCTCTGTTGGTTTCATTGAGTCTTACATTATCATAGTACTTACCATCTGATTTAGAATATTTCTACTTCCCTATATATACCACCATTTGAATAAACAGTTGTCTGGACAGTCATCATATTAGAAGCATCTAGAGATATTTTAATGCTACACAAGTGTCTGAATCCCACCTGATCAACTACTTTGTCCTGGGGTAGACTCAGATTCTTTGAATTTCTTATACCGTTTTGGTTGCTTCTAATATTTAAACAGGGTTGAATATCACTGTTCCCAAAAATAATTTCATAATTATCAGGGTTTTCATTGTTGTAACCAAGTGACTATAAGTGAGCCTGGTATTCAGGTAGTATTCAATTAAAGCATTTGAATGAACAGATTTGACAAAATTTCTGACTTGAAATATGGTAGGGATAGTATTATGGTCACTGGATATATAAAAAGAATTAATAAATTACAAAATATTTTATTTCATTTCTTAATTTCTTCAAGAATATTTTGTAAGGAGCAGGCATTCAAATTAAATAAAACCATAAAAACAGCAATATACCAATTTAATGTTGAAATTACAGGATTCTGCTTAAAAAGTAAAATATAATTAGCTCTTTTGTAAGAAACAAAGATCAAATATTTCTTCAAGTTATTATCATGGCCATTAGAACACTGATTTTATTACATTATGCACACTATATACAGACACACTATATTAAAATGTAAATATACGTGTGTATATACTTATACACATATTTTTATATATTTCCTTATCCTTGAGGCAAACTGATTTTCATCAATATAAGGCAAATTTCAGGGTAGTTCATGGTGTAATTTAAAACTGTGACCAGGTTCCAAGATGGTAGAATAGCAACAGGACAGTCTTATTTATGTAGAGAACAATTAATATTTAAAAGAAGGAGAGAGGGGCTAGCATTATGGTGTAGCAGCTAAAGCCTCCACCTGCAGTGCTGGCATCCCATATGGATGCCTGGTAGAGTCCTGGCTGCTCCTCTTCTGATCTAGCTCTCTGCTATGGCCTGGGAAAGCTGTCGAAGATGACCCAGTCCTTGGGCCCCTGCATGCATGAGGGAGACCCAGAAGAAGCTCCTGGCTCTTGGCTTCCAATCAGCCCAGCTCTGACTATTGTGGCCATCTGGGAAGTGAACCAGTAGATGGAAGACTTCTCTCTCTCTCTGAGGCTCTCCTTTCAAATAAATAAATAAACACTTAAAAAAATTTAAAAAAAAAAAAAAAAGAAGAGAGAGTACACTCTCAGGATAAAGCTGTGGGAGAGTGGCAGTGAGAGACCCTGCCAGAGCAGTGGAGGTTGTCCGGACTCATGCTGAGACAGCAAACATACAACAGAAGATCCACAGACTTGGATCCAGGGAGGAGGTAAGCCAGGGGACAGGGGACTCCCTGGGCCCAAGGCGCTGCTGATAAAACTGGAGGGAGAGCTTAGTCAATGGCTTTTGCAGTGCCACCTGGATCCCCTACAACAGCAGGCTACCAATTGCCAAAAAGCAAAAAAAAAAAAAAAAAAAAAAGGCAGTGTATCTCTCTCCCTCCTTCCCTCCTCCTTGCTACAGTGGAGACCTGCAACCAGTGGGTGGAGAGGTGACACCATTTTTGGACACAGGCAGGTGGCAGCCATCCTAGCTCCTGTGCACACACCCAGCAAGAACCAGGGTTGCCCTCAGTGTAGTCACTGGGGGCCTTAGCAATTCAGAGGAAGCTGAGGAGGAAGGCCTCCACCAAGCCAGTTGCACTGCACCAATTGCCCGGCAATGGGAGAAGGGCTGCCTGTGAAACTCTCCTACCTGGCCATCACAATTGAGAAATGAGCAAGGCTGCAGCTGGCGGGTACCTGGCATGCCTACGAACTACAGATCTAACCAGAGAGGAAAAACCCACCTTCCCCACAGGCAACCAATCCAGTTGGGAGGACCACATACAGACAGTGGCTCTGGGGACAACTTAGTTTCCTTATAACCAGGAATGGCTAGCAAGGCAGAGAGGCTTTACTGACATCCCATGACCCAGAGAGCCCAGGGAGCTGAGTCTGAGAAAACAGTAACTCCATAAGAGGAGGCAGAGTGTGGCTAGGTTCCATGCAACCAGAGAGTACTTCTCTGCACTCTCTGAGCTCCTCGGTTGCCTAGAGCAGCTTATAGTAGAGGGAACCATGCTCACAGGAAAGACTCCACAGATTGCAGAGGGAACCATGCTCACAGGAAAGACTCCACAGATCAAATGTGCAGTTCATAAAGTGGTATGAATGAGTGCTGAGCACACTGGGCTAACATCTGGACATTCCTCAGCTGGGAGAGACGAGCTGGTCATACCAACAGAAGTGATCATTCCTCTCAATTCAGTTAACCAGAGGAGAGCTGCCATGCCCAACCAGGGTCTTACTCCAGATACTGGTCCCACCTTGATATACTGAACAGAGCACCCTGGCCACATCCAGCACATACTTATTGGTATTCACTGAAAGTGCAGATATCCCTCTAAACCACAGAAACACATATTAAAGATAAAAGCCATCAGGCAAAAAAAAAAATAAAATAAAAAAATAAAAAAATTCTACAGTTGCTGGAAAACAAAGGCAAAAATTCAAAAAACAAGAGGAAGAAAGATACTATGAGCCCCTCAAAGGAACTTTACAACATTTCAACATTAGAATGTGAAGATGAAAAGAATGAGGAAATGCCAGAAATATAATTAAAAAAAAACTAATCATCAAGTTACTCCAAAGCAATCGGAAGCAAATTCATGAATTAAAGAAAATTATATATGATATGAAAGAAAATTTTTCCCATGAAACTGACATCTTAAAGAGAAATCAAAGTAAAGTACTAGAAATGAGAATTTAATCAATCAAATAAAGAACACAGTGGAAATTCTTAACAGCAGAGTTGGTGAGGCAGAAGAAAGAATATCATAGCTAGAAGATAAATCTCTGGAAATTTTACAGTAAGACCTAAACCAAGAAGAAATTAAAAAACTAAAGAATGCTATTGGAGATCTACAGGATGCTATCAAATGACCCAACATACAGGTCGTACGAGTTTCTGAAGGCATGAAAAGAGAGAAAGGACTGGCAGGCCTTTTTAGTGAAATAATAACAGAAAACTTCCCTTACCTGAAGAAAGAAAGGGACATCCAAGTACAGAAAGCACACAGAACTCCCAATAGACATTACAAAAAAAAATCTTCACCATGACACATTGTAGTCAAACTCTCCACAGTAAAATATAAGGAAAACATTCTAACATGTACACAAGAGAAAAACCAGATTATTTTCAGAGGATCTCCAATTAGACTCAGAGTGGACTTCTCATCAGAAACCCTACAGATTAGGAGAGAATGGCAATGTATGCTCCAAATCTTAAGAGAAAAAAAAAAAAAAACTGTCAACCCAGAATACCATAGACTGCAAAGTTCTCTTTTAGGAAAGAAGGTGAAATAAAGACTTTCCATAACAAACAGAAATTGAAAGAATTTGTCACCACACATCAAGACTTTCAAAAGATCTGTAAGGATGTGCTACACATAGAAACACAGAAGCATGGTCATAACTACCAAGGAAGGTGAAGGCAGAAAATTTCCTATTAAAGTACAAAGGAAATCCAAAGTAAAAAATAGGAATATTTATGGAAAAGTGTCAGGTCAAAGCCATTACTTATGAATAGTCACCTTGAATGTAAATGGCCTCAACTCTCCAGTGAAAAGCACAACCTGGCTGAATGGATTAAAAAAAAACAAGATCCATCTATTTGCTGCCTCCAAGAAACACATCTCACCAACAAAGATGTATGCAGACTGAAAGTGAAAGGATGGAAAAAGACTCTCCATGCTAACAGAAACCAAAAGTGAGCTGATGTAGCTATCTGAATATCTGAAAAAATAGCATATGTTTTAGCATAAAAACAGTTAAAAAGAGACAAAGAAAGGCACTATGTAATGATTAAGGGATCAATTCAACAGGAAGATGTGACCACTATTAATGTATATGCACCTAATTACAGGGCACCTGGCTATTTAAAAGAAATATTAATGGATCTAAAGGGAGACATAGACTCAAACAGTTGTAATGGAGGAGTTCAATACCCAACTTTCAACAAGGGATGGATCACCAGACAGAAAATCAGGAAGAAACAACAGTTAATTGACACTATAGACCAAATGGACATAATAGATATCTATAGAACTTCCCATGCCACAGGCACAGAATAAATGTTCTTCTCACCAGTGCATGGAGCTTTCTCTAGAACTGACCACATCCTAGGCCATAAATCAAGTTTCAGCAAATTCAAAAAAATTGAAATCATACCATGCATCTTCTTGGAACACAATGGAATGAAATTAGAAATCAACAACTCAAGAATCTCTGAGCATATGCAAACACTTCGAGACTGAACAACATGCTCCTAAATGAATAGTGGGTCACTGAATAAATAAAAAAAAATTATGAAAACAAATAAAGATGACATAATATATCAAAATTTATGAAACACAACAAAAGCAGTGTTAAGAGGAAAGTTTAGAGGAATTGGTGCCTACTTGAAGAAATTGGTAAGGCACCAAATAAATTAGCTATCAGTGCATCTCAAGGACCCAGAAAAATAATAGCAAACCAAACACAAAACTGTTAGGAGAAAAGAAATAATTAAAGTTACTGCAGAAACAAACTATCAAAACTAGAAAAATACAAGAAATCAGCAAAAGAGCTACATAGTTCTGCATTCATTCCTATGGACTTACTTCTAAGGGTAGTTTTAAAACTTGCCATGGGACCCCAAATCCTCTTAAGCTGGGTATTAAAAATAGCACTTTAAGTGTTAAAGTGATCATAGATAGGGTTAAGTGTTTCGTAACAATGATACAATTAAAAAGGAGTGAATGCTCCAACATGGGAAGCAATCCATACAGTAGACTCATAGAATCACAACTGAGGCTGGCACCGTGACTCACTAGACTAATCTTCTGCCTGTGGTGCCGGCACACTGGGTTCTAGTCCCAGTTGGGGCACTGGATTCTGTCCCCGGTTGCTCCTCTTCCAGTCCAGCTCTCTGCTGTGGCCCAGGAGTGCAGTGGAGGATGGCCCAAATCCTTGGGCCCTGTACCCCACATGGGAGACCAGGAGAAGCACCTGGCTCCTGGCTTCGGATCAGTGTGGTGCACCAGCTGCAGTGGCCATTGGGGGTGAACCAATGGAAAAAGGAAGACCTTTCTCTCTGACTCTCTCTCACTGTTCATTCTGCCTGTAAAAAACCAACAACAAAAAAGAATCACAATTGATTTAAATAGCACTCTGTCCTCAGAATCAGCCCTTATGGCATTCTGGTCTGGTTGAAAAGCCCATGAGAGCATTTCAGGCATGGAAAGCCAAAACACTATGACAAAATGTATCCTACATGAAGGATCTCTGTGGGTGAGACCCAGTGGAAAGAAGTGGTCATCAAAAAGGATGTACTTTTCTCTTGTACTTGCATTTTGCTTACAGCCTTATCTAAGTACTGAAGGAGTTTGTGGATTCCGAAGGCTTCCATAGCCTAGGCAGTTCATGTCAAGAGCCTCAAGTGATCACTGATGTCATACATTAGAGTGTTAATTGTTAAATTAATAACATGAGTCACTGTGCACTAACTTCCCATGCAGGACCTCTGTCTTCAAAGAGTTGTATTATGAGAGTTAATAGTAAAATTTGTTCTCAAAGATTTACTTCACTCTACTGCATTAAGTGGACTATATTCTTATGTCTCATAAGCTATAGTTATATCTAACAGCTCACAAAAACTGTATCTTGCTTGGGTTCTTCTTCAAAGTTAATTTTCTCAAAAAACGCTCAAAAAGAAAAAAAAATCATAAATTAAACCTCAGAAAGATTTACTTTTATTAAATTGAAACTATTTCTTTTCCTTATTGTAAAAATAATCTTTCTGGTTTTCTAGTGCACACTAGGGTAACAATAGTTAACAATAACATAATGTATATTTCTAAATAGCTAGAAGAAAGACTTTTGAATGTTCAAGTACAAAGAAATCTTGAATATATGAAGTGACAGATGCTAATTATCCTAATTTGATAATTAGAATGTATTCCTGTATCAAAATATTACACTATGGCTGGCGCCACGGCTCAATAGGCTAATCCTCCGCCTTGCGGTGCCGGCACACTGGGTTCCAGTCCCGGTCGGGGCACCGGATTCTATCCTGGTTGCCCCTCTTCCAGGACAGCTCTCTGCTGTGGCCTGGGAGTGCAGTGGAGGATGGCCCAAGTGCTTGGGCCCTGCACACCCATGGGAGACCAGGAGAAGCACCTGGCTCCTGCCTTCAGATCAGCGCGGTGCACCAGCCGCAGCACGCCGGCCATGGCGGCCATTGGAGGGTGAACCAACAGCAAAGGAAGACCTTTCTCTCTGTCTCTCTCTTTCACTGTCCACTCTGCCTGTCAAAAAAAAATTACACTGTATCCCAAAAACATGTATAATTATTGTGTGTCAATTAAAACAAATAATTAATAAAAAAACTGTGGGCAAAAGTGGTAAATTTTCTCAGGGTGAAATATAAAATTCAATGATTAATATCATCTAAGTCAAATTGGTTATACTGGGTCAAATATAAAATTTGATAATTAATATTACTCCTATGTGAAACTGGTTATACTCTAATCAGAGGTACTTGAATCAAAACACTAATTGACCTGATATCTCAATTGAGAAATTATTAAATCAGAAATCCATCACTCATTGATAACTACTTAAATGTCATCTTATCACAACCACTGCAGATTCTTTTATTTTTAAATTTTTCAATTAGAGATCATATAAAATGTGAGGGAATTTGTGAAATCTGAAATTCATTACAGTTATTCTAAAAATTCATGAATTATTATAGTAAAGATTTAAGTATCTGATAAGTGTCAAGCATTGCTTTTTGTATTGAGAATGCACCAGAAGAATAAACAAATGAGTAAATCCTCTGCTCTTTTGAAGGTAATTACAAGTCAGGAAATGTAGACAGAGGTAGATAATAAAGAGAAAAGAGACAGATTTTTTTAGGAGAGCCATAATTACTAAATAGATAAATACATAGGTGATGGAAACAGGGAAAAATAAATATTATTTTGTTCATTTATTTTATTGAATATTACTTGCAAATGAGTATATTTTTATGAAAGTCCAACTCTCTAATATATGACAGACTGTCATCATCAATGGTGCTTTGTCTTTTTCTTGTTTTATTTATTCATTTGCTTGGATCTCCTTCCCCCACTACCATATGATTCTTTTATCTAAAACCAGCAATTCCATTTATTCATATTGTTTGCATATGTTATTACAAACTGCATTTGGTACAATGGCTTAATTGCAGTGAACCTATATATCTCATTTACTTTTTCACTTTTTTCACTCAACCATAATATCTTCTACATGTGCATCCAGTCAATTGCTCATAAGTTCTGATTGTTATACTAGAAAGTGCATTAACCAATTTTATTTCTCCATTTCAGGGGTGCTAATAAAATCAGACAAAGTTCCTTGGACAGGATATTGAATTATATATTCAAAGTCTGTACAAAATTATGATTTTTTGTTATTGTAATTTGAATCATATATTCTCAAGATTGAAATTAAATTCTCATATCATCTGGTAGAATACAATCTTCAAAGCCTATGTTCTCTTTAGAAAAGACTAGTCAGGCTTAAAAATATGAATAGAATAGTTAAACACACTCATTGATACTAACTTGGAGATAACAAACTCAGATGTGGACAGTTGTGGCTATTAGTGAGCTATTTATTATTAGTAGTAGATAAATCTGGTGAAAATGAAAATTGATAGGATGGGGGCCGGCACTGTGGCACAGTGGGTTAATGCCTGGGCCTGAAATGCCGGCATCCCATATGGGTGCCAGTTCTAGTCCCGTTTGCTCCTCTTCCGATTCAGCTCTCTATTGCGGCCTGGGAAAGCAGTAGAAGATGGCCCAAGTCCTTGAGCCCCTGCACCCACGTGGGAGACCCAGAAGAAGCCGCTGGGTCCTGGCTTCAGATCAGTGCAGCCCCGGCTGTTGCGGTTAATTGAGGAGGGAACCAGAGGATGGAAAACCTACCCCTCTCTCTCCCTCTCTCTCTGCCTCTCCTTTATCTGTGTAACTCTTACTTTCAAATAGATAAATAAATAAATCTTTAAAAAGAAAAGTGATAGGATGAATATCAAAGAATTGTCTAACTAAAATATCTTTAAAAGATAGAAATAAGGTAAGTATGAAGTTGAAGCAAAAACAGAACCCAGACTCCAGGAAAAAGTACTCTGAAGTCTGTGAGTTCACTATAACATAATAAGAATTTTTCTAACCATTTTAGGGTAAAGTAAATGGAAAAGTTGTATTAAAAGTAGTTATTGTTCATCTTACCCTTGTATCTAGAAAATTCTATATTATAATTAGGTTGATGATTTATCTTAAAATTCTAGGACTTCACTGCCTTACATTATGATCCTTGAGAGAAGGAGTATTTATTCATGTGTGCCTTCCAGAGAACAAATGAAGGAAATGTGAACTTGTGAAGGTAAAGCATTAAAGTTCATCTGCATAAAAGGTGGAAATTACTTGGAAACAGAAATGTAAATTCTACTCTAAGACGCAGTGATGAACTAACCTATACTCTGCTCTCAAACTGCCTTTAATAAGCACCCAAAACAGATGGCTTCACATACTTCCTGGAGATAGAAAAATTCGTAACTGTCCAGTTGGCACAGCCAAGTATTCTCATATTTGTGAGTGGACAATGTAGACATAAAACATTATATACGTCTACTCAAGGATGGTTTTAGAAAATCTAGATGATGAAGAATAATTAATAAATCCATGACTGAAATTCAGGCCTTATGATTTCTGGAACAAGTTGCAAATAGAGAAAGTAACTCCTGTTATTCAAATAAGAAATATAGAGGAATCCCAACAGAGTTAGAAAATAAACTAATGCTTTTAGGAAGAAATAATAAAAAATAAGTAACAATATATCACCAGTATTTTCTATAAAATCTACACAATTTCATAGATTATCATCAACAATTAGGTAAGGTATTCTCTGACATGCTGATATTAAAAAAAAATAGACCACTGTATGAACATTTTGGAAGATAAGAAAAATGCTATCCTACTATTAAAACTAATTCCCGCTGCCAACAAATATTGGAAACTTTTGCTCTTTGAGTTTATTTTTAAGAATGGCAACTATAGCCCTCTTTCATTCTTCATACCTCCCAAGCAAACAAAAGATTTTAAGAAACAAGCAAAAAGTATAAAAATATATTTAAAAAGTATAACTGACCTGTTTTCTGACAGTACTACTCCCACACCAACACCCCACTCTTCATTAAGCCATTCCAGAAATCACCCAGCAAAAGCCCACTTTCTACATAAGCATATCCTAGCTCTCTTCGTGAGAAAGAGCACAGTTTAGCATGGTTTAAGGTCTCCCTTCCAAGAAGAAATTTAAAACAGTATTATTTTCTCAATAGTAAGTCATGTAAAATGAGAATGGCAAAGAGTTTAAACTGTTGGAAGTGTCTGTTATGATATGGTAATATAAGAACTGATTACCATATTCCAAGGGCTACTTTCCTAATGTTTATCAGATCTGGAAGGAGCATCATTCTCAGCTCAGTATCTTCATTTCTTTCTCCTTTGTACTCACACTGACAATCATTTACGTAAGTGGCAGGGGTTGAGATAACTGCCACAAATTGTAATGTCCAATATGCTAGGAATCACTTCCTGCCATCTAACATAGGTAAAGGATTCTACTAAAGTGAGTCAATCATGCCTAGAACTTGTCACTGTTAGATATCAGAGATAGCAAACAACAAATTGTATTTAAATTCAGTTTTAACCATTTTCCTCCCACTACCAAGAGAAGACTGGTCCCAGAAGATGCATGGAGAACATTCATTGTATTTTGTAGTAGAACACAGCTAAATTGTGGTCCTCAGGTATCATAAGCAGGAAACACATGTCTATTATTTTAAGCTCATATTTTGGGATTGTTTGTTATGACAGCAACATGAAATTGACACACTGGGTCTCTGAAACAAACAGTACTTTGGGACAGATCAACATTTTTCACCCAAAAACATCCAAACCGTTATTTCTAAAAAACATACAGGAATATCTGTTCTTTTTTACTTGTCCCACTTTCTTCCACCTTTCTCTTTCTCCTCTGTGACATCTCCACATTGTCTGGTGTCTTTAATACGTTCATTTCCTTTGTAGAATGGAGCACTGCCATTTTTTACCCACTCAAATCCAGTAGCAATCCAGGAAAATTGTCTGATCCAGGAAGATATATCATTTGTGGTAGCTTAAAAGTTGAAGTCTATTCTTAACAGCATGTGGTTTGTATTTTGACTGCTTGAATCCAGGCTGTTCTTTCGACTTTGGAGCAGCAGATCATGGAGGAGTTGATTATGTGTGAGTTCTAGTATGTGTATGTGGAAAAGTGATGCAGCTTCTGATTTTGCCAGTTGGAAGATTGCTATAAGATTCCAGTATGCATAAGGAAACCAGTGTAGCCTACTGCAGGGAGAAAACTAGGTTTTCTAGATAAAAGCTAACATCAATTTACAGACACAGAAGAAATATTGAATCTCTGTTTTCCAAGCCAATATTGTTTGGGATTTTTTTTATAAAACAATAGTTAGCACAAATATCATCTCAAATTTTTGATTCATTGTTTTTAATAACCATAGTCTCAATAACTTTCACTTTTTAATACAACATCTTCTAAAGCATTTCTATACATCTCAATAAACCATCTCTTGGCTACAATCTCAAGGTTTATTGTCATCTAGACTTTACTACCTATGTTAACTTCAGGTCAAATGTCTCACTCCTCCTGCTGTGACTTTCCACTTTTCCTGCTCCTATCACCCTTCAATCCCATGACATCTCCATTTTGTTCAGGTCCAGTGTCCTTTTTATCCCTCTTCTTTCCTGTCAGTCTCAAAACCAAAGATGAACATTCATTCTGCTGCTACTATATGGATATTTCAAAAAATATATGGGAACAATTGCATTCAAAGATAATGTTAGTGAAGAATGTTTTTAATCCACCAAAGCATTTTTCAGGACATTTTCCAAGCCCTTTCTGAGGTGCAATCATGCTCAGGATGTTCTATGGCCACTTCAGCATATTCAACACATTCATTTGGCCTTCTTCATTCTTCCAGAGTTGGCTGTTGCAACTGGTAGCACCATTTTCCATCCACCTAAGCTCGGAGGTCACAAATTATTTCTTTCTCTCATTATTCCTATTTTTTATTTACCAGAAAAATCATATGCGCAAGTTCAATCTTATTTTATCCTAATTTACATACTAGGAAACCAAGACCAGGAGAAGCTAATGAAGTTGCATAGTATTCGTGGGCAATAAAAACAGTCATGATGCACACACACTACTGTCAAAGGCTTTATGCTTTGCACTTAGTCAAACGTTTTTTTTTTTTCTACATTTTAATATCATCTTGGAGGAAACATAAATGTGATTTTAGAATAGATATGCTGAAAATAGTAGACATTTTTCCCAGCTCTGAAACTGGGCTTTTAAAAAAAGATTTATTTATTTACTTGGAAGCCAGAGTTACACAGATAGAAAGAGAGATACGGGGCAGCGGGGGGGCAGGGGGTTGGGGGGGGGATCTTCCGTCTGCTAATTCCCTCCCCAGATTGCCACAATGACGAGAACTGATTCATACCTAAGCTAGGAGCTTTATTTGGGTCTCCCACATGAGTGGGATGGGCCCAAACACTTGGGCCATTTTCTGCTGCTTTTCCTAGATTATTAGCAGGGAACTGGAACAGAAATGGAACAGTCAGGACAAGAACCAGTGCCCATATGGGATGCCATTATTGCAGGTGAAGGTTTTACCCATTTCAACAAAATATTGGCCCTTAAAATGGACTCTTGACTATTGGTCACTAGTGGAAGAGAATTAGAGTGTATTAAATTCTGTTGTATCATTTACCAGTTAGTGAATTTTAAAAGACTTTCTGATTTCTAGATACTTCTTTTGGAAAAGTAGAGTGTTTTGATAACCTCCTTGATTATTGCTTGGTCATGGTACTGGATTATATGCATAATGATTGAATTTGAATTTAGGAAGCAAAACATACGTTATTTAAGTTGATGTATGATATTTTGCTTATTTCAGAGGAAATATGTGGTAAACCTCCTGAAGCTTACACAGGAAAAGCTGTACTTGTGAGTTCTTTTTAGAAGTATAAAGGTAATGAATATATAAATTGCTATATTATGTTAATGAAATATGGAAATACTAATGAAATGAGAAAATTGATTTGTATATATGCTTGCTTATAATGTTTACTTTCTATAATAACAAATGCAAATTTATTTTAAATGCAGAAAAATAGGGCAACATGATAGATTGAACATAGGATATACAGTAGCCAGACTCTAAGATGTCCCTCAGGGACAACTCCTCTTATTCTTCACTGGCCTTTAAATTTTTATTCCTTTCACTTTTGCTACCATTAGCTCATTGAGATAGGTACCCTGCTTGCTAGGCTTTGTTGGTTTAGGACAGCTGAACTATGTAGGTTTTCCCTTTTCTTTTGTATCATCTGACTTCTCACTGTCAATTTTTATTTCAACTCAGCAGTCACTGAGATACAATGATATTGGACAGCCATTTTCTTTTCCTGTTTGGGGAATCTAATACATAAAAATCTAAATAACAACCACAACTGGCAACATGTAAAGCCACAACTTTCCTAACATATAAAACATATAAAACCACAGCTTTCAACATATAAAGCGAAAACCTCTCCGTAAATATTTTGTACTAATATAAGAAAAGCCTTTCTGAAATATTTCTGCTTCAGTTCCTCACAGATATCTGTCCTTCAAATTCAAATCCCTCTGTCTTTCTGTGGCAAAAATCATCAGTATTCTTGTTCCAACGTGAGTTGGTAATGATCTACAGAGACTGAGTCTTTCTTGTTCTCAGAAACCCAGCACCCAGCGAGAGAGCTACTGTATCCCATGAGTTACTTTTTGCATTCAAGGAATATTTATTGGTGTTCCTTGGAATTATGGAGAACAAATCTAAATATTTACCTACTAATTAATTCTTTGAATATAAAGGTTTTAGAGATATAGATGCATGTTTTAAATTATTTTATATGAAACCTAGAGTGAATAGTCGCTCATGTTACAAATATAAAATGCAGAGGTGACCCTTGCGGTGCAGCAGGTTAAGATGCTGCTTGTGATGCCAGCATCTCATACGGGAGTGCCAGTTCAAGTCCTGCTTCTCATCCAGCTTCCTGCTAATGAGCCTGGAAAGGAAGCAGAAGATGGTCCAAGTACTTGGGTCCATGCCACACCATTTGGCCTGACCCATCCATGGTTGTTTTGGACAATTATGGAGTGAATCAGTAGATGTAAGATCTGTGTGTGTCTCTCCCTCTCTCTCTCTGTCACTCTACTTTTCCAATAAATAAATGACATATATATATATATATATATATATATAAAATGTTTACTATCACTCTTTACCCATATGTGAAATATTGGTAATGGAAGGAATACAACATGGCTTTGTGACTTTATCAAACTCAGCATCCAATGAGCAAGAAAATATGGAAAATAGATGTACCAGGATATAACCCTGTGAGTGTTTTTAATGTAGACATAAATAAAGTACTGATGATTATTGGAAAGAAATAATTACAAATAACATTTCATTATGTTGTTATACATATACGTGTGTGCATATATATATATATATATATTCCTGATCCTTTTTTGTTTTCCTATTTTCACATGGCTTCTGAATTCCCAGGATAAAAGGGATTCATCCACGCAAGGGTAAGCATAGATTAGTTGTTTAATTGATACTTATTTTTGAAAACAATTACAAAAGGTATAAAATGGCCTATGTTTGGATACCATATTGCAGTAATCAATCACAGCAAAACAAACAAAATATCCACTTTGCCTTAAGTGATCTTGTGCTGTTCTGTGACATATGTGTTATACACGAAAATGTCAGTTTTCTTTGTACTACAGTTTATATGGTACTACAGTTGTTTGCGTCTTTAGAGTTGTTGGTGTGCTTTTTGATCATTGCATTAATGACGCAAGAGCAATCACAATAGAAACACCAGAATATTTACACAGGGGCCAAAAATAATAAAGTAAAGACTCTCACATTCATGAAGATCAAAACTGAATAACTTTGCGGATTGCATTTTCTCCAATCACATCTCCAGTGATGTGACCTGTTCTGTAAAATTAGCTTACTATGGCCTGTAAAGCTGAGTTCGTTTCTGCCATTTTTCATGATAATATTTGACATGTATTATTCTCCAGTTTACCTTATATTCATCCTCTTATACTCCTTGCATATTACCTCTAGTTCTTGTGAATTCTCATACTTTCTTTTTGGGTTTGATATTTTATAATTAATCATGTGTAGGCTAATTTGTGTACACAAAAGCACAAACACACACTATTTTCTCTCTCAAAATGTATAGAAGGCATTTAATACTTAGGTCTCTAAAGGGAAAAGTATCTAAGGCCATAGAAATTCCACTTTTTGTTAAAGACTTTCCTTTTGAGGGAGGTATATTTTTATATTTATGTATGTAATTCAGAAGTATTTTTTTAAACAAAAGCTTAAAGAGCATCATTTAAAATAAAAAGCAATCAAGCTAAAAGTAAAATCTGGGAAAAATCTCACACTTGAAAAATCTTTTCTCTGTATCTTGGATCTTTCCTCCTTACTATAAGACATCAAAGTTGAGGTGGGACTCCATCAAAGAGATTAATCCCATGTTAGTTATCCACCAAGAATTTAGTTCTTTACCAGAGTGCTGGAATCATGTACAATTTTGACCAGCAATAATATCTATTTTGTATATTTGTCCAGCACTAAGCAATGACTTACTCTGAGTAATTACTTAATACACATTCGTTGATTTGTTGCAATGACTCTCAGGAACAAATATAGGCTGTTCTACACCATATGTATCTACATATATATATATACATATATATTTATATATACACATACATAATGTTTTAGGGATTAAAACAATGAATAAGCGCTTATAATTTTAAAAACCTGTACTTTAAGAATGGGCACAGTTAGGACATAGAACATAGAGTGATGCATGTTCTCCTCCTATTTAAAAATCTCTCTCACCACTAATCTTTGTTAACTAACTTTTCTTACCTCTATCAAGGAAGATTTCTTATATTCACTATAAAAACACGCATTTTCTCTCTCAAAAAAAAAATGAGCAAAAATAGACACCTGTTGAATCAGTTGGGCTGCCTCCCTGGGCAGAAGCTGCAGGGCCAGTCAACCTGAGCAGTGCAGCTCCCTGCCTGCAGCTGCAAACAGCTTGTCCCTGGGGCCCTGCAGGAGGATGCTTCCAACCAGTGGGAGAACAGCAGGGGAACAAACACCCACAGGCAAGCATCCTTTGCTATCCTCTGTCATTATTTAAATTTCATAATATTCCTGTCTTTTCAAATGTTGAGAAACTCATTTGAGCTTTACCACAAAACTCTTGTACAAATCAGCCCTTGCCAAATTTAACCACCTATAATGTACAAATTGTGACACAAACCAATGACAATTTCCTCATTCTTACTCATGCCTGGCTCTAGATACCACCTATTTCATTTCTGTACCTTTCTGCCAGTATATGATCTAAGGAATATGTATTAGAAATGACAACTGATAAATGTGATTTACATTGAAATAAAAACACGCTTTGAAGATAGAGTAACTTTTAATGGGAATCCTATTCTATTATATGGCACATATACTTCAATTTCTCAAGATGGCAAATCTTTATCCTTTGAAGATTCAGTGTATATTCTAGAAGCACTTAATACTTTTCAGTCAAGCATAGCAAATAAGGCATAGGAATACTTTCAGTAATACTGTAATTGAAATGTGAGTAAAATATTTTCTTTGTAGCCTAAAAACTGATCCTTGAATATTTCTCTATCAATCCAAAAGATTTTCAAAAACGCTTAGTTCGAGCATGCCATTCCAGAGAATAAATCTGAAGTTGATCTATTGTGTACAGGAACTTGAATTACAGACTTTTCAAGTCAAGAGCTAGTTTGTGGCTGTTATGTTTCATGGACTCCTCTGCTTTAAAATTTTCTGCATCTTTTCCTTTCCCCAAAAACATAAAATTGAAATGTTATTTTGATATAGGCAGGCCAATAGGATTAGATTGATTAGATGTGTGTGAGCTGGAGACTATGCCTTCACCCTGCCCCCTGTGTGGTCTCTTGCCCCTACCTGTACACTCGCCTGCCAATCAGACTATGTAACCACACACCTTTGGAAATGAATAACAGGACTGGAGCAGGGTGGACCCTGCCCTTGTTGTCCTGGCCTTTTGGCTGCCTCTCTGCCTCTGCTTTCCTGCCCACACTTATGCTACCTGCGGCTGCTCCTAATCACAAGCTTTGCTCCACATGGCTCCAGGCCTGCTCTCTGCCTGGTAGGGACCCAGCTTATGCTTCCACACTTCTTTCTCCCCTAAATAAAGCCCTCACTTTCCTGTGTATTTCTTTCATTGAATAAATGCTAAAACTTTACCATGTCACCTGGTTTATTCAAGATGATATTCAGAATTCTTATCTGTATAGATAGCAAGTACTCTCAAAATATTCATATTAAAATAATTAATAAGCTAGCCAATTTCAATTTTTCCTGTTGAAGACCCAAAATGCCTTTGCTTATTTAAGCAAACACTTGAAGACCTTCACAACTGCTCATTCCCATTCTCTCTCCACTTGGTACATTCAGATCCCAGCTGAATCTTCAGGAATAGCTACCCTCTCTAAGTCTGGCCCATATGCTATCTGTAACTCACTGCACTTTTTATTTTTTGCCATAGTCTATCACCCACTTGTGACTAGTTATTTATAAGACTGGTTTATCTAATGTCTACTTCTTCTTAGATTGTGAATTCCACAAGGAAAAGATCATGATTTTTTTTTTTGTTCACTGATACATTTCTACTATGCATTATAGTGCCTGACAGGTAAAAGTATTCCATAAATATGTGTTAAATAAAAGAGCAATTCTCACATATTTTGAAGAATGGAAAAGGGAGCATGAAGTAGGGGATTCTGAGAAACTTGAATTTTTGCCTAGTGTGTTTTTGTTAGGTAAATTTCTAGTTTTTCAATTGAATTATTATCCAAAAATCTACCCAAGATATTCTTGAGGCATTTTATATGCAGAGTATACCTTACAAATAAATATTGAGAGTGACTTATAATTACACCACAGTTTGAGAGAATATATTATCAACAGCTAAATTGTCATTCTATGGACAATTAACATTTCCAATTATTACTAGGAAATAAGTATAATTAGGATTGAAAATGATTTCAGGGTAAAGAGCTCCTGTATTGGCATTTGATGGGCATAACTCTACTGCTCCGTTCAGCTGGACTAAATGTTAGACAGCTTTCTTGCAGACGATTGTAGAAGTTGGAATCCCTAGCTTGCTAAATGCCAGTTTCTCACTCTGGGTTGCTTGCTTGCCCGCTGTAATGCCATGATAGGCCTCATCCAGGACCAGCCAAGGAGGCAGGCTGGGTCCTTGAGAACAAAGAAAGCATTCTCCCCTGGGATTTATGACCTTCTGCCCCCTGCCAGCTCCCCTGGAATTTATGGCCCAATGCTTCTGGCCAGTTCCTCCCTGTGCCGTCTCCTTTGTGTGGTGTTCCCACCACATAACTATATCCTTTACGTTTAAATGAGCCAATAAACATGTTAAGTCCTAATACCTTGCCATATAGAGAATAAGAAGGTAACCTACGAATAAGGTGACTTGTATACTTGCTTATGTGAGACTATAAAAACTTCTCTTGAACGTGGGAGGGGGCCTTTTGCTTGTGCACTGCTAAAGGGCTGTGCATGGGTAGGGGGTCCCAGCCGGCTGGTAACAAATAAACCTCTGCTTTTTTTTTTTTTTTTTTGACAGGCAGAGTGGACAGTGAGAGAGAGACAGAGAGAAAGGTCTTCCTTTTGCCGTTGGTTCACCCTCCAATGGCTGCTGCGGTAGGCACGCTGCGGCCGGCGCACTGCGCCGATCTGATGGCAGGAGCCAGGTGCTTCTCCTGGTCTCCCATGGGGTGCAGGGCCCAAGCACTTGGGCCATCCTCCACTGCACTCCCTGGCCACAGCAGAGAGCTGGCCTGGAAGAGGAGCAACCGGGACAGGATCGGTGCCCCGACCGGGACTAGAACCCGGTGTGCCGGCGCCGCAAGGTGGAGGATTAGCCTAGTGAGCTGCGGCGCCGGCCATAAACCTCTGCTTTTGCATCCATGACTGTGCCTTGTGCATTGTTGTGGAATTCGGACCCAAGGCTATCAGTCTTTGACCTTTCTGTTCTTAGAGCATTTAGTTTAGACAATTTGCAATTGTAAATTATTTATCTGCTACTTAGAAACATATAAATCTACTACCAACATTTTGTTAGCATTATGATCCAGTAATGTCTTTGTCAAGGACTGGGGATCATCTCTTTGAAAGGTAGTAGGCTGGCACTGTGGCTTAACAGGCTAATCCTCCGCCTTGCGGCACCAGCACACTGGGTTCTAGTCCCGGTTGGGGCGCCGGATTCGATCCCGGTTGCCCCCCTTCCAGGCCAGCTCTCTGCTATGGCCCAGGAAGGCAGTGGAGGATAGCCCAAGTCCTTGGACCCTGCACCCTATGGGAGACCAGGAGAAGCACCTGGCTCCCGGCTTCGGATCAGCGAGATGCGCTGGCTGCAGTGGCCATTAGAGGGTGAACCAACAGCAAAAAGGAAGACCTTTATCTCTGTCTCTCTGTCTCACTATCCACTCTGCCTGTCAAAAAGAAAAAAAAAAAAAGGTAGTCCTCCAGGATGTGGGCAGTTCTGTCTTCCAGGCTTTGTTAGTGGGTGGGGGCGAAACTTCCATGAATGCTGAAATACAGATGGCCTATTAGCAGGTAAAAAATATCTGCAAACTCAGAAATAATTTACCATGAACAATGCATCTCACTGATCAACCTCTTCCTTAACATCTTCCTGAACTTTTGCACTAGCTGACCCCCATGCTTCAAAACTCTCACGCCTTTTCTTAGAGTGATGTGAGTTTAGTTACTCTCTCCTATTGCAATAACATTGAATAAAGTCCTCTTTGCTTAGTTAATTCTTTCTCATGCTATTCTTGTTTTGGCAACTCAAATCACATCTATGGAATTTAGCAACCATTGAATCTTAAAAAAGTTATTTTGCATTCTATACATTTATTTTATGATTGATACAATTGGAAACTGTGCATGCTACACTATTATGAGAATTAGACATACAGGAGCAGGCATTGTGGGACAGGAGGCTAAGCTGCTGCTTGGGAGGCCTGCATCACATATTGGAGTGCCAATTCAAGTCCTGGCTACTCTGCTTCCAACCTGTCTTCATAGTAATGTGCCTGGGAGGCAGCGGATAATGACCCAAGTACTTGGATTCCTGTTGCCTATATTGGAGATCTCGATGGAGTTCTGTTCTCCTAGCTTTGGTCTGGTCCAGCCCTGCTATTGCAGGTATTTTGGGAGTGAACAAGCAGATGGAAGATCCATTCCTGTCACTGTGCCTTTCAAAAAATAATCATATGTGTAAAGTTCTTAACACACACTGGGTTTGTTCTAAGCACTGATTAATTTAATGAAGTGCATGAAGCACTTTTCAATATAAGATCTCCTAATAGGTAATCATTTGTTTTAGGACCTAAAGATAAAGCTTATGATCTCAAAATGATTTTAAAACAGTAATAACTGTGGACATTTAATATAAATGTAGGACCATTTTTTTAGTCCGAGAATGTTGAGTAGCATACTCAAGGGTACTCTAGAATGACCCAATAAAAATTGGTTGAATAATTATTCTGAATTAATTGATAAAAGAGATTATGGGAATAGGAAAGTGGGGAAGAAAATGAAATTAATTCATTTTCTGGCCATCTGGTTTGAGCAAACAATATCATTGCAATCCCATTTTTTTCAAGTATGTAGTCACATGAAAATATCATGAAGAATCCCTTGGACCTGGAAGGTAAAGTATAAAATGTGTGTTGCAAATTTCTGTCAGAGAATACCATCAGTCTATTTAATGAGGATATTCAGAAAAGTAAACTTCAGAAATTGAGAGAGTACTTTATTTTCAAGTCCATTACTTTTCCTCTATGGCGATAGATGCTGTGAAACCTTCCTGTCCCCACTAATAGCTTGAAATGGATCATAAATTATGATTTTCATAGTTGTGTGTCAGTATTCTTAATTCATTACATTTCTCCTTTAAACTACAGTATTCATTAAACTTTCTTTTTCTCTCTCATCCTCCCCCATCTTTGTCTTCTGACAGAGTATACTCAAATTCCCTCTTACAGTTGGGAGGCAAATGCTTTTTATTGCTTCCTTAGAAGTTGCTGACTTTTACCACATTTTCCTTATCTGTACATTTGTGTTACACAAACAACAATGTGTATCAGATTCATCCTTCCAGATAAGCATTTTCTTTGCATCTATTATATTTGATCACAATATGCTAATTTATTTTGCATAAAATGTTCTCCCTACATTAGAAAGAAATAACAGAAAAAACATTCTCTTAATATAATCAATTCCAATTTAGGATCAAAGTCTTCCTTTCACATCTATAGGCTCTACTGTAATTTTTATTTTTTAAAAGATTCCAAACCATTTAAACTTCATTAATAGTTGTTTTTAAAATTTCCTGTTTGGTAGAGTTAGTGCATCCAATTTCCCAGAATAATTATGAATTGTTTGAAAGTGGTCTGCACTGACAGCAGTCCATTTGTTGAGTGACAAGGCAGGTTCCATAAACAGCCGATTCACAAAACTAGGTATTTGCTTTCTCATTGTGCGCAAAATTCCAGGTGATTAAATCCTTCCAATGTATTTTAGAATTGGGTGATTAAATCTTGTCAGGTGATTTTAAACCTTTAGAAGCATAATACCATCAAACATTATAATATCTTTGATTTTATTCTATCAAAAACAAATTATTTTCCCAGTATAACTATCCCCAGCTTATGGCGGACCCTATCTGTCGATATCACCATATGACAGCATTCAGACACTTGTTATCTGCAGAGCCAGTGAGTCTGCTATTTGTCACTAAGCAACATTCAGAAACAATTTCCTTTTTTCTATTATCATGCAAAATGCGTTCAGGACAAGAAATGCACACAGAGAAAATTACTCCTCTGGTGAGATATTTTGACACAAAAAATCTTTCCTCGTCAAAGATGAAAAGCACCTTGTCACTCACTTCTAATTACTGCCTCCTTTCTGTCAATGCAGAGAGAAGCCAGCTCCCAAGGCAACCTCACAGAGGTTCACTAACAGGCAGCCGCTGCGTCTGGCCTGTGAGCAGTAGTCGCTGAGCTTAGCCGGGTCGGAGTCGATGCACACTGATAGGGCTGATTTTTAATTACAACTATTAATCTTCTTTAAAGTTGAAGAAAAGACACTTTGTCTTTTCCATGAATATTTGCTATTTCATCTCTGGTATCAATGAAGACCTTCCTTTCCCAGCCTTTTCTGAAACGCCTAGGGCATTAGAGCGTAATCATGATCAACATTCACACTGCAAGAATCAATTTGAAGAGTTGTAAACTTATTAAACATTAAAAATAAAGCCTTTCCTGTTCCGTGATTAATATCCAAAACCAAATGAGATGGGCAGGAACGGGAGGGATGAGACTGAGCAGAGCAGATGCAAAATTAACCACGTAGAGAAATCACTTCCTGAGAAGAATTGCAATTCCAGCCATTTGCTCGGATGACATTTTCCAGGCAGGGCATTATGAAACAGAGGAACAAAAATAATCATTAATGAGCCAACTAGCAAGAATGCGAAGGCTTTCGGAACGCCGCTTTGCACTGAAGCCAGGTTCTACTGAGTCTTCGGTGGACGACTTGTCAATGGTGAGGATAGCTGGCGAGGCTGGGGCCTCAGGGTTTTCCTCTGGCAACTTGAAGTTCATGATGCCACCGCTCAAACTCTTGCCCCTTGGCTGACACTGGTGGAAAAGAATTCTAAGGAAAAGGATCCATAATAGAGAACCGCAGATGTCTGCAGAAGAATCACAATACTTGACCATTGTCTCATTGTCCTATGCATGGAGTGGTAATTTTTATTTCAAATCAGTTATGCTACATTTGGTTAGCTGCTTCTCAAAAATGTCATAATATATTCAATCAGGAAGCTTAATGGAGGGGCTGTTATATGTCAGATTCTACAGCAGGCATTTGAAATATGAAGCTGAATTGGAACCAACCTGTGTCCCCAGGACGCTCAAGTTATTTTTATACTGTAACTCATTAGCTAGATACACAGTACCTGGATTAAAACTCAGATAGCAACCAATTTCTGATACTTGAACTGCACTTATTAGAATACTTGAAATTTAATGCATAGACAAGATCATTCAGTATATTCTTCAATATTGGAGTATCTTGAAACTCCCAAATGGTTTCTCTTTTCTCAGTGTGTTCTGAAAAAGTGCAGTAGAATGGAAAGTCTGTAAAATTTCAGTTAAAGGGCCTTGCAGAAGGTTTGTGCCATAACACTTCTTAAGGCAACAACTTCAAACTCTATTTTGCCAATTACAAAAATGTTAGTTCTTATGTATTGAACAATTATATGTTAGGTATGATATTAGTGTGCATATGTCTTTTTTCATTCAATCTATATAACCACTTTGTGAGGCATACTGTCATCTTACTTAAGTTAAAGATGAGAAGAAGGGGTGGGGTTGAATGATGAATAGTGTACAGTTTCCAATCCCTAGAGATCAAAAATCTCTAAGGATCAAAAGAGTGAATCCAGGTCAGTTTGAGAGTGAAACACATGTTCTTTCCTCTTAGGTCACTTGGCCTCTTCCTGTTGGTATACTTTAATTAATTCCACTTAATTTAATTTAATTCATTCTATTTCATCTTAACAAATGCAATAGGGTCTCTGCCTTCAATCTTCTCCCCAACAAAGTTACTCCTTTTCAACTGTCAAAGTGATCTACCTAAAACATAAAATTTGCAACATTCCATTGCTGCCCCAAATCCCTCAGCAGAATCTGTATACCTTTTAAGAGAATAAATTCTACAAGGTACGCATGCCCAATTCTACCATGGCTCACTAACTCCTGCACAGCATAACTTCCTTATCCTTCTTTTTCCCGGAGATTTCAATAAAATGCTCAGTAATTCAATCATCTGGGCAAATGAAGGTATGTATGTTACAAAACCATTGGTAAGTTCCATTCAAAATTGCCCCTAAATCTCCATTCTCTGATATTGTGGATACTGTTAATGGTGGTGAACCTTTGATTGTCCTGTGAACTAGAGTGGATCCTACAAAGAGGGTAGGTCTTGCCTGTATCTCCTTAGTCAATTACCTCATCAATTATCAATTAATAATTATCAATTATCTCATCATATATTCTCTGACAATATTTCCTCTCAGAGCCTGGGGTTACTTTACCAAGGAGGTGATCTTATATGAAAACATTTAAACAATACCATGTGCATGTCAGTGAGCAAAATATGCAAAATCTATGAGATAAACAAGAATTTGAATATTATGCTAATCCTGTAACCACCTGAGTATTTGAGTGAAAATAAGAATTTATTATCACTATGAATTATGATACTTAAGGACATTTATAAAGCTTACTGATATTTCTGAGCTTCCAAACAAGGCATTCGGTTTAGTTAAAACCATTTAATCTAAAAAAAAAAAAAAAAAAAAAAAAAAAAAAAAAACCCACACACAAAACTCACAATTAGCACATTAATTAAAATCTTAACTTAGGAAGATTTTTTTTCTCTTCACTAATTTGCATCTTGCATAACTTTTATCAAGTTTTATTTTATTTCCTTTCCCTCTAAATTCTGTGGCTTTGTGAATAATATTTGCTATTTTAAAATACAAAGAACCATGCAGGCTGTAGCATAGCAGGTAAAGCTCCTGCCTGCTGTGCGGCATCCCACATGGGGCTTGGTTCTTGTCCAGCTGTTCCACTTCTGATCCAGCTTTCTGCTAATTGCCTGGGAAAAGCAGTGGAGGATGGCCCAGATGCTTGGGCTTCTGCCACCCACTTGGAGCTCCTGGCTCCTGGCTTCAGCTTAGCCCAACCCTGGTGGTTGGGCCACTTAGGGAGTAAACCTGCAGGTGGAAGATCTCTTTCTGTCTCCAACTCTCTCTATAACTCTGACTTCCAAATAAATAAGTAAATCTTTTAAAAATAAATAAAAAAATGAAAACTAGGATAATCTAGAAATTACAAAGAATTCTGATTCTTTTAGTAAGCAACATAAATTGGAAATTGCAAGACTTTGTTTTAATTTGCTCTGAGTATTTTATAACTGTGAAATGGTGCTTTCTTATCTGAGGCACCATCCAAGCCCTGTGCACCACTTTAGGCTCTGGCCTGCTTGCTGGGTTGTACAATAAGCTTTGGTCTTAAGTTCAGCCTGGCTTACTAGAAGTCAAGTGACCTAATGGTCCAGCCGCAAGCATTACCTCCACCCCTGTCGGGGCCAGAAGCCCTGGCCCGACATGAGATGCAGCAGGCTGAGGCTGTCCCTTATCTAATCCTGTTTCCTGCGCTTATTGTCCTGATGGCCGAAGGCACAAGATTTTTCATCCC
Organism: Lepus europaeus; assembly: GCF_033115175.1. Lineage (NCBI taxonomy): Eukaryota > Metazoa > Chordata > Mammalia > Lagomorpha > Leporidae > Lepus > Lepus europaeus. The sequence continues at coordinate 88,081,984 of NC_084833.1, read as the reverse complement.
ACATTCCTGCAGGCAGGATGTGACTTCTGATGAAGGTCTATGATGTTCTTTGCTCTATCTGCAGAGCTTGTACCCTGACCATTGCTACTTTGTAAACTTGCTCTGTTCCTGTGCTATGCATGATTGCACACAATGAATGTTATCTGTATGGGGTCTGGGGTATATAACCTTGTCTTTCTGTGTGCTCGGGGCTGGAGACTAAAGGGTGTCCTTAGGGAGACTGCCTGCAGTCCCTCATCGCCGGGCCCCCTACTTTGGCTTGGAACGCGATGAGGCAATAAACGTGGTGATGAATTGACTGAGTGCTGCGTGTCTCCATGTGGTTTGTCGGGTGGCCTCCGACACACCCCCACCCTAATAGGATTCACTGCTCCCACTTCCTTACTTCTGAAAAACTATAAGAAAGTCTGCTTTCCCGCACAGCCTCCCATTTTGCTCTTTCCCTCCAGCCTGTTGGGTTCCCCCCATCAGACAATAAACCTTTCCTTTAACTCTGGTGTTTGGTGTGTTTTGTGGTGGCCTTTCAATAATTATGCCCTTATTTAGTTTTTTGAAAATATGGAAGGAGTAGGAAAACATTTTTTTAAGAAAGCTCATAGGCCTAGTGATAGTAAAAGATAAAACAGCAAGTCACAACTCTAGAAAAAGCTATTCACACTTCATCATCACAATTATTTGTTTCTCCTTTGTGCTTGCTATGTTTCCTTGTACCACAGATCTTGGGCATGGCCATCACGTGTGGATGAACTTCAGGAAATTAGTAGGCTAATTCCTAGGTAAAAATTTAGAAAACACTGTGTTTCTGACTCTCCTCTTGGTGTGTCCTCTGACAGCAGAGAACTTCAGAACTTCCTGTTCTCAGTGAGACTTCATGCTGTACTTCAGCATGTGTCCCAGAAAACAAGGCAGGCAGAGCAGCCCTAATTCCTTACAAAACCCAGTACCTCAGTTCCAATCCACATCTAACATGGATGTAATTCACAAATAAACTTGATTATTGTGATGAGTTCTTGTGTTTGCTGCATAACCTGGTAAAGTTAACTAATTAATTGTGATGCGTTATGACCCTATTTAAAAATCTAGCATGGGCCGGCGCCGTGGCTTAACAGGCTAATCCTCCGCCTTGCAGCGCCGGCACACGGGGTTCTAGTCCCGGTTGGGGCGCCAGATTCTATCCCGGTTGCCCCTCTTCCAGGCCAGCTCTCTGCTATGGCCTGGGAAGGCAGTGGAGGATGGCCCAAGTCCTTGGGCCCTGCACCCTATGGGAGACCAGGAGAAGCACCTGGCTCCTGGCTTCGGATCAGCGAGATGCACTGGCCGCAGCAGCCATTGGAAGGTGAAGCAATGGCAAAAAGGAAGACCTTTCTCTCTCTCTCTTTCTCTCTCTCTCACTATCCACTCTGCCTGTCAAAAAAAAAAAAAATCTAGCATGGTTTATACATTTTACTTGGAAAATTATTGACAAATTCCTTGACCAATAGAAGTCTTTGTAAAAGAGCTTGGTAATAAAATTCCTAAGAATAAAATTAGCCAAGGAGACAGAAGCCTTCTTGAAGCCTAAGCAAAAACTACAAAACTGCTGATAGAAATTAAAGAAGACATGAGTACATAGAAAGTCATCCTATTTTTGAGGATTACAGGACTTAATATTGTTAAGATGACAATGTTACTCTAGAGGGGGCTCAAGTGCCTTCAGGCGCAGCTTCATTGGCTCCAGGCACAATTCAGGCTACAGGAGTTGCTCCCCAGGGGAGCAGAGGAAGTGAACGTTGATGACATCTGTGCAATGCTATCTCCACTCTTTTGCAGGGTGTACAAGCTATGGGATCCAGCCTGTCCCTACCTATATTTCCAAGAATGCCTGGTAGACCATTAATGCCAAAGCATAGCATTTCTGCATGGTTGAGACTACATTAGAGAGCCCTCTCTAGGGTAATACAAAAGGAGTCACTGGGTCTGGGCATCTGCAGATAATCCTCACTAGGGCATTGGCCAGAAGAGATGTGAGAGCAGAGCCACCCCCAAGGTGTCAGAATGGTGGCTTCATCAGGTGCAACTTCAGCAACTATCAAGGGTGAGAACATCTCTTGGGCTGCACCATGCAAAGTCATGTGGGTGTGGCTTCCTGGAGGTTTCAGGGCTGGATCACTGGCCCTATGCATCTGGAAGGTAGAACATGCATTCAAAAGAGATAATTTTCAAACCTTATACCTTAATATTATTTGCCTTATTGGGTTTGAGGCATATCTGGGATCAGTTATCCCTTTCCTCCTTCCTAGTTAGTCTCTGCTTTTTTGGAATGGGAATGTATGGTCCATGCTTCCTCCAATATTTTATTTTGGGAGCACACAACTTGTTTGATCTCATAGGCTTATAATTAGAGAAAGTGTCTTAGAATAAGTTGTACTTTGAGTCTTGCTCATATCTGATTTAGAAGATATTTAGATGAGACGGTGGACCTCAGACTTTACAGTGGATGCAGGGTGCATGAAGACTCGAGTCTATCTGGATGGAATGAATGCATACGGTACACCAGAGGGCTTTAACCTGGAGTGGAACACGAGGAAACCATATGTTGAAATCTAACCCTCAGGTGATAGTATTAAGGAGTGGCAACTTTGGCAGGTGTTTTAGCCATGGAGCCTCTTCTCTCACAAATGAGATTAGTGCCATTATAAAGGGGCTTGCGGGAGCCTCTGTGTCCCTTTCATCCCATCAGCCACCTGAGCACAATATGCAAGGTGCCATCTTTGGAATGATCTCTACCAGGCACCAAATCTCCAAGAACTTCGATCTTGGACTTCCCAGCCTCAGAACTTGGGCAACACATTTCTGTTCTTTCAAAAGTAGCCAGTCCTAAAGTTCTTGTGACAGCAGCAGGAATGGAACAAGTCAGTTGGATGTGTTTTCTTCCTGTCTGAACAGATAAAGACCTGAAAGTAAGAGAAGCTAAATAATTCCACTAGTTATACAACTATTATGTGACAGTATCTAATGCACAGTTGACTGAACACAAAAACCATATTACTTTGGCTTCTCATGCTGTCTTCAAATAACCACTTCCATCCCCATCTTATTCCCAGAAAACCGAATATTTTGAAGGTATAACTCATGTTGTTGAGTTTTCTAGTTTATGAGTATGGTATACATATTACCTCATTCCATCCTCAAATTCTGTAAGTTGACTTTTTTCTTTTTTGACAAATATTAAAAATGAGGTTTACCACCTGTCGTTCTCTGTAATGATAAAACAGAAAGCCCAGGATGAGAAGTTATGGTGGAGTCATTACAACTGCTGACTTTAAAATGAGACTGTCCTGGTTCAATTCTGGCTCCACCGACTTAAACGCTAATGAAAATGAGTTTGTTACTTATCAGTTTGTGTATCAGCTCCCTCATCTGCAAAATATGAATAGGGATGCTATAAATACCTTCCCCATATGATTCCTATGAAGATAAAATGGTATTTATCCCATAATTGTTGAGACCAATGTCTGGCACAGACCAAGCAAACTGTATTAACTTTGTTCTCTGAGACCAGACTTCCAGTACACTTTAACTGTGCTAAATAATAACCTTTGGTGAAGAGTAAGTTCAGTGACTGACAAACACCAGCCACCACACATATTACACTAGTATCAGATTATACATTTTAACTAAACACATTATGTGTGTGTGCATGCCTGTGTACTAGTTATAAATGTGTATATGTGTCTCCATTAGAGATTATGTTCCTGAATACAAACACACTTGTTAGTGTGTACTAATGTTTACAGTTATGCAAAGTATAGAGCATTTTACATGGGAACTACAGGGTAATTTGTGGATTTACCAATGAGTTCAATTGAATTGGCTCTAAAATTTTGAAATTTAGAAAAGTTTTTTTATTTAGAGAGAATATTTTAACTTCATACTTTACAACTGCAATATAGAAGTAATAGGCTAATCACATTTAGAGGAGAGTTTGATAAAACTACAAATAAACAGAAAATGTTCAAAGAGAAACGTTAACAATACAATGTGAAACATTTTACTCCTGGATTTTTAAATTTTTAAGGTGACTGATGAGATCAATTTGTGTTTAATTTTGTTCTGACTTTGTTTCCATATAGGGAGGAAATAAATTTTATCAGTGCACACATGATAAGGAAGGATATGAGTTTCCCAGATGTAATCTAGTTGTATCTCACACAAATAATCACTGCTAACAGGTAATATTAGTAGACTGAATGTTTTAAACTACGTGCAGTCACATAAATGTTGCTACACTTGATCTTAGCCAAAAGGCCAAGAAGCGATTACATAAACGTTAATGCTCACAACGAGCAGGTCTATCTTCCATTATTTGAGTTTTATATTTAATTTTGAAATACTATCTCTGATTTTTAATGTTTTCTCGGGTGACTGATAATCTCAAGTTAATCTTGGCCTCAGACACTCTAATACAATAAGAATGGTAAATCTTGAGGTTAAGCATAAGGTACTCTACCAAGGACAATCACTCTACAAGTGCAATACTGATATTGAAAAAGAGGGACACTTGAAGTGCAGGTTATTTCATTCCATTTCATCCTCAGAGTCACTTCCCTCTAAGTGTTAGAACTGGAGAGACTGGTGGAGTCTTAACACTGGACATACAGAGAAGTGAATAACAAATGAGAGAAGGTGGCAGGAAGGAAAGTGAAATAGCTTGTCTTTTCCTATACCTAATTCCTAAGTGTCTTCTATTCTTAGGTAACAATAAAGAGTGTCAAGTTTCATTTATTAGAATTCTCATTCCTTTAGAGATTATTTTCACACTGTATCATCTGAATTATACAGGTAAGCCAAAACCCACGGTGATGACATTTCATGTTCTTTTATTTTGCATGCACTGCAGAGCCCTGTTCTGAATGTTAATATTTTACTGGGAATTTTCCTTCATTCCACTGTGATTCACAATGCTGTGTCAGTTATGTGCATTGATCACAATTCTCTCTTCCTCTCGCGCCAAACTTTCCAATGGCTCTACTCTCACTCTTTTTCTCCATGTTTCACTGTGTGTGTGTGTGTTTTCAAGCTTGAAAAGGAGCTCTATGGTTTCAAGTGTACAGTATTGTTATTTAATCTCAGTTATGAAGAAAACGATTCTCTAGGATAATAGCTATCACTCAATTATTTCAATTTCTAATAAATATTGGGACCCAGGTATATGCTACAGACTATATGGAGTATGAGAATAATGCTGGGAGGTGAGAATAAGAGCTGGAAAAGAAACAAGGTCCTAGTAATATGAGAGCAGGATTTGGGGTACCAGAGCTGTGACTTCAAATGCCACTCCACCTTTGATCAGTGAAATATCCTTGGTCATATTCTCCACATCCTCTGAGTTTGTTTGACACCAATAAACAGAAGCATTAAAACACCTCACTGAGTTACCAGATTGCATTAAATAAAGTTAAATGAAAAGAAAAGCTTGGCACAGAACAGAGACTTGATGATTATTAGTTTTCTCCTGTCCTTCATGATTTTGAAGCTTGGTGTTATCTATGCATATTTTTCACTGATTTCAATAAAGATCCTTTCATTCTTCCAAACATAGAGGTAACACAGTCTTAAAAATAGAAGCTTAATTTAAGACCAAATAAAGGACATGATTTCCTGAATCAAATTCTACCAGATGAAAAACCCATTTACTTTAATATTAATTCCATTAATATGACTGACCAAATATAATTTTATTTTCTGCCTGTGTTCTCATGAACGTTTATTGAATGAGTTTATTTTTTATGTATTAAAAAACAGCATTATATTTACAAAATCTTAACTAAACTGGGATTGTCATTAAAGATGAATGTATGCTAAGAGGGTAGAGAGAATCATGGCAGATTTCTTTCATTGAAGTCTTTGGAAAATATAATTTTTGTTCTGCACATTGTAGGTGCTCAGAATAGCTGTTGACAATGTGCAGAATGGTTTTACATGAAGGAGGCTGTCAAAGTACTACTGACAGGTATGCAAAATCATGGGTTTAGACTAAGACGACTGAAACATCTTGAACATACCTTATGAATAGTTCTCTCCACCCTAGTTTCTCACTTGTAAAGCCGAGATCACAATTTTCCTCCTGCCTGGTTAAATACTGACTGCCAATCCCTTGGTAAATGCTCACCAAAGAGTGGCTCTTAGGATAGTCTTGACACATGATGGTAACATTCTGGAACATGAAGTTGTTTAAAATTGTTTCTAATGTGGGAAATCCTGCGAGCGAGCCACATCAACATTTCTTTAGGTTTGTATATAAGCGAAACTGACATGTTAAAAATGGATTATTGTTGACAGCACTTGTCTCTACTGTTGAAAAATAGTGTTTTTTTTTCTTCTTAATATTTGTTGCTTTCTTTACTTAGTGGATGATTAAGCTTATGAGTATAAAATAAACTGGAAGTATGTCATTGTCAAAAGTAAAAGAATAAGAAAGGAGGAAGAGGGGGGGGGGTGGGAGTGTGGGCAGAAGGTGGTGAAAGATGGGAAGTATCACTATGCTCCTAAATCAGTTTATATGAAATACATGATATTTGTTTGCCTTATATAAATAAAAGATTAAGAAAGAAAAAAAGACATTCTTTCTAAAATAACAAAAACATGTCCCTTTTGGAACAATATGGAACATGATAGATCCACGTGGGGTCACTGGAAAAATTAAATATTAAGGGTTTGTACTGCAGGTTACTCTCTAAACAAGATGCAGGTCACACATAACACTGGAGACTTAAGCACCTGGGAACTAAAACCAGGTCATGGAAGGAAACTATTCACAATTTTGATAATGTTTTACACAGCATGGTGTTGAAAAAGTCTAAGTTTTCCACATTCCCTCTGCCCCATCCCCTCTTACCTACAGGTATGTGTATGAGGAAGAGGGTTCTATTCTATCCTTTGCAAGTCCAGGCCATTTGGGAATCTACGGCTACAAACTCAGATTCCAGCTTCATTGGGGGCCTAGTGAATATTATCCTATGTTTCTTTTGCCTAACATGTAATTGTCTCCAGAGAGATGTCCTGGAGTACAGGTTTTATTTTGTGATTCCTTTGTAAGTAGATTATTTCAAAATACATTTAACTTAGTATCAATGACATATGTTCTACAAATTGATAATCTGATATTGAAACAATGAAATTGAGCATTGATAGTAAAGGGCAAGGCATACAGTAAACAAGCAAATGAACAATAAATGTATTAAATGATGCAGGTGTAGAAAAATAAACCATACTAATATAGATGGGAAGTGAGAATTGTGGTAGTAAAGATAACATAGTAAGAAAAGGATTACCCAAGGAGTTGAACTTTAACCCCAGATTCAAATGAAATCAGAAGGAACAATTGTAAGAGTAATAGGGGTTGGGACTGTTCTTGACAGAGGTAGTTGCAATTTTTTTTTTTAAAGATTTACTTATTAAATTTTAACTGAAAAGTGATCCCTGTTAAATCTAAGAGTGGAAAAAGAGAGGGAGGAGATGAACAATTTGGAACATGCTCAATCGGACTGGCCGCAAATGGTGGAGTTAGAAATGTGCCAGGGGATTCCAACACAATCCCATCAAGATGGCATGTACCAATGCCATCGCACTAGTCCAAGTGATCAATTTCAGCTCACAATTGATAGCTCTGATAGGTCTAAGAGTCAAAGAGATCACACAAACAAGACAAGTATCTGCTAATACTAACTGATAGAATCAAAAAGGGAGAGAAAGATCCAACATGGGAAGTGGGATACACAGCAGACTCATAGGATGGCAGATGTCCTAAACAACACTCTGGCCTCAGAATCAACCCTCAAGGCATTCAGATCTGGCTGAAGAGCCCGTGAGAGTATAGCAGGCATGGAAAGCCAAGATATCATGGAAAAAAAAAAAAAAAGACCTAAATGAATGATCTCTGTGAGTGAGATCCCAGTGGAAAGAACGGGGCCATCAAAGAAGGAGGTACCCTTCTCCGAAGGGAGGAGAGAACTTCCACTTTGACTATGACCCTATCGGAATAAGATCAAAGTCAGCGAACTCTAAAGGCTTCCATAGCCCTGGCAACTCATGACTAGAGCCTAGGGAGATTACTGACGCCATGAACAGGAGTGTCAAATTGTTAAATCAGCAACAGGAGTCACTGTGTACTTACACCCCATGTGGGATCTGTCCCTAATGTGTCGTCTAAAGCCAAGTGATGCTATAACTAGTACTGAAACAGTATTTTTATACTTTGCATTTCTGTGTGGGCACAAACTGATGAGGTCTTTACTAATTATATACTGAAGTGATCTTCTGTATATAAAGAGAATTGGAAATGAAAAAAAAAAAAACCTGGTGTTAAAATTGAAATGGCATAGAAAATTAATTAATTTGAAAAAAAAATTATGTAGGATCTCTGTCTTTAATGTGCTGTACATTGCTATTTAATGCTCTAATTAGTAATCCAATGGTAGTTTTTTCACTTTATGTTGCTATATGGGCAAAATGTTGAAATCTTTACCTAATATATACTAAACTGATCTTCTGTATACAAAGAGAATTGAAAATGAATCTTTACATGAATGGAAGGGGAAAGGGAGCGGGAAAGGGGAGGGTTGCGGGCGGGAGGGAAGTTATGGGATGGGGGAAGCCATTGTAACCCATAAGCTATACTTTGGAAATTTATATTCATTAAATAAAAGTTTAATAAAAAAAAAGATTTACTTATTTACTTGGAAGTCAGAGTTTCACACACACACACACACACACTGGGGGGGGGGGAGGGAGGGAGAAAGATTGGGAGGGAGGGAGAAAGGAAGAAAGGGAAAGGGAGAGAGGGAGGGAGAGAGAGGTAGGGAAGGAGGGAGGAAGGGAGGGAGGGAGAGAGAATATATTCCATCCACTGGTTCACTCCCCAGATGGCTACAATGGCCAGAGCTGGCTAATCTGAAGACAGGAGCCAGGAGCTTCTTCTGAGACTCCAACACAGGTATAGAGGCTCAAGCACTTGGGCTGTCCTTTACTGCTTTCCCACGGACATTAGTAGGGAGCTGGATCAGACTTGAACCAGTCTGCAGCTTTATCTGCTACACCACAACACTGGCCCCAGTAGTTGCAATTTTAAAGGTCCCCTCCAAAGGTGTATTTAAGGGACAGACAGGAGGCTTGTATATCCACAGAATCTTCAAGAAAGGAAACAGTGGTAGGAAGAAAGGATATAAAGGCAGAAACCCCCGATCATGAAGTCCTGTGGGTCATGGCAATACATTCTTAAGTTGTTTTGTGTGATTTACAACCATGGCAGGGTTTAGAACAGGGAAGTGTCATAATCAGATATATACTGGAAAGAAATCACTTGTGCTTCTCTGAGATAAACAGATTAGACAGGCAAAGATGGATGTAGGAAGACCAGTTAGGAGGTGCTTACCATAGTACAGGAGAGATGATGGCATTTCTGACAGAAGTGAATGGTGTAAGAAGTCACCATGTGACAGAATATGCTAAAGACTGTGTTGGCAAAATTTGCTAGCATTGAACATGGGATCTGAGAAAAAGAGAGGAATCACATATGATCCTCTAAAAATTATGTTCAGGTAAAGGATCACGGAAAAGTTTGTGTTGAAGTGGTCTTGAGTTGTCTGTCATAATCTTTAAAATATGCTAAAATTCTTGCAGTAACACCCATTTTCATCTGACCTTCAAGAATTTCTTCAAAAACTCTAGGCTTATTTGGATCTAAGTTAGAACTAGAACTCTAATTGTTGACCATGTATATTGAAACATGTCCAAGGTTATACTAAAGTAGAATGCTGAGTGGCAGAGTCTCAATATATATTTCAAGGATTCACTGATGTGCCTTAAATATTATGCCCTAATCATCCTGTCTTTTGTGTGTATACTTCAGCATGTACAACTATATTAGATAAGCATGTACTATACTGATGGATTTTACAGTGAGGTGAAGAAAAGTATGATTAATTCTACTTAACAAACCCGCAATTAATGGAAGTTACATAATACTTATACCCTTACTGAGTAATGTTTTAGAATGTACCACTATCCTAAAAAGATCAAAGTGTATACCATATGAATGTTGGCAATCTTCTGTATGGACAGAATGGTGATGTCAAAGGAGCTATACATATCCATCGACTAACATATCCATCAACTAACAAAGCAACTGGAAGATAGTCTTCAAATGGGGGTCATCTTTGAAGTGGTTACTTACAAAGAAGCATATCACATCTGTATTGATAATTATCAGTCACAGATTCAGACTGATGATGAAACAAAATGTAATCAAACAAAATGTAATCAAATAAAGTTTGTTTATATAAAGGCTAGAGAAAGAAGGCACCAAAATCAGGATACACAGTAGATAAACGAACCACATTCTCCAGGAACACAGTTGAAAATTTCTTGGAAATCCCCAACTGTCCTTACTAGTGAGACAAAGTGGTAGACCATAAGTCTGGGTGAGTAAGGCACCCCTCTTTTGACTTAGCTTATATATACAAGGTTAAACCTGACCATGAAAATGATCTTTTCTGCATACACGCAGGAAACTATAGCAACTGATTTTTTTGCATCGCATGGATCCCAGAATAATAAAATATAACTTCTAGGTACAGTAATAAATAATGCACAGACCAGAAAAAAATGACCATTAACTAGTCTGAACCTATCCACAGCAAAGCACGAGAAAAGTACACACATGGATTTCTTTTAGTAGGACAAGAACACAAGTCAGTTATCCAAATTTCTCTGCCATTCTACTTTAATTTTATTTTCTATTAAAATTCTTTAGAACACAGATAAAATACAAGTGAAATAATTTTCCATCTGCTTTAAAAAAGATGGATTAATAACAACAACAAAAGAATGACTCACTTGGGTCAAAAGAGAAACTAATGGGATGCTTTTATGCCTCCTTCTCATTGAGTTTAACCATTTGGCCACAGGAGCAAAAGAGAATATATGAGAGAGAGCCTTCAGTGGCTCACTTGGCTGGGGAGGAAGACAGCCACCTACAGCCACCCCTATGGATTGACACAGTCAGGATAACATATTCTGAATTGTGCTAGGTGTTGCCACTTGGCAACTAACAATAGGTAACAATGCTGACAGGTGGGACAAGACACTTCAAGCCAAGATCAGCACATAGACCAGTTCCCACAGACTCCCAGACAGCTGTGGGAAGGAGCCATGGAAGAAGTCAATGCCTTACTACTGGAATGTAACACTCTATTAAATATGTCTATGAGCTAACTGAATATCTACCCACACAGAAATCGTGAGAAGTAAAAGAGACTGAGTTTTATTTAGAAAGTTTAGTTTTCTTCTTCTTGCCTTTGTTGTGGCTTTATGAATAAAGTTTGCAACATGAAATGGATCGGTTATGAAAAGAAAATAAAAGAAATTGAAATTTTTGGCATTTCTGATTTATTGTGAAGAATTACCTGCTTTCCTTCACAAATACTTGTGGCTGTTATGTAAATTACAGGAGCTAAGTCAAAAAATAAATATAGAGAAGAAAAGGGACAGTAAAAACCATTTCAGTTGCATTGATACTCTCAAAATACCTGTCTGTGCGTGAGACAACCAACTGAAAGAATGAGATACTTCAGCTATAAAAGACATTCTAAATAGATAACATTTATTTCTAGATTGCCTTTTCAGTGTTGTAAGGTCACTCTGCAACTTTTCAGAAGCAGGCTCTGTGACAACACAACAGGCTCCTCCACAGATTACTTGGGCCTATTCATAGCCTTGGATATTCACACAGCTATCATGAGCAAATCTGACACACTGAAGAATTCTGAACTTTCTACTTTCAATCTAACGCTGGGCATTTAATGTCTCAATCTGTGTTGTACATGGCACATATCCCTCTCTATTGATGGCATTTGTCCCGTCAATGTCATCTGCTTTAGATTTCAATTTGCTAGGCAGGAGCAAAGTCTATTTGGCAGGAAAGTAAAAAGAAATGCTATAACCCTTTGGTGCAATGTGATCTAGTGTTAGCTACAGAGGATATTTAACTCTATATTCTCAAACTCAAATAATGCTCTATTGGAGATCTGAGATTGGTTGGCCAATGCCTCATTAATTTGGAAGAAGAACAAAAAAGATGGTTGTAAAATTTTCACTTGTTAAATTCAGATTATAGCCTCAATAACACCAAATTCTGTATTTTCACACTTCATTTATATAGTACTTCATTAGAAAACCAGGAATACTGCAAATTTTGTGATCCAGTCATAGAAATATAGGTACACTTGGATAAAATTATGAATGATTATGATTGTGTGTTTACTTGTTTATACCTTAATTTACTTCAGAAAATACTTAGGCTTAACTATTTTATTAAGCTATAATAAAACCTTATAATTTAAATACAGCAGTAAGCATTTCAAAATGAAAATCCAAGTAAAATAAAATATAAGCATAGAAAGAATAATTAGGTGCCAGAAAAAAAACACTGCTTTTCCATTAGGCAACCTGATTTTGAATATCAGCTCCAGCCCTCAGAGCCTGTGTAAGCGTAGGAGGAAAAGTTGTCTACCTTCTGTAGTCTCTGACTTACATATGAGAAATTTGGGGGGTAGGAGGATAAATGAACACAAGAAAGAGTGGAAGTGATTTCATTACCACTAAAATGGATCGAGGTCAAATATCTTCCACAGTCCATGAAGATTAGTTTTAATGTAGAACACCATAAAAACAAGGTTGGCTGGAATTATCATATAACATGTCAGATATTGACCAGGTAGAGTGAACAGAGCTCACTTTAAAGTCTCCAATTTTTGCCTACTTGGATGCTTTCTTATTTTTTTTTTTTCATTTGGGTGGCTTCGTGTGTGTGTGTGTGTGTGTATGAGTCATATATATGTATTATATATATAATGTCCATGTATATGCAAATTCATCTCTCTGCATAGAATTCTTGGAAAGTAAAAGCAAATGCTGGAAAAAGGCACATTGATCACACAGTTAAGTACATGGTGGCTAAAGTTACTTTATGGTATTAAAATAAATGCATTACTGATAGGAGTCGGTTAACCACAGAAATATAAAAAGTAGGGGGCCAGCACTGTGGCATAGTGGGTTAAACCACCACTTGTAGCATCCCATATGAACCAGGTGCTGGTTCATGTCCCAGGTGCTCCACTTCCCATCCAGCTCCCTGCTAATGCACTCAGGAAAGCAGCAGAGGATGGACCATGTCCTTGGGACCTTGCACTCACATGGGACACCCAGAAGCAGCTCCTGACTCCTGGCTTCAGCCTGTCCCAGTCCTTGGCTATTGTGGCCATTTGGGGAGTGAACCAGTAGATGGAAGATCTCTCTTTGTCTCCCCCAAAAAACCCTGTAACTCTTGCTTTCAAATAAAGTCTTTAAAAATATATTAAAAGTACATCTTTTAGAGAACCTCATTTTGCAAATAATTTGAAAAACATATTATTTACTTTTTAAAATCTGATTACTTTTATTCTAATTGTGCATGTGGGTGGGCTGTGGAAGTTCTGTGGTCATACCTAAAAGAAAATGTAAACATTTTGCTCACATCATTCATTTCCTAATATCTGAGAATCCAGGAATAGGAAACTGATGGATTATTCTAGACTATTAATTTCTTAAATAGAGATACATCCTTATTTATATCTATCCAACCATCTATCTCTCAAATCAATCATCTATATTATCTGCCACCACACTGTGCTACCAAAAGAGCTTATTGGTAGAAAAGTTTTCCAGTTAATTTTATTTAACTCTCACTTTGAAAGCTTGTTTCACAAAGAGCAAACTTCCCCTTTCCTAGCATCTCCAGATGGCCTCCACCAGACATGCTGCCATGCCAAGTGTTCAGTTCCTCCAAATGATGCATTGTACCATACTGAAGCTATAATAAATAAAAGTTAAAAGATCATGAAAACAAGGCCATATGCCCAAGCATGTAGTGTGCACCGCAGACATGGTAATGTACAGACTGAGTCAGATAGTTGCTTTCCAAGCTAGGGGGAAATGGCACTCTCTCAAACAGGCCAAATAACAGAATAGCAGGTCCCTTAATGATGACAGAGAGAGGAATGGCCAACCATGCCTCTTCGGCAAGATATCTTTCCTGACAACCAGAAATGTAAGTGGACAGCAGGACTATGGAGGAGTATTTGAAACTTTGGGTTTCTCATGAGCATTTACAGTAGTTCCTCAATATCCATGTGGTACTGACACCAGGACTTCCTCCCCAGTGAAATATCAAAACCTGTGCATGCCCAAGTATTCCAGGAAAAATGGTATACTGTTTGCACATAACCCATGCCATCCTCCCTCCCAAAAACTTCAGAACATCTCTAGATGATCTTACATAGTATTGGGTATAACACACACATACACACACACACACACGAAGCTACCCAAACGGAAAAAAAAAAAAAAAAAAAAAAAGAATAAGCATCCAAGTAGGCAAAAATTGGAGACTTTAAAGTGAGCTCTGTTCACTCTTCCTGGTCAATATCTGACATGTTATATGATAATCCCAGCCAACCTTGTTTTTATGGTGTTCTACATTAAAACTAATCTTCATGGACTATGGAAGATATCTGACCTCGGTCCATTTTAGTGGTAATGAAATCACTTCCAACTGTGCAAGTACACAGTTGTTATACCATATTATCTAGGGAATAATGACAAGAAAAGTAGCTTGTATATATCCAGTATGGACATTTTTTTCCAAATATTCTTTTAAACATTTTTATTAATTTATTTGTGAGAGGGAGGGTCGGAGGTAAGGATAGAGAAAGTAAAGAAGGAACGAAGGAAGGAAGAACAGATTGAAGGAAGGAAACTCTCATCTACTGGTTCAGTTCCTAAATACTCACAATAACTGGGTCATCAGCCAGGCTACAGCTGGGACCCTGGAGCTTATCTGGGACACCTATGTGGGTGTCACAGACATAAATAAATGAGCCATCATCTGTTGCTTCCTATGATTTACATTAAAAGGAAGCTGGAAAGGAATAGAGCCTGGACTCAACCCCAGACACTCCAATATGCATGAAGGCACCTCAAACTCCATCTCCCAATTATGTTTGATTTGTGGTTGGTTGAGTCCATAGATGGGGAACCCACGGATATGGAGAGATAACTGTATGTTAAACTCCATGAGGAAAGCCTGCCCTTGTTGAGGTTTTAGTTCTAATGTCATCTTTTCAGTTCGTGTTTGTGTTTGTCATGTTATGCCTACACCTCTGTTCACTTTTCACTTTAGCACTTGTAACTTCTTAAAAATATATTTATTTATTTGAAAGGCAGAGTCAGAGAGAGAGAGAGAGAGAGAGAGAGAGAGAGAGAGAGGAGAGGGAGGAAGACAAAATTAGAGGGAGAGATAGAGAGAGAGAGAGAGAGAGAAAGAGAGAGAGAGAATCTTCCATCTGTTGGTTCACTCCCTAGATAGCTGAAACAGATGAAGACAGGAACTTCATTTGGGTCTTATACATTGATAGTAGAATCTCAAATACTTGTGTCATCTTTTGCTACTTTTCCAGGCCATTAATAGGGGGCTGGATTTTAAATGGAGCAACTGGAATTCGAACAGGTGCCCATATGGGATGCCAACATTACAGATGGCAACTTTACCCACTATGCCACAATGCTGGTCCCCACTCATCACTTTGAAAAATCATGTTGCTCATTCTTCATTTTGTGTGTTGGCTGAACTCACCCACTAGAATATAAACTTTATGACGGCAGGAATTTGTTGTTTGCTTGTTTTGTTAATTTGCTTTACTGGAACTCGCTGAGCCTATGGTACAAATTCGCTCAGTATGTATTTGTAGAATACATGTGTAAATGAAGGAACACATGGGGCCTATGTTGGGGCCACTTAGGTGCTAACTGGGCTATACTTCATGGGAGCGAATTATATCAGCACCAAACACACTTCTAGGGGGTCTCTGGAACAAAAAGTAATAATGATTTGAAACCATAGATATTACCACAGTAGAGTTCTTCAAATGCTATTGGAAACCATTGTTCTGGTAGAGCTGTCAATATGTTCTATGGCTTGAAGTTTGAATAAGCTACACTTCAATAACTATACCTTCTAGGCAGGATTTGGTGCATAAGTTAAGATGTTGGTTGAGTGTCTGCATCTCATATTGGAGGGCCTGCAATTCAGTCTTGCCTGTATGTCCCATCCAGCCTCCTACTATTTCATTCCCTAAGAGGCAACAGGTGCAGGCTCAGTTACTTGGGTTCCTGCCACCCACATGGGAAAACCAGGTTGAGTTCTAGTAGTTTGGCCTGGCTCATCCTTGGCTGTTGTGGGCATTTGGGGAGTGAACCAGAGTATGGGAAATGTCTCTCTGTTTCTCTCTGTGTGTGTCTCTGTCATCTCCTTTGAAATAAATAAAAAAAAGAAATTAATAAAAAATTTTTAAAATAACAATACCTTCTTCAGGAGACTGTACTACCCTGTAGATGAAAATCAACGATCCTTTTTGACAATTATTTAAGTTTCTTAATACTCTAATGAATTTTTATTAAATAAATAGCATTGTTATTTATTAGTGGCAATTCAAGCATTTCGTATACTTTTTTTTAAAGATTTACTTATTTATTTGAAAGTCAGAGAGAGGAGAGGCAGATATAGAAAGAGAGGTCTTCCGTCCGATGGTTCACTCCCCAGATGGCTGCAATGGCCGTAGCTGCGCCGATCCTAAGCCAGGAGTCAGGAGCTTCTTCTGGGTTTCCCACATGGGTGCAAGGGCCCAAGCACCTGGGCCATCTTCTACTGCTTTCCCAGGCCATAGCAGAGAGCTGGATTGTAAGAGGAGCAGCAGGGACAAGAACCTGGGACCCATATGGGATGCCGGTGCTTCAGGCCAGGGTGTTAACCCTCTGCGCCACAGTGCCGGCCCCTATACTGTTTAACATATTAATATTACATCTATTTTCAATAGGTTTTTCTGCATTTATTCAGAAATTGAAGGCCTATATTTTTGTCCATGGCAAACTCCACGTCGTGAGCATGTTCTTGCAGAGGTACACATAAGCTACTGACAGTGGCAGAGGGCAGTCTTGTTAAGTAAACAGCTGTGTACATTACATTGAGGTTAAAAGATGATGACGTGGTTTGGCAAGAATTCTGCCAACAGAAGCTACTCTTATCTATCTTGTAGCCAAAAATGATTGCAGATAATAGGGTGGAATTAACAATTATAAGAAATTGCAATTTAGGAGCCAGCACCGTGGCTCACTTGGTTAATCCCCTACCTGTGGCGCCAGCATCCCATATGGGCACCGGTTCTAGTCCCGGTTGCCCCTCTTCCAGTCCAGCTCTCTGCTGTGGCCCGGGAAGGCAATGGAGGATGGCCCAGGTCCTTGGGCCCTGCACCCACATGGGAGACTAGGAGGAAGTACCTGGCTCCTGGCTTTGGATCGGGGTAGCTCCGGCCATAGTGGCCATTTTGGGGGTGAACCAATGGAAGGAAGACCTTTCTCTCTGTCTCTCTGTCTCACTGTCTATCTCTTTATGTCAAAAAAAAAAAAAGAAAGAAATTGCAAGTTAACCCCCAGTTGCGGTTCTTCTTAATCTCTTTTCTTTTCCCACTTATTTAAGTGCATAATTGATTGCTCTATCTCAAAATGGACTCAGGGAAAATGAAACTGAGTCACCTCAATCTAAGTAACTAAGTGGCCATAGGTTTCTTTGGTTACACACAACTATAAGAAAACAAAATAATTTTAATTTATATGAGCTTCATTATTTTCCCTTACATATAGTTTATGTTTTATTATGTTGATTATTTTTTTCTAGTGAGTGGGGGACCTTCAGAGCCTTCGGATCCACTAGTACCCTTATTTTTTTAGTCTGCAAGTTCGTAATACTTACCTTGCCCTGTGCCATTCTTTTTGCTTGTTTGTTTGTCATTTAACTTTTACTTAATAAATATAAATTTCCAAAGTACAGCTTTTGGATTACAGTGGCTTTGTCACCCCATAACTTCCCTCCCACCCACAACCCTCCCATCTCCCGCTCCCTCTCCCATTCCATTCACATCAAGATTCATTTTCAATTATCTTTATATACAGAAGATCAATTTAGTATATATTAAGTAAAGATTTCAACAGTTTGCACCAACACAGGCACACAAAGTATAAAGTACTGTTTGATTACTAGTTATACCATTGATTCACATAGTACAACACATTAAGGACAGAGATCCTACATGGGGAGTAAGTGCACAGAGACTCCTGTTGTTGACTTAACAATTGACACTCTTGTTTATGGCGTCAGTAATCACTGGAGGCTCTTGTCATGAGCTGCCAAGGCTATGGAAGCCTTCTGAGTTCACCAACTCTGATCTTATTTAGACAAGGCCATAGTCAAAGTGGAAGTTCTCTCCTCCCTTCAGAGAAAGGTACCTCCTTCTTTGATGGCCCGTTCTTTCCACTGGAATCTCACTCACAGAGACATTTCATTTAGTTTTTTTTTTTTTTTCATTTTTGTGTCTTCTAATGACAACAACTCTCCCTTGCTATTACACAAAAACAAAAGCCAATGATAGTCTTAGAATTACCACCAGCCATGTGACAGGACCGTTTTAATACTCTAGAGACATAACTCAGAGTAACCAGGGTTGTGACTGAATTTGAAATTATGAGAACCAAAATGTAATTGACAGAATTGGGAACACTAAGCTGGCTCAATAAAACCTTTAGCAGGACATGACGACTGCCTAACTTACAGATGTGATATATGAATACATGGGATATTGCATATAAAACAGCACAGTGCCTAGTGCCTGGTGCCTGGCACTCACACAATGACCTTTAGCTAATGTCTTATTTCAGATGGCTTTAGTAAAATACTTAGATTGGATGGCTAAAATAAAACACTTTCATTTCTCACAATTCTAGAGGATGAGCAGTTTAAGATCAAAGTGCCAGCAGATTTAGTGTCCGATGAGGGTTAGCTTTCTGGTTTGCAATTAGTTGATTCTTCGATGTATTCTTACATGCAAACAGAAAGGGATTGTGTGTATTTTATTTTTGAAGATTTATTTATTTATTTGAGAGACAGAGAGAAAGGTCTTGCAACTGCTGGTTCACTCCCCAAATGGCTGCACTGGCTGGAGCTGGGCTGCCCAAACCAGGAGCCAAGAGCTTCTTCTGGGTCTCCCACGCAAGTGGAGGGTCCAAGCTCCTGGGTAATCTTCTACTGCTTTCCCAGGCTGTAGCTGAGAGGTGGATCAGAAGAGGAACAAATGAGACACCAACTGGTGCCCATAAAGGAAGCTGGCACTGCAGGCGGAGGCTTAGCTCAGTATGTCACAGTGCAGGCCCCTGTGTGTCTTTTTAAATAAAGGCATCAATTACATGATGAATGTCTCACTGTCTTGACATAATATTATTTATCTTTCAAAGCTCCCAACTCCAACTATTGCATTGGGAGTCAGGGCATTAACAAAGTATCGAGAGGGGAGAATAAAAATTGAATTCGCTGGGCTGAAGTGGTGGTACAGCAGGTTAAGCCACCACTTGTGATGCCAGTCCCAGCTGCTCCACTTCTTATCCAATTCCCTGCTGATATTCCTGGAAAGGCAGAAGAGGATGGCCCAAATACTTGGGCCCCTACTACGTACGTGGGAAATCAGAATGGAGTTTTTAGTTCCTGACTTCCGGCTCATCTAACCCTGGCTATTACAGCTATTTGGGGAGTGAAACAGCAGATGGAAGATGTCTCTTTTTCTGACTCTCCTCCTTTCCACTCTTCCTTAAAAAATAAATATTTTTAAAAATTCAGTTCATAGCAGCTACCTTTCATTAAAAAGTATAATCATTCCACATACGCTTCTTAAAGGATAGAGCAAAAACCAACAATGGAGGTACAGTAAATAAATTTGTGTTTCAACGGAAAAAAAGTTTTGTGCAGCAGTATTAACGGAGTAATACCAAGATATTTATTTTTTGAGAAATGTGGTGATAGGGATGTTGTAGAGGAAAGCCACAGGTGAAGTTTATAGATTATCTTTTGTGACATTTAAAAGTTTCTTTTGGTTCAGAGATGCTATGATTCTAGCAGGTAAAGATCCTGTTCAAAATCTAGGAGGTAAAGATTCTGTTTAAAACTTGCAGCATTTTGTTTGGAACACAGACAAAACATTCAACCAGAAAGATACATTTGGATAATTCCTGTCCATTCACAATATGGCTTATCCATAATAAAATGTCAATGCATAGATGTTAAAATGCAGTCTCTATGTGAAATATGTTCAGGCAAAGTAAGCCAAGTTAAACTTTCAGTGAATCAAAAACACAACAGAAAACAAACAATTATAAAATACATGTCAGAATTCAGAAGAAGTGATTTAGAAATGACTAATATTTTCCTTTATCTGTTCCAATGCTTTCTTACAATATTTTCTGCTTGCAAAACACTTACTGAGGAGTACATTTTTAGAATGTGGCTAGCTTTAGTTACTCTAAAATTATCCTAGTATTCATATTTTGTAAAGAGATGAAAGCATAGAAGTAGAATATTAGCCTGTCCAATGTAAAATACTGCAATTTCTAATATGATTCATACATATTTTCATGATTATAAATAAAAAACCAGTTACCCAGAAACAGATGATAACTGTTGTGTCATTATTAATATTGTTATTTTCATCTTTGTCTTCACTAAAAGCAAAAGATCTTTATTTCAGAGAAATTCGTTATCTGAACCATCTTGACACACAAAATATCAGCTTTGCTCCCACTGAATATCTCCATTCCCAAAATATCTGGGTAGCCATGGAAGCAAGTAAATAATTTTCCAATAATTACTCTCCCAAATCTCATCTAGCTTTATAATCTGTTTTAGTTTCTGAGGGATATTCTTTATTTCACAGTGATTTCAATGCTTCTAGCCTTTCTTCATTCATTTCCACAGTTACTTTCATTTTTATTGAAATTACAGATGCTTTTCCATAAAGTTTCCTTTGTGCAAGAGTAGTCAAAATCTCTTCCTATTTTGTAGCCAAACTGTTAATAAAACAGTTTTGACTGTGATATTAATATATAATATGTATGTATGTATATTTTACCGCTCTTCAAATTGCAACATAATGTTGAGCATTACCAGAACACCTCTTCCATTTTGAGGTAATTTGAAAATACACAATTTTTAGTGTGATTGAATTATAAAATCTTATTCAAATGTAAATATTCTATTCTAAAACTGTAACGACACCAGCAGGCTCAAATAGGCCAGTTCATTTCAACTTTATATTATTGAAGCTATATTATGGCTTTATATTTATCTTTTCTTTTTTCAAAATATATTATTATATCCAGTAGATTTATTTCCAGTGGGTATTCTCATTAATGAACATTCAGTGGTGGATACAAAGATGACAAGACATGTGTATTTTTATGAGTAAATATAAAACCTGGAAGGTTGCACAAGGCATGCATATGAATGAGTAAAATAAGAAAGAGAGTTATAATAGCAGGCTAGCAAGACAACAGGGGAGAATACCATGGTAAAAAAGTAGAAGCTGTCACTGATTAGCAATCAAGTAAAATATTATTTGTTCAAAGATTTATCAGTCTACAAATGATCATTTTCAATTCAAATAAATATTTCTTGATTCAACAGAGCTAAGATGTTTTACTTAAACATTTCTTCTATCTGATTATATTCAATAAAGGAAGACAAAACGATAGCTATTTAGCCATCCTAAATGTACTGATTCTGTAGGCTGACTGACTTTTTGGGGTGAAAACTTAACTTTAAGAGGCAAGATCTAAATAACTACATGCAAGAGGGAGCAGAGGGCTGCACCTGCCACAATGAGCCTGTCTGAGACTTAGGAAGAAACAGTGATTTGGGAAGATCTGGCCCTAAAGTCAGGAGCATATTTAGACAAGTACAGCATGGGAAGGATTTTAGGCTCAAATTTCCTCTTCATTATGACCTTGTACAGTGAACAATGCAGTGAACTATATATGATAACTTTTTGAGAAAGTGAGAAATTCCAGCAATTATAATATGATGGGGAAGGGGCAAAAAAAGGGGGGGGGGGAGATAAAGGAAAGAAAACACACTATCATCAGCAAATATTTCATTTCAGTATCCTAGAATAGATAATTTGCTTAAAGTATGATGATTTCTCATCTGGGGATGCTATGAAGAAATATTTCATATCTTTCTTATAAATAACTAAATGCATACTTCTATATATGGTGGAGATGAGGTTGCTCTAAAGCTCTAAATGCTCTCTGGACAGTATCAGGATATCTGAGCAGGGGCCATAAGTTAAAGAGCTAGATCAACATCAGACACATTCTAGTGCCACACATATTCTCACATCTGACAATAAATGACAGTGAAACAGTGGATGTTCTCTCCGTTTCTGTTGCCCTCATCTTATTCCTCGGTCAGAAATGCATGTTACCCTGACGAGGTTCAACTCCTTCCTGGGTGAGGACTTTTGCCAGCAGATTCCACTCCGAGGGAAGAAGGGTAAATCTGTGACCACCTCAATGGAGAACTCAGTAGGGTTATCTCCTGGGTCTCCTGGGAGGTCCTTCTAATCCAGGTGACTGTAAGTCCCAAAAGTCAGCCCTAGATAAGATTAAGCCTTCTGGGCACATCACAGGTTGAGTATTTGTGGTGTGAGAGAAGAGAGGCAAGTGTCTGCAACACCACATAAATGTTGTCAGAAATAAATGAGTTCACAATTTTTGCATTACATCTTCAAAATTAATTGCATTTCCTTGCAGTGTGTTCATCAATTAAGGAAAATTATTATTCTGCCTCTCAGTACTTCTGTGAAAAGCTAATAAACTATATTAAACATAGAAAGTCAATATTTAAAAGTCAAAGTTTCTAGGAGTATGACATACTATCAACTAAAAAAGTCAAATATAATTATATTTGTATTATCATCATAGCTATGTGAAATTATTTTTGCCTGTGGATAAGAACTAAAGGGAAATATATTTAAAATGTATTACATTGGACTAGTATGCACGTGGGTTAACTTATTTTTCATCTTTATTTTGTTCCTTCAGTATTTTCATATATTCATTAATACCTATAATTAATCTCTAACATATCTTTTGATTTGTTTTGAAAGTTTTGATTTAAATACTTGAGGTTTTGTATCCAGTAAATGTTACCTTTGGGAACAATACAATACATTTTTAATATTTCTATTTCGAAGAGGTAAGAGAAAATGCACAAAATGGAAAACACATTTTATAGCTATTCTGAGAATTAAATAATAATTTACATATGTGTAGCAACAAAAATATACAACTTACATTTCAATAGAACAAAGACTGACAGTTTTCTTTCTAAGCCTATCATTTTTAATATAGGTTATAAGAAAGAAACATGTATTAATATTCTTTAGAAATATATAAATCTGGCCTTTTCCCCATCTTTATTGCATGACTTTGCATCCATTTATTCTCTTAGCCTCCCATTCCTTATTTGTAAAACTGGAGTAATAACACATCTGTCATTGGGTTACTTTGAGGTTAACGTCCTGAGAAAATAGTTCAGTTTACTACAAGGATCAGGGATACATAATCTTATAGGTTTGGTTGGGACATGTTTGCTATAGCTGGCCTTTGAGATACCTATATAGAAAGATGAACACAGTGATGGGATATGTCAGAGGCAATGACTGAGAAGTACTCATAATTTCAATAAGTCATCAGGTTCAGTTTATTCCACTAAAAGATTATACCGACTCAACAACAATGTATAACTCATTGGTGGGACAATATTGGCTACTAACATATTTTCTAATTTTTCACATTATTCCTGGGTGAATATTTAAATCAAAATATCAAATATCTCCATATGAACCACTCAGATGGTTCATTCCCCTGTTTTGCAGGTATCCTAAATTTCTGGTCTGAGGAATCCAACACCTGAAATCAACACCTACAGCAGGCATTGTTCAATAGTGAGTCTAAGAAAGACTCCGCATCTGGAAGTCCTGATAATGTCTATCACACTGTGTGTTACATCAAAAAGTCTTTCAGAGTAAGAAACTGTGTTTTCAACTTCTCTGTTTCTCTTCGGTAAGAGATCAAGAAATGTCTTACCTTGTAAGGGTAGTAACTTATAATATAACATACTATGCCCATTGTCAGTGATTTCTGCAGTGGAAATGATGAGTTCTACTTAATATCTTTGATCTTAATTTTATGATTTTATAATTATTTTCTATTTTTGGTTCTTATTTATAGCATTTTCTTTGTTACATTTGATGTGTTTTTCTTCATTTTTATTTTTTAGGATAAATAGTGAAGTGTAAAGCTTCATTTTTAAAAAAAAATATTTATTTATTTATTTATTTATTTGAGAGGCAGAGTTACAGACAGACAGAGGGAGAGACAGAGAGAGTTCTCCATCTGCTGGTTCACTCCCTAAATAGTTGCAATGTTTGGAGCTGGGCTGATCTGAAGCCAGGAGCCAGGAGGTTCTTCCGGTTGCCCTCAGGGGCCCAACCACTTGGGCTATCTTCTACTGCTTTCCTAGGTTATCAGCAGAGAGCTGGATTGGATGTGGAGCAGCTGGGACTCGAAGCAGCACCCACATGGGATGCCAGCGCCGCAGGCAGATGCTTAATCTACTATGCCACAGCACCGGTCCCCATATTTATTTTTTTAAAAACAATTTTAAGATTAAAAGTCTGAAAATTCTCTTAGATTGATATTTTTAAGAAACAAAATTTTTCACATGATTAAGATGTGTTACTTGAATGAAGCAATTTTGACAAAAGACCTACAATATTTTAAGTATAAAATTGCTTTGATTCTCCTGCTTCTCTCATTTAGCTCAGGATTAAGTCAGACAAAGTAAAAAATTTTTTTCCAAAATACATTTGGTAAATGGCATTTTACACACATCTTTGATTTTATATGATGGCATAAACAAAACACATTATGGGACAAAGTCTATCACTTATGAACACCTAAAAAAAAAAAAAAAAAAAAAAAGAAAGAAAGAAAGGCAGAGATGAGCAAGCGCCTGCATGCTTCAGATGTTCTGCACAAAGTTTAATTACACACACTTTGAAGATGATGAGACAGTGAACAAAACAGTTCTCTTCAAGAAGTTTGTCCATCAAATTTATCAAAATAGTCACCTTGAGATTTGATTACTGTTTCTAACCTTTATCCATATACTGTGGAATAGTGGTCTTACTTTCTTTCTTTCTTTCTTTTTCTTTTTTTTTTTTTTTTGACAGGCAGAGTGGATAGTGAGAGAGAGAGACAGAGAGAAAGGTCTTCCTTTTTGCCTTTGGTTCACCCTCCAATGGCTGCTGCGGCCCGCACATCTCACTGATCCGAAGCTGGGAGCTAGGTGCTTCTCCTGGTCTCCCATAGGGTGCAGGGCCCAAGCACTTGGGCCATCCTCCACTGCACTCCCGGGCCATAGCAGAGAGCTGGCCTGGAAGAGGGGCAACCGGGATCGAATCTGGCGCCCCAACCGGGACTAGAACCTGATGTGCCGGAGCCGCAAGGCGGAGGATTGGCCTGTTGAGCCACGGTGCCAGCCGGAATAGTGGTCTTTCTAACTTCTACTAGCTGAATTCTTTCTTTAGTGAGGATTATACCTATGATTATAAAGTAAGTTGAATGTAAATCATCACAAAAATTAAAAAAGAAAGGAGGCAGGAATGTATCATTATGTGCTTAAAATTATAGATATGGAATATATTCTCCTGATGCACTTAAAAATTTACATACTGATCAACTAAAAAAAGTTTAGTTTCATATGAGAAAGCTGTATTAAAAATAATTAAATTTGCTTCTTGGGAGCCAAGATGGCGGATAGTGAGGACGTGTGCCTTAGTTTGGGAAAATAAACTTTCATAAAAGTGGAATTACTGTAGCCTCAGGAAAAGACTCAAGAAAAAAACTGCAGAGGAAACGCTTCCGGATCTCGTGGATGAGACACAGAGGACTTACAGGGAACCCACCGCGTGGAAAACCAACCGAGAGGAGCCGAGTGGCAGCGGCGAGAGAGGAGCCAGAGCCTCAGAATCTCGCCAGCGCGGGAACGGAGGAGGAGGGTAAGACAAAGACCTGAGAAGTCCGAGACATTGGGGGGAGGGGGAACAGAGGCCTCTCCCTTCACTCACCAAGCAAAACAAAGAACACTGCGAATTTACATATGTAAAGCTCAGCCAAACTCAGTATCTTTAGTGAAACTGGAGAACACATTGAGGGCTGCATAATCTCTGTGGATGGTCCCAGGGGTAGATCAAATGAATACTCACAAAGGCCAGATTTCAACTACACTCAACGCCACTCCCAACTGAGTCAAAAAAAAAAAAAAAGAGAGAGAGAGAGAGCGAGCCAGCAAGGAGCAAGTGAGTGAGAAATCTGGGAGAGTTGCTCTTTACACAGCCTTAAACCTGAAGAAACAAGCATAGCTCTCTGGCCACACCCATCACAGCCCCTAAGGCTCCAACAAAGCAGACAGCTCACTTAGAGGCATAGTATAACGAGAGAAAAAAACAAAAACAAAAACACCACAAATTATCTCTAACATGCCAAGCAAGAAACATAGAAGCGGAGGTACCAAGGACAGGGAAGGCACTATGACGCCCCCAAGTGAACAAGACACGCAAATGCAAGATTATGAAGATTATGAGATAGAAGAAATGAAAGATACAGATTTCAAAAAATTTATGATAAGAACATTAAGAAGTTCTCAAAAACAAATTCTTGAACTACAGAAATCCTTAATGGACAAGATAGAAAATCTCTCCCGTGAAAATGAAATATTAAGGAGGAATCAAAATGAAATGAAAAAACTAATGGAGCAGGAATTCGCGATACTGACAAAAAACCACAATGAAATGAAGAACACAATAGATCAAATGGCAAACACATTAGAGAGCCTTAAAAACAGAATGGGTGAAGCAGAAGAGAGAATATCGGAATTAGAAGACAGAGAACAGGAAAGGAAACAGTCAAATCAAAGAAAAGAAGAAGAAATCAGAAATCTAAAAAATACTGTCAGGAACCTACAGGATACTATTAAAAAACCTAACATTCGGGTTCTAGGAGTTCCTGAAGGCATGGAAAGGGAGAAAGGATTAGAAGGCCTTTTTAGTGAGATACTAGCAGAAAATTTCCCAAGTTTGGAGAAGGACAGAGACATCCTAGTACAGGAAGCTCAGAGAACCCCTAATAAACATGATCAAAAGAGATCCTAACCACGACACGTCGTAATCAAACTCACCACAGTGAAACACAAAGAAAAGATCCTAAAATGTGCAAGAGAGAAACGCCAGATTACTCTCAGAGGATCTCCAATTAGACTTACAGCTGATTTCTCATCAGAAACCCTACAAGCCAGGAGAGAATGGCGAGATATAGCCCAGGTACTAAGAGAGAAAAACTGCCAGCCCAGAATATTATATCCTGCAAAGCTCTCATTTGTGAATGAAGGTGAAATTAAGACCTTTCACAGCAAACAGAAATTGAAAGAATTTGTCGCCACTCGTCCAGCCCTGCAAAAGATGCTTAAAGATGTGTTACATACAGAAACACAGAAACACGGTCACCAATATGAAAGAAGTTAAAGGAAGGAAACCTCACAGCAAAAGATCACAGGAATCTCAAACCAGATATTAGAAAATATCTTTGGCAAATGGCAGGGCAAAGTTACTCCTTCTCAATAGTCACATTGAATGTTAATGGCTTGAACTGTCCAGTTAAAAGACACCGATTGGCTGACTGGGTTAAGGAACAAAACCCATCCTTTTGCTGCTTACAAGAAACCCATCTATCCAACAATGATCCATACAAGCTGAGAGTGAAAGGCTGGAAAAAGATATACCACGCCAACAGAAATGAAAAGAGAGCGGGCGTAGCCATCTTAATATCGGACAACATAAACTTTACCACAAAAACTGTTAGGAGAGACAAAGAGGGGCACTATATAATGATTAAGGGATCCATTCAACAGGAAGATATAACGATTATCAACATATATGCACCTAATCATAGGGCACCAGCTTATTTAAAAGACTTGTTAAGGGACTTAAAGGGAGACTTAGACCCCAATACAATAGTACTGGGGGACTTCAATACTCCACTCTCAGAGATAGACAGATCAACAGGACAGAAGATCAACAAGGAGACAGTAGATTTAAATGACACTATAGCCCAAATGGATCTAACAGATATCTACAGAACATTTCATCCTACATCTAAGGACTTTACATTCTTCTCAGCAGTACATGGAACCCTCTCTAGGATTGACCACATACTAGGCCATAAAGCAAGTCTCAGCAAATTCAAAAGAATTAGAATCATACCATGCAGCTTCTCAGACCACAAAGGAATGAAATTGGAAATTGGCAACTCAGGAATCCCTAGAGCACGTGCAAACACATGGAGATTGAACAACATGCTCCTGAATGAACAATGGGTCATAGAAGAAATTAAAAGAGAAATCAAAAATTTTCTGGAAGTAAATGAGGATAACAGCACAACATACCAAAACCTATGGGATACAACAAAAGCAGTGTTAAGAGGAAAGTTTATATCAATAGGTGCCTACATCAAGAAATTGGAAAGGCACCAAATAGATGAGCTTTCAAGTCATCTCAAGGATCTAGAAAATCTGCAGCAAGCCAAACCCAAACCCAGTAGGAGAAGAGAAATAATTAAAATCAGAGAAGAAATCAACAGGATTGAATCCAAAAAAACATTACAAAAAATCAGCCAAACGAGGAGCTGGTTTTTTGAAAAAATAAACAAAATTGACACCCCATTGGCCCAACTAACTAAAAAAAGAAGAGAAAAGACCCAAATCAATAGGATCAGAGATGAAATGGGAAACGTAACAACAGACGCCACAGAAATAAAAAGAATCATCAGAAATTACTACAAGGACTTGTATGCCAGCAAACAGGGAAATCTATCAGAAATGGACAGATTCTTGGACACATACAACCTCCCTAAATTGAGCCAGGAAGACATAGAAAACCTAAACAGACCAATAACTGACACAGAAATTGAAACAGTAATAAAGGCCCTCCCAACAAAGAAAAGCCCAGGGCCAGATGGATTCACTGCTGAGTTCTACCAGGCATTTAGAGAAGAACTAACTCCAATTCTTCTCAAACTATTCAGAGCAATCGAAAAAGAGGGAATCCTCCCAAATTCTTTCTATGAAGCCACCATCACCTTAATTCTTAAGCCAGAAAGAGACGCAACATTGAAAGAGAATTACAGACCAATATCCCTGATGAACATAGATGCAAAAATACTCAATAAAATTCTGGCCAATAGAATGCAACAACACATCAGAAAGATCATCCACCCAGACCAAGTGGGATTCATCCCCGGTATGCAGGGATGGTTCAACATTCGCAAAACAATCAACGTAATACACTACATTAACAGACTGCAGAAGAAAAACCATATGATTCTCTCAATAGACGCAGAGAAAGCATTTGATAAAATACAACACCCTTTCATGATGAAAACTCTAAGCAAACTGGGTATGGAAGGAACATTCCTCAATACAATCAAAGCAATATATGAAAAACCCACGGCCAACATCCTATTGAATGGGGAAAAGTTGGAAGCATTTCCACTGAAATCTGGTACCAGACAGGGATGCCCTCTCTCACCACTGCTATTCAATATAGTTCTGGAAGTTTTGGCCAGAGCTATTAGGCAAGAAAAAGAAATTAAAGGGATACAAATCGGGAAGGACGAACTCAAACTATCCCTCTTTGCAGATGATATGATTCTTTATTTAGGGGACCCAAAGAACTCTACTAAGAGACTGCTGGAACTCATCAAAGAGTTTGGCAAAGTAGCAGGATATAAAATCAATCCACAAAAATCAACAGCCTTTGTATACACAGGCAATGCCACGGCTGAGGAAGAACTTCTAAAATCAATCCCATTCACAATAGCTACAAAAACAATCAAATATCTTGGAATAAACTTAACCAAAGACGTTAAAGATCTCTACGATGAAAACTACAAAACCTTAAAGAAAGAAATAGAAGAGGATACCAAAAAATGGAGAAATCTTCCATGCTCATGGATTGGAAGAATCAATATCATCAAAATGTCTATTCTCCCAAAAGCAATTTATACATTCAATGCAATACCCATTAAGATCCCGAAGACCTTCTTCTCAGACCTAGAAAAAACGATGCTGAAATTCATATGGAGACACAGAAGACCTCGAATAGCCAAAGCAATCCTGTACAACAAAAACAAAGCCGGAGGCATCACAATACCTGATTTCAGGACATACTACAGGGCAGTTGTTATCAAAACAGCATGGTACTGGTACAGAAACAGATGGATAGACCAATGGAACAGAATAGAAACACCAGAAATCAATCCAAACATCTACAGCCAACTTATATTTGACCAAAGATCCAAATCTAATCCCTGGAATAAGGACAGTCTATTCAATAAATGGTGCTGGGAAAATTGGATTTCCACGTGCAGAAGCTTGAAGCAAGACCCATACCTATCACCTTACACAAAAATCCACTCAACATGGATTAAAGACTTAAATCTACGACCCGAAACCATCAAATTATTAGAGAGCATTGGAGAAACCCTGCAAGATATAGGCACAGGCAAAGACTTCCTGGAAAATACTCCAACAGCACAGGCAGTCAAAACCAAAATTAACATTTGGGATTGCATCAAATTGAGAAGTTTCTGTACTTCAAAAGAAACAGTCAGGAAAGTGAAGAGGCAACCAACAGAATGGGAAAAAATATTCGCAAACTATACTACAGATAAAGGATTGATAACCAGAATCTACAAAGAAATCAAGAAAATCCACAACAACAAAACAAACAACCCACTAAAGAGATGGGCCAAGGACCTCAATAGACATTTTTCGAAAGAGGAAATACAAATGGCCAACAGACACATGAAAAAATGTTCAAGATCACTAGCAATCAGAGAAATGCAAATCAAAACCACAATGAGGTTCCACCTCACCCCGGTGAGAATGGCTCACATTCAGAAATCTACCAACAACAGATGCTGGAGAGGATGTGGGGAAAAAGGGACACTAACCCACTGTTGGTGGGAATGCAAACTGGTTCAGCCACTATGGAAGTCAGTCTGGAGATTCCTCAGAAACCTGAACATAACCCTACCATACAACCCAGCCATCCCACTCCTTGGAATTTACCCAAAGGAAATTAATTTGGCTAATAAAAAAGCCATCTGCACATTAATGTTTATTGCAGCTCAATTCACAATAGCTAAGACCTGGAACCAACCCAAATGCCCATCAACAGTAGACTGGATAAAGAAATTATGGGACATGTACTCCATAGAATACTATACAGCAGTAAGAAACAACGAAACCCAGTCATTTGCAACAAGATGGAGCAATCTGGAAAACATCATGCTGAGTGAATTAAGCCAGACCCAAAGAGAAAAATATCATTTGTTTTCCCTGATCGGTGACAACTGAGTGCCAAAGGGGAAACCTGTTAAGTGAAATGGACACTATAAGCAACAATGAACTGATCAGCTCCTGTCCTGACTTTAGATGTACAATGTAATACTTTATCCATTTTAGTATTTGTTGTTATTGTTGTTGTTCTAGTACTATTGGTTGAACTCAGTAATTAACACACAATTATTCTTAGGTGTTTAAATTTTAACTGAAAAGTGATCCCTGTTAAATCTAAGAGTGGAAAAAGAGAGGGAGGAGATGAACAATTTGGAACATGCTCAATCGGACTGGCCGCAAATGGTGGAGTTAGAAACGTGCCAGGGGATTCCAACACAATTCCATCAAGATGGCATGTACCAATGCCATCGCACTAGTCCAAGTGACCAATTTCAGCTCACAATTGATAGCTCTGATAGGTCTAAGACTCAAAGAGATCACACAAACAAGACAAGTATCTGCTAATACTAACTGATAGAAACAAAAAGGGAGAGAAAGATCCAACATGGGAAGTGGGATACACAGCAGACTCATAGGATGGCAGATGTCCTAAACAACACTCTGGCCTCAGAATCAGCCCTCAAGGCATTCAGATCTGGCTGAAGAGCCCATGAGAGTATAGCAGGCATGGAAAGCCAAGATATCATGGAAAAAAAAAAAAAAAGACCTAAATGAATGATCTCTGTGAGTGAGATCCCAGTGGAAAGAACGGGGCCATCAAAGAAGGAGGTACCCTTCTCCGAAGGGAGGAGAGAACCTCCACTTTGACTATGACCCTATCGGAATAAGATCAAAGTCAGCGAACTCTAAAGGCTTCCATAGCCCTGGCAACTCATGACTAGAGCCTAGGGAGATTACTGACGCCATGAACAGGAGTGTCAAATTGTTAAATCAGCAACAGGAGTCACTGTGTACTTACACCCCATGTGGGATCTGTCCCTAATGTGTCGTCTAAAGCCAAGTGATGCTATGACTGGTACTGAAACGGTATTTTTATACTTTGCGTTTCTGTGTAGGCGCAGACTGATGAGGTCTTTGCTAATTATATACTGAAGTGATCTTCTGTATATAAAGAGAATTGGAAATGAAAAAAAAAAAAAACAACCTGGTGTTAAAATGGAAATGGCATAGAAAATTAATTAATTTGAAAAAAAAAATTATGTAGGATCTCTGTCTTTAATGTGCTGTACATTGCTATTTAATGCTATAATTAGTAATCCAATGGTAGTTTTTTCACTTGATGTTGCTATATGGGCAAAAAGTTGAAATCTTTACCTAATATATACTAAACTGATCTTCTGTATACAAAGAGAATTGAAAATGAATCTTTACATGAATGGAAGGGGAAAGGGAGTGGGAAAGGGGAGGGTTGCGGGCGGGAGGGAAGTTATGGGAGGGGGGAAGCCATTGTAACCCATAAGCTATACTTTGGAAATTTATATTCATTAAATAAAAGTTTAATTAAAAAAAAATAAATAAATAATTAAAAAAAAAATAAAAATAATTAAATTTGGGGGGCTGGCGCTGTGGTGTAGCAGGTAAGGCTGCCACCTGTGACACTGGCATCTCATATGAATACTAATTCAAGTCCCAGCTGCTCTGCTTCCAATCCAGCTCCCTGCTAATACCTGGGAAAGCAGTGTTAGATGGTGCAAGTATTTGGGTCTCTACACCCATGTGGGAGATCTAGAAGAAGCTCCCGGCTCCTGGCTTAGGCCTTGCCCAGCTCTGGGCATTGTGGCCATTTGGGGAGTGAGCCAGTGGATGAAAGATATCTCTCTCACTCTCTTTCTCTCTCTCGCTGTGTGTGTGTGCGAGTGTGTGTGTCTGCCTCTCAAACTTTCAAATAAATAAATAAATAATATTTTTTAAAAATACAGATTTTATTTTAAAACTTTTAAATTCATTGTATTACATTGGATTTTTTTTGACGTGGTAACTGTCAAACACAAAAGTGGCTTAACCTTGTGCTTGCAAAATTTTTAAGCGCTTTGCACACTCTGTACAATTGCACACTTACTTGACCTGTTCCATTGTCATTTCCAATATATTATTTGACATGTAGTATTGAGTAATCTATATGAAATTGTTGTTTTCACAGGTCAAATGTGATCACATATTTTTAACAGGGCCAATTATGGCTTTTTCATTTTAAAAAAATATCATTAGAACATAATATCTGAAAGTATTTTTTCTTTTAACAGATTAAATTGCATAGAGTCCGTAATGCTGATATAGATGGCTAGATGGATGGGTGGATGCATGAATGGGTAGATGATGGATAGATACAGACAGTTAGATGGCATATACACAGAAGTAGAGGCAGAATAAAAGGACAAAAAATTTCAAATAATCTTAAAACTATATGTATGGCTTCTTACTAAAAATTAGAATGGGCACTTGGAATCTGCTTCACCAAATTAAAACTTTTTAATGTTAGAGAAGTGATCTTGCGTATCATATCCAGCTTACTCCTCCCAGTGCAGGATAGCCCATGTGATGAGACTCATGGACTCATGCAAATAAGTAGTCAGAAATGTTTTTATCAGTCTGGACTGAAATAACTTTTTATTTCCCCGAAGGCCAGCCTTGGTTCAGAGGTTATTTTTTGGAAAAACACATGCCTATTCCAATCCTTCTTCCACATGGCAATCTTTGTAAACAGCGGAGAGCATCCATATTGTTCTGTCTAAATCTTTTTCTCTCCAGAGTACACATCCCCACTTTCATCATTTCCCAGGTGATAAAGATTCATCATCTCCTGCTCTCATTTTGTTCACCCTCGTACAGGTTGCTAATGTCTTTCTTCCAGATGGAGTCTGACAAGAACAGAGCACAGTGACACCAAAGCTGTCTTCTGTCCAGACAGTATTTCCTAACAACAGTTTTAGAAGCCAAGTGTCACTACTATTGAATTATAGCTATCTAATACTCCCTTTTCAGGTTTATGTTCTTAAAATTCATGTCTTAGTTTTTATTTGCTTTTAAAGTTAATTATTTAAAGCATTAATAGACAAATAAGTCCACCTATTTCCTGGTTACTATGTGATATTTCATTACATGTAAACATTGTGTAATGTCCAACCAAGGCAACTATCTCTCTCCTTTTAAGCATTCAACATTTCTTTACATTACATGGGTTCCATGGCATAATGATGAGTCTTCTGGTCTTTATTTTGGTTTAGTTTGTCTTACATATATCCTTGTTTTTTTTTTTTTTTTTTTTTTTCTCTACTGGCAAGTAACCCTCTCTGGAGCCATGTTCTATACAGAGTCAGTAATATCACTGATATTATACTTTGGACAAAAGCTTAGACCTGTTTGGTTCTAATTTCTGTTATCTATGTATTATATATATGAAATAAAAATGAATGTTTTCATTATTGGATTCAGACACTAACCTCCACTTGCTTCTGAAATGAAAGGAAAATCATATAACTTAGAATTTCATGAAAATGAATAATTTTTAAATGATCACTCTAATTTGTTTTATATTACAGGTAAAATCTCAGTGATTAACAATTTATCATTATAGCACTGATTCAAGGATAATCCACAACTCTCTTCCTATGAGATGTCTCTGAATACAGTCTTAAAATGCTTATGGAAAATTACAAGTCGAATTACACTCATCAGGTAGCAGGTTTTTTAAATATTAAAAATTCTGTAATATTTTATCATTAGCAGCAGGTTTAATGTTCTCTTCTCAAACTATTATTAATATTGATATTATTAACATTAATTAATATGTTCTCAAACATATTATTGTTTCTTATCAAATGCTTGGTCTCAAACACACTCAAATCAGAATTTCCTTCCCACCAAATATCTCTGCTAAAATGCAATGGCATCCACATGAAGCATCGTTGGCCATTCACTTCCTCCTTCTTAAAATTTGTCTTCACAATGCATTTGAATCACCGTTCTTCGGTTGCTCCTTCTAAGGCTCCTGGCTAATTCTAATCTCCTCGACCAATGTGTTAGTCTATGTACTTCTTCCTTTTTCTATATTCCTTTAGGTTATTTTCATGAAAGACCAGTGCAGGCTTCCAAGTTTAAATCTCTAGCTAATTCCATTTCCTTATACTCGAAATTCATATAGCCTACTGGGTGTTTTACATCTCCCTTGCACTTCAGAAGTGCATCCCACACTTGTCTGAAACTGACCTTGGGACGCTGCCATCACACCCGCACCTCCACCCCAGGAACAGGCACTCTCTCTTTCTAGCTGCCTCAGTAACTTCCACTTTCCACTCGCCCTGGCACAGAATACCAGGATCATCTTCATCCTTTTTTCTTTTCTTACACGTCATACCTACTCCATCACCAAATGCCTAAAACGAAAATGAAACCGCGACATTCCTCAGTACAAAACCCTCCCACAGCTTGCCCTGAGAGTGAAGCCGAAGTGCTCACCACACCTCACTGTGACTGGCTTGCTCTCACCAGCTCTCTGATCTTGCTTTTCCGCTCTACCTCACAGTCTCTTTTCTAACAGACTAAGCTCTAGGAGCACACCAAACACACTTCTGCCTCAGGGCATGCCACTTCTGCTGCCAGGAAATCCACACGGCTAGCACCCTTAAATACATCAACTGTCACCTTGGCAGGAAAGCTTCTGTGATCTCCAAGACAGATACAAAACAAAACAGTATCCAATTCTGACATTCTCTATCCTTTTAACATGGATTTATTTTTCCATGGATTCATCATTCAAAATATTGTACACTGTTTCTATTCATTTGATAACTCTTTTTATAACAGAAAGTCAATTTCTTAAGTGCAAAGGTTTAAAAAATTATTCATGGCTACAGATCTAGCTCACTCATAACAGGTATATATTATGAATGACAAAGGTTTTAGAAATTAGAAAAAAGGTTGCATCAATGATTTTCATAGATTATTTGTATAACATATTTCATATCAATACTGACACAATTTACAAAAATCTAAAGAAAAATCAGCAAATAAAATAAGTATCTAATAATGGAGAGAGAAGGCAGGTGTTGGCCTAGTGGTGAGGGTACGTGCACTTCATATGGGAGGGTCTGGGTTCAATATCTGACTCTGGCTCCAGATGTCAGCTTTCAGTCAACGCAGACCCCGGGAGGCAGCAGTGATGGCTCAGCAAACTGGACTCCAGCCACTCACATGGGAGACCTAGATTGCCTTCTTGACTCCCAATCTCTCCCCAGCTCCAGCACATGTGCCCAACATGGGAGTGAAATAGTAGATAGGAACACTCACACCTCTCTCTCTCTCTTTCTCCTCCCTCTCAAATAAATTTTTAAAGAAAAATAATCAAGGTAAAATACTGATAAGAAGAGACAATGGAGGAAATCATAAAATCTAGCACTTTTGCAATGGCTACATTTGGCTTTGACTTGCATTTAAGCCTCCTAGAAGCTAGAACAGAAGGAAATACTCTTGATTAGTTAGAAAAGAGTGATATTTTCCATTCCTACTCCATCCCAATCCTCATGGAACACTGTCAGATGCCCTGGAAAATATGCCCAACACTTACTGTAATATGAGTGTTACTGAAACTTATAATTCCCATCAATGCAAATCAAGAACAAACTCTAAAAGTCAATTCCATCAAACAATTTTATGAAGGAAAAATAATGAGATTCAAGTATGTAGTTCTCTAGTCAAGTTCAACAGAAAGATACATTTTAGATTACTTGGTCAAACATTTGTGTCTCAGAGTTATGATTAAAAACATGGGCTCTAGAACCAGAATGCATAGATTTGAAACTCCCTTAAAAACCAATTCCTTGATGTCTTCACAAATGAACCTTGGAAATCTCTTTTGCATTTTATTTTCATAAAAAAGCTCAATTCAAGCTAGCCACACTTGAAGTGCTCAATAGCCACATCTTGTTAGTAGTTCCCTTTGTTGGACAATATAACCTCAGTTAATGATGTATTGCTGAGCAAATGGCTCAGTGTAATACATGTTTGTACAGTGGCCTCCTAGCTGTTGGTTGCTTATGAACCACTTAAAGTTAGTTTGCATGCAGAGTTCTTTAATATGGTTAATTGTTTTCTACTTGTGAGGCTGTCCACTCTAAATTCATAAAACGGTCCTGTGTTTATTTCTGGGAGTCCAGACATTACGGCAGATTGTTTGAGAGACACACACACACACACACACAGACTGGGAGAGGGAGAGAGATAATATGTACTTTCATCTGCCGGCTCACTCCCCAGATGTCCACAATAGCAGGGGTTGGGCTGGCACTGGAACCAGGAGTCAGAAATGCAATCGAGGACTTCCTGGTGAGTGGCAGAAACCCAATTATTTGAGCCAATCCCTCTACCCCTCAGAGTCTCATCCATGGGAAACTGGAGTTAGCAACCAGCTCTAGGAATAAAACTCAGGCACTCCTCCTACTTGAAAGATGCATGTGTTAAGTACTAGCCTAAACACCTGCTCCCACATTCTGTTTATCATATGTCATAATTTGTGAAGCCAGACTATGAAATCTGTTAGAATTGTTCCAAAAATGCTTATTGTATGTGGTTCTGAATGAGAGTCTAGTACAAAATGATACCACTTTCATCCATTTATCCTTTTATCAAATCTTGTACGTGTTGACCTTTTGGTTTTGGTTTTGTTTATTGCCCAGGTCTTGATTTCATTCTGTTTTTCACAGTTTCTCATCAGAGGACACCATGCACCGATGCACATGGTGTGTGTGACTCTGTGTGTGTATGTATGTGGGGGTGGCAGAGGAGAGGCACACACACACACACACAGAATGGATTTGAAGACTTGTTCATTATATTTTCACCTATTACTTTGAGAGTATAGTGTTCTTTATCTTCTATCCAGCAGGCTACTATGAGGACAATAATATGACAATCTGTTATCATTAACTCTGTGAGACAGTTTTGAAGATGCTAGAGAGGATTAAATGACCTGGAAAACTCAATCTATGGAAAAGTCTATGTACTCATCTCTGTGATTTCCACTGCAATGCACCACTGAAACCTTAGAACAACATGATGTGCTATGGTGACATGTAGACACAAAGGTGATTTTTCACCTCTTTCTTTACCCAAATAAAACCTCAAAGATATTTGAATAGTTCCCATTCTACATGCTTGCTCAGTATCAAATATTTTAATTATTAAACATTATATTCAGAATGTAATGAAGTGTTTAATTATTTTAAATTATGAATGTATTTAAGAAGCACATGCATCATGTGAAGTTCTTTGTATAATTCAGATTTTGTCCTTAAATTAATTGCATGAGATGGTGATCACACTAAGTGTTACAGAGCTCTACCATTCTATAAAACATAACAAAAGAATGAATAGTTACATATAAGTTACATATAAGTACAAGGGCACTTCATCTTCCACAAATTTTTGAAGTCCTTTCAATACTATAAGCGTTCATAATCTGAAGCTTCTACATTTCCTGGAAATCTACATATCACATATTATAAGTGTAACCACAAAAGTCACCTATATCACATGTGATCAAAAATTTTTTACTGAAAGTACTGTTTCTTTCCTCCCACATCTTTAATATATCAGAAAAAAAAATTAGAGAAGAAACCTGGCATACAAAGAAATATATCAACTTGCTTAATGTAACATTAAAGTGATAGCATAAAACCTTTTATAATGACACATGCAGTCATGGTAATTGGGAACGGAATAGAATGAAGTCAGCACACTTCGGTACCACTGTGTGAAGTTTCAAAGCTTTAATAGAAGCTTTGTGGAGAATGTATTGGGTCTTCTGGGCATGAGCCAGAAATGCCAGTCTCTAAATTACAATGAACATATAAGATACAAGTCTGCCTTCAAAACTCTGACCATCAGCTTTATCAATCATTACTTATGCAATTTTTCTTTAAATATTAATTAAGAATACACTATGTGCAAGTCATCAGGGAGGGTACAGATTGGTATAAGATATAGGATATATCTTTAAAAATATTGTCTAAGAAATAAAACATAAGAAGCAATACTGACATCAGCCAGTATATGGCATGATTATTTTATTTCATACATGATGCGACTTGTGGAAGCTGTGGCATTTGTCCTTGAGTTTGAAGCTGAAAAGCAGTAAAATTAAAAGTATACAGCATACTAGATAGGATTAAGAGATAAAGGGGAGAGTTGGAGAAGGTCAGTTAACTGCCTATGCAAGGATAGCATCTTCTCAAAAATGAATGCCTAAATGGAATAACAACTACCTGGCTTTTAAAAAATGAGTGAAACATAAATTTCTTTGCATCTAATAGTTAAATAATGCATTTAAAAATAAATAATTTTTACAATGGCAAAGTACAGCTGCCTATAACAAATACCTCAACGTGAATTAATATTGTATTATTGAATATACATTTGAGAAGAAAATGTAGCATCTCCCTTCTTGTCAACGAGACATCACAGTTTTCTGTTGTTCTGAGTACACTGCTCCTGAAGCACTACCATGGACACTCCAGGTGCTGTACAGTTCTAACATTCCATCAAAAAAAAAAAAAAAACTGTATCTCCATGGAATTTCCCTTGTCTAGTCATCAATTCTGGCCCACACTATAAATATTCCAACAAATAGATGTGCTTTTTACATGCATAACACATATGTGGCATGCATTTTTTTTCATACTTGCAATTTCAAGACCATTAATGACAAAAATTAAAATTCCCTTTTTGGAAATTCAGAGAAACTTCCTCTCTATTGTCATTAGCTAAGGAACTCTCTAGTTGCATATATTTGCACTGCATTGTAGGGTTTTCATTCATTAGGTAATGAGAATCCTGACAGTTCTGAAAATCAATGTAACCTAGAGCCACTCAGGCTCTTCTCTAATGGATGGAGCATTCTCCTGGAGAAAAGCCAATGTCTATACTAAGCGTTGTCTGAGTCACTGAGTAGAACATTTCATCCTCAGAGGCTGAACTCAGGACCTCTTTTAATATATGTTGCCTCTTATGGCAGGAATGTAGTTGGTTGTGTCAAGATGAAACCATCAGTGTCTCCTCTGAATGCTTTAAGTAGCTGTAGTGACAGATTAGGGGCAAGTCTATGAATGAAATGGGGTTTTATTTAAAGTGACACGGTGAATCCACTCAGCAGATTCATCAATTCTAATTCACTTACATATTTTTTGGAGTGCTCAATCTGTCTCATTTGTTTCAATTGCTTCCTATTCTACCAATGTGCTGTTCAATTAGTGGAGCAGAGCAATGGCATGAGTGACATAACAAGAGGGAACTGTGCTATGCCAAACTGTCTTTCATTGGTTCTCTGCACAGTTAAATATGCTTCTCATCCTCAACTTGAAACTTGGATTTATTAATAGGTTGACAAAAAGTCTCTTTTCAAAAATTAATTAGAGTTCTATTGAGTTATGTGAATTTTATACAATTCACTAGGTAACTGATAGAATATATCAGTTCACAGGTGGCCAAGACATTTACTCCATTCTCCCTCCATCTGCTGGTACACCTAGCAAAAATGTAAATTGTATATCCATCATCCATCTGGAAGTAAGCAGTAGCTCAGAAACTTTGTTACCTACAGCTGCTATCCTATGTTTACTTGTCTTTCTGTGAATGTCTTCAACCATGTTTTTAACATGCAAAATAAAGTTAAGTTGCCTAGACTGAATTTATCTCCAGTATTCATAGATATCCCAGAATTAACAAGTTAATATTTGTTAAGATGCATCTGTGCTTAAGAGTTAAGGGCAGAATGGCTTATATACAGGAAATGGACACTTTCTCATACATTTATATTTGTAAATACAATACAGATTGTTATTTTTAGTTTATGTTGTATATGAAAACTACAATGAAATCATTTTTATTATAACAGACAGATCTGTCATGGTAAAATCTGACTTACAATTTGTCTAATGTTAGAATATTTCAGTGGGCTGATTTGTAGGGACCTC
Organism: Lepus europaeus; assembly: GCF_033115175.1. Taxonomy (NCBI): domain Eukaryota; kingdom Metazoa; phylum Chordata; class Mammalia; order Lagomorpha; family Leporidae; genus Lepus; species Lepus europaeus. The sequence goes on along the minus strand of NC_084833.1, from coordinate 88,040,587 downwards.
ACTTTTATCCATGTTTGGAATTTCACTGTTAGAGACTTTCCACCCTTTTCCCATTTATCTCTCTTCCCTGGTTTTCTGTTCTTAGGAAGCAAAATGGAAAATTCATGGCTACTTTTCTTCACAAAATTAATTTAAGAATATCTGATACATTAGGACCTTCAATGACATGGCAACCTGGCATAATTATATGAATTGAAAGGGAGGCACATGAGATATTAAATTGTCTTCATGCCACGACAACATTTTGGTGTGACTCATTTAAAGCAAAATCAAATATACTGGTAAAGCTTTTGACTCCTTTATTATTACACAGAACTGCTCCTTAACATCAGAATTAGTCACTTTTCTTTAACCATAATATTTAAGCTTAGAGAAACTGAAAGCATAGAATAGCCTGAGGAAAAACTCTCGAAAATTTTGTATTGATTTATCTGAATTAACCTGGCAAATTAGAGGATAGACATGTGACAGCTTCAAAACTGAGTGTAATGTTGTCAATATTTTATAACTAACTGGAAACCAACAATACATCATTTTATATCCAGAACAGATTGACTTCCTTGGCTGATTATTTAAAAAAAGTCATGAATATTGTGGTTAAGTAGCACACATCAGGTTTAATCTAGGATTACCTATTGTTACCCTCTTAGCCAGGAATATTAAAGATCGGTCAAATCATGTGTTTTAAATTATCATTTCGAAGCACTATTATTAATTTCCACAATGGTCAATATTACTCAAAATATGTGTAATTAATATTTAGTGATTTCCATCAATCGCATTAAGTATAAAGGAATTTGACGCTGCTGAGTAATCAGCATAAACACTCTGCTCTTCCAAAACATCCCATTCCCTGGTGGCCCTGACCCTACCTTTTTGCCCACAATTTCTTGCTTATTAACTTAAGCTGTCTTCAAAGACAAACACATCAAAAAGTGCAACGTCTCTTCAGTAGCACATTTTCTGTTGGCGTGGAATATACCAAGAAACAGGAGCTGTATCACAGTACAGTTTCTCTTATCATTTTCAGCAATTTCACACCATCTTCATACACTTGTCATGCTTATAACAAACTAGAAATCAAATAAAGACAAAACATTTGACCTTTTCACTTAATAATATTCCTAGAATATTTTTAGAATGTTTATATCTACTGACACAATCAAGGAATTTGCAATTTAAGGATAAGTCACTTCCTAAATTTGAGAACATTAAATATTAAGCTTTAGCATGTTAAGCAGTTGAATCGAGGAGGTCCCTAAATGCTACATATGGGTTATAAGGTTATTTTTCTTTCAACATTTCTTTCAGTTTTAAAGCCAATGTAATAAAGATGGATTGTACCTGCTTTCTGAAATCAGGGCCCAAATTACACTCTTGAGGAAGGAACTGGTTTCTGGAAAGTAATCCTTTTGCAGCAGTCATGCAAAAATGATGCTTAGATCTTGAACAGCATTAAATGACAATCGTTACGGTCACCTGTTGAGAAAGAATATATACTATTGTAATTACAGATTAATTTTTAAACACTTTTCTTTGGCCAAATCCCAGTCTTACTAAACATTTTATATCATAAAGTTCTATTTAGTTACATATGCATTCACTATGCTTTTTACCCATATTTGCAACTATTTATAACACTTCCTATTAAATATATTTATCTAACAGATGCTGCTTTTTTAGATTTGTTTTCCCCTATAATTTTTATTTATTAAAGGAGCAAAGAATATTACTGCAAGTAAACTTTCATGCATTATAATACCTTAAAACATTTGAACCCATTTACACTTGTATTTCTAACTTTTCTTAGTTTTTATAATATTTTATAAAAATTATACTATTCCAAGTATTTTCAATGATATTTTATTCTTAAACCTATTTAAGGGACTGATATTATGTATTTTTCTTAAAAGCTTATATGCTGCTTAAAGTGTAAAATACTTCTGAGAATTACATTCTCTGGTGACCCTCAGAGAACATGCAATTGTGTGAACACTATTCTTTTCACTTCCACTAAGTTCACTGTTTCAATGAAGGTCTCCTTTTAATTTAATTTTTATTTCTATAAAGTGTGCTTTTACTAGATTTATCAATGTCCCAGCATCAAAACAAAGCATAAATACTCATAACATATCTCAAATAACTAAACTGGAATGTAATCTCTGGAAAACAAGATCTACGGAGGGCTTCTGAGCGACCTAAGCCATCAGCTGAGATCCCATGATAAGAAACTACCAAGAGTAGGGAAAAATTCAAGGTGCATTATTTCATGAGCAGGTTGTCTTCACAAACAAGATTTTATCTCTATGACTCTTTTTTTATTTCAGTTGGAACTATAAGAAATTTACATTTTCTTCAGTCAAAAATGACAGAACATCAACAGATTTTCTTTAAACCTGGTTTATATTTCAGATAGCAAGTACATACTATAAATATTTTAGTCAACAAAATCACATTTTTAGCAATATAGAAATCTTATTTTTAAATATCAGTCCAAAAACACAAAATTGTATGAGGAAATTATATTCTAAATTCACTTAAAAAGCAAATCAATCATTGTATTCTCAACAATTTGTTACCATTTTTAGTTATGAATTATGAGCAAATTTCTTTTTTCTGTTCTTGGTTCCTCCCTTTATTCACCTGGCATTTCTTTATTATCCATCTTCCTTCATTGCATACCACTCCTTTCTTTTCTTCTTTCCTTCCTTAATATTGTGAATATTATAAATTTCTGCTCTCTTCCTTAGTAAACAAAATTTTGTTAAAAGGCTAGCATGATTTTTTTTTGGTGTTTATAAAGTTTGTCAGAGAAGCAGTTATTTAAGCAATCAGCAGAACCTTTCATTTATGTATTGAAGAACTGTTTCCTTTCATTTGGGCTATCAAGAAGAATTTTTTGGAAAGTCAGAATCCCATATTTGTATCATATCATCACTTCTTAGCCATTATAGAGTGTATTATTTCCCCAAATTTATAGAGATATTGAGAAAAATTAAATTATATAATACATATGAAAAGTTCACTACCAGGCTTAGTACATAATGCATATTTGATAAATATTTCCAATTATTATTTTTCTACTTTAATTATTGAGATACCGAAAAACAGTTATGATGACCAGTATTGTTCTGGTGATTGCTCTCTTCACAGTCTGTCCTCAAGTTAGTTCCTCAGCATCAACACCTTTCAGCCTTGTGTTCTAATAAGCTCATGCCTGTTGTTTAGGCAGTATGTTGTAAAGAAGAGACTCCATCTAGAGTCAAGTCAGAGTTCCTTCAGTTTCTGCCAGGAACTTATTCTAAATCAAGGCGGCCTTTGACCATTTCAGGGCATCATGATATCAGAGCTTCTGTCTACTCAAAGGATTATTTTTAAAAAGTCAGAAATGGAGTTCTACATCTGCTAGTTCTTGTATCTTAAGTTACATCTTATGACAAAACAGGACCTTTGCTAATTTGATTAGAGTTTTTGTCTCCACAAACTCATGTTGAGGTTTAATGCATTGTGTGGCAGTGTTGGTGAGGAGGGATGTTTGGGTCACTAGGACTTAGTCCTCAGAAATGGATTTAATGCCTTTCTTGAGTGAATTCCTGCTCTCACACGGCTGCGTTTCAGTCATGAAGATAGCAGGCAGGCTGTTAAAAATGAGTTGAACTTCCCTTTGCTTTCCTTCTGCATGTACCTGTGTACATGCAGATAGAGTTAGAGAGAGACAGAGACAGAGAGAAAGGTCTTCCTTCCATTGGTTTAACCCCCGAAATGGACGTCATGGCTGGTGCTACGCTGATCCGAAGCCAGGAGCCAGGTAAGCCAGGTGTTTTCCTGGTCTCCCACATGGTTGCAGGCACCCAAGCACTTGGGCCATCCTCCACTGCACTCCAGGGCCACAGCAGAGAGCTGGACTGGAAGAGGAGCAAGTGGGACTAGAACCCGGTGCCCATATGAGATGCTGGCGCCATAGGCAGAGGAGCCCCAACACTGGCCCCATGTACCTGTGTATCTTTAACCACTCTGCCATTACTTGATACAGGGCATAGCCCTCTCTAGATGGAGCAACCTGATTTGAATTTCCCTGCTTTCATAAATTGTGAGCTAAATAAACTCTATTTCTTCATAAGTTACTCAGTCTTAGGGATTCTTATACAGCAACAAGAAGTGGACTAACAAACCAATCAATATTTTTCTCCCCACTTTAAAAAAATTTAATTTTATCATAAGTCATCCTAGGTGACTCACTGAAAAAATATGATATATCTCATGTTTCATAGCACTGCATTACTTCACTCATGTCTAGTCAACATGAATTTGTCTAATTTGGTTTTGCTTACTATTTTAATCTAACTTTACAAAAAAACCAAAGTAAGTCTTTATAATTATCTTAAAGTTGCAAAAGCCATACAATAAACTTGACACTTTCCACTTATTTTCTACATTTCTAGATCCTTTTCAAACTTTTTAAAAATTTATCATTTTTCTACTATTAGATTGGAACTATTTTTGCCTTACTCCAGAATGACTATCTTTTTGAGTATCTTTAACAGAATATGCTTGTTATTTTCTGTTCTTAATGTGACAATGACTCGGAAAACAATAAGACTTTGCATGAAAATAACTTATAAAAACTAAGCCTTAAAATGATATATAATTGGCCAGCACCATGGCTCAATAGACTAATCCTCCACCCGCAGCACCGCTGGCACCCGGGGTTCTAGTCCTGGTTGGGGCACCGGATTCTGTCCCAGTTGCTCCTCTTCCAGTCCAGCTCTCTGCTGTGGCCCAGGAGTGCAGTGGAGGATGGCCCAAGTGCTTGGGCCCTGCACCCGCATGGGAGACCAGGAGAAGCACCTGGCTCCTGCCTTCGGATCAGCGTGGTGCGCCGGCTGCAGCGGCCACTGGGGGGTGAACCAACGGAAAAAGGAAGACCTTTCTCTCTCTCTCTCTCTCTCACTCTCCACTCTGCCTGTCCAAAAAAAAAAAAAAAAAAAAAAAGATGTATAATCTTTTGTGCTAAGACAGTAACTGTAAGAGATTATCTAGTGCTGTTATTTATGATTCAAATGACTTTCCCACCCTTCCTCTCTGAACAACTTCTATTTATATTTAGCTTCCTTTTCAAGTATCAGATAGTCTTAAAGTTTTCCTGAAAACCTTCTACACAATTATTTTATGTTGTCATTATTTCTAAAACTTCTTGCAAATTCATTTATTAAAATCATTTTATACTAAGTGATATATAATTGATTTCTTTATAAGAATAGGGGATTTGTACTCACAAAGAGACCTCAGAAACACTAGCAAGCTGATAAGAATCCTGTAAAGCCAATGAGAAAGCCCTCAAAAGACGTAAAAACTTGGTAATATCTTTATATTTAACTTCTAAGTTTCAGGATAGTCAGGAAATAATCTTCCATCATTTTAGCTTAAGGCCACAGTATGATATTATGGTAAGCTTACCAAATTGATACCAGAGAAGACAAGGAGATCTGGAGTATAGACATATGAATTTACCGATTAAGGAAAAGGCACCAGATAAACTAAAACTAATACATAGAATGACTTAATTGACTAACTAAAGCTGGCCTGTCATCAACCATTCTAGAGTAAGCACAATAACTCATTAACAGTGTACTTATGTTGACAGGTATAGAAATATTCATGGTTCACAAACCAAGGGTACAACCTCAACTAAAGATGACCCGATTACTGTCCACGTGGAAAACCCAATCTGCCTGCAATACAGAGCTACACTGAGGTGTTCCATTACCTTTCACAAACACAGTTTTATTCCACAAGTACTTCAAAAAGCTACTTGGTGGCAAGTTGATTACATGAATATCCTTAAACCCTGGAAGGGAAAGAATTCCTTTGACTGCAATCAAAACAAATTTTAAGTATGAGTTTCCTTCTCTAGCCCACAGTTCCTCAGTTAGCAGAATTCTGTAAGAGGTTAGCAAGTCTTTGAAGCCTGATTCATTAACATAGAACTTGCGTACAACATTGCCTAGGAACAATTGCCACAGGTAACACAGGGAGATACATAACTGTACACATGATCATTGGATTCACTAGTCATCACATACCACATGACCTAAAATCTCAATGAGATTATTTTCACAGTATTTAAAACTAAATATGTTGTACATAATATTAAATACATTTCAGGCTCCTCCATCTTAAATATTTATATGCAATCATGCATGATATATAAATAAGGAGTTACGTATCACTTAGCGACAGGGATATGATTTGAGAAGTTTAGGAATAGTTGATTTCATCCTTATGCAAATATCATAATGAAGTTACTCAAGCCCAGATGGTATAGATCAATCGTTTGACCCTAGATGCAATCAAGAGTCACAGTGAGCCCAAGATGTATGGGGCTGCTTCCAAAGTAATATGGCATAGTGTTTCACAATTTGCCTTTAGAATTAGAAGAAATACATTCTAAAATAATGATTAAAAAGTATAGAAAGGTAAATATGTAAACCATTAACATTGTTGTTTATTATCAGTAGCAAGTATTTTGTGCTGTATAAAACTGGATATGGTCTGCTTCACTATCACTGGCAGCACAGTAAATTTGTTTACACCTGAAACACCACAGACATATGAGTAATGGATTCTGCTATGATGTTACCATGGCCATGATGTCAATCCAAGAAAGAGGTTTTTTCAGCTTTGTTATAATCTTTCGAACTACCATAGTATAGTGAGTGATCTGACATTGACTGAAAGCTCTTCTGCCGCACATGGCTGTGGAAGGAATTGGCTTATGTAATGATGCAGACAAAAAACGCCCAAAGTCTTCAGTTAGCAGAAAGAGGCCCAGGAGAGTTCAAGATTGTGTTTCTATTAGTAGGATGCCAGCCTCAAAGATATAGGAAGTTTCAGTTTGAGATTGAAAGCAGGGGACAAAAATAAAGGGAAGGAAGGAAGGAAGGAAGCAAGAAAGAAAGGAAGGGTGGAATTCAAAGTCCCAGCTCAAAGTGCGTTAGGCATGGGAAATCCCCCTTAACCTGGGGGGAGGTCACCTTCTTTGGTCCATTCAGGCCTTCATCCAAAAGGTGGGTCCCACTCCAGTGCAGAGGAGCAATGTGCTTTATTTGCTCAACTGATTACAATGTTCATATTATCAGAAGCATTCTGACAGACACACTCAGATTAATTCTGAATATTTACCAAATGTTTAGTTGACACAAAATCGTAGCCATCACCCTTTCCTAACACCACATCCTCCTTCCCCTTTGGCCTTATTTCACTCTTAAACACAACCATGTTCCACAGAACAGATACCTATACGTATTGTTCTCATTTTAATATATCATGCATTTCTTTCTCACTGTTATCTACCTTTCATATTCAATATCTCAATTGCTATGGTTTAGAGGGCTCCTATCAATGTTTGTTTCTCTTTTCTTTAAATAAGGAGTCTCTTCTGAGGCCATCTGACACTATAGTATAGCACCTACACACAAAAAACTTTCAAAGTTACACTCCCTTTCTCCTTTGGATTTCTCAAAGTCATGACAAAATTGACATGTATGCACTGAACCAAGAGCTATGTCTGCTTTTCTTTCCCCTCCCAACCATGACAGTAACAATGATCACTCATTTTTCCAGTGCACTCAGCCTCAGTGAATGAGTCTACTCACATCCCAACTGCGAAAGACAAAAATATGAAACACATTTCCGATGCCTCATTCTTCCTGGAACATGAATTCTATTCTTTACCAAACATGCTTATTTGACCTTCTTATATATCTCAGATCAGTTTCTTCTCCTCTTCCTCTACCACTCTGATTAAATTAGCATCTGTTCTTCATTGTCATTGAATTTATCTCCCTGCATTCCATGGTTGGCCTACTTTGAAATTTTTATCATGCTGTAGCCAGAATTATGAGTCAAACTGCAAATCAGATAAATGGCTAGATGTGAATGTTTGTTTCTTATGCTTCTGTACTTTATATGTATGTGTGCAACTAATTGATTTCAATTATAAATGATATATAATTGAATATATTATATATAATTGAATCTTCATTATATGCTACACACTGTGCTACTTTTGGAAATTTAAACACAAACAGGAAAAATACTCTAACCTTAAGCATTTTACGGTCCAGTAAGACAGCAAGATGAATGGTTAGTTTCAACTTTGTGTGATAAGTACTGTGATAAGGATTCAGCAAAAGCACTATGGTGATATGCTTTTGAATGTGGTTTGTCTTCCAAAGGGTCACGTATTGGACAGTTGGTCATCTCTATAGCACTATCGGGAAGAGGCTAAACCTTTAAAAGGCACAGCTTGGTACACATAGGACTAATGTTATTTTCTTGGGACCATAGTTAGTTCCTTTGAGAGTGAGCTGTTATAAAAGAGAGCCTGGCACTTGAACCCCTCCCTCTCTGTCTTCCCGACTCACCATGTGACCTATTCCCTCTTATATGCACCTCCTATGATGCCATTCAAGATGTGATACATCCAGAGTCCATGATGTTTTCTGGACTTTCAGTCTCTAAAACTGCAAGATAATGAACCTTTTTTTTTTTCCAGTCATAATCCAGCCTGAGGGATTTTGTTGTAACAATAAGAAATGGACTAATACACATGGAATCACAGGGAAGTCATTCAGCTCGTTACTGAGCAATCAGGGAAGATTTTTTAGAGAAGTGACTTTCAAGCTTGTGAGAAGTGAGAATTGAATCAAGCACCGTGTGGCAAGGAGGATGAGATGCGTCATGTGGGTTGTTCCAAGAATTAAAAATAACTCATGAAATAATTATCAATGAAAACACTACTTTTCATACATGTACACATCAAGGATGAAGTATCACAGTTTAAAAAGTACTTCCACATGCATTAAACTTCTTAAGCTTCAACTCAGTGTTATTAATATCAAGAAAGATTTTTCTTTTCTGAGAGCTTATAGAGTGAAGGTTACTCAGTGAATGTCTGAATCTGGAATAGCAAAGACCAAAACCCCTTTTTATAAACAGGATACACATTTCTTTCATTTCTAAATGCATTCTTGGTCAAATACTGTGTATAAGACTGCTCAAATATTCCATTAACATCAAATGTTCTTATGTACCTTTTAAAGATATTTAAACCCTTAACTTCTAATTTCACTGTTGAAGATTTTGTAGTTAATCATTCATGATATGTAGTCAATTTTTAATGATACCAGGTGGATCATCCTAATTCCAGATTAACTATATCCCACTGACAAGATTTCTTCCCCACCCTGCTGCCACCTGTCTGGTAGCAAACCTGCTCAGCTGTGGAAACTGACAGCTGGTTCTTCATGGGGGAGTGGTGGGAGCAGGAGTCAGGTGAAAATGGCTCATTAGCAGTGAAATGGAAAAAATGTGCCGGTTTCCCTGTGGACATTTTGGTTGATGCTTCTCTCTCTTCAATTGCCCAACTGAGAATTAATTGCAAAGAAAAGCCATTTAATTCTCAAAATTTTTGAAATTTCTATGATGTGATGCCATCATATTTAATTAACTATTTAGGTTTTCTCCTGTTGAGGTTTCCATTTTGACTTTAAGTACAGCCTAAGTGTTTGAAGAAAAATAGATTAATCTGATTGATGTCAAGGCTTAGGGAGCATGTCCAGGGATTCTGCATTAGACAGAACCCAGGGACTGGGAGTCAGCATACTAAGTTCTAGTCATTCATTAGTTGCATAAAATCATAAGTTCTCTTAACTCCTCTGGACTTCCACTATTACACTCAAAGAAACAGAATTAATGGCCACATTAATTGATTAATTACAAGTTTTACTTTCCCTTTTCTGTTTGGCTTGGCATTTCAAATAGCATACTTATTTCTCTCAAATCTCTTACATTTGTGGGCTTTTATATTGTTAAATAATATTTTTATTGTGTATATAGAATGTTTGAAATATCAAGAGGGGAGCTTTTTTTTTTTTGACAGGCAGAGTGGATAGTGAGAGAGAGATACAGAGAGAAAGGTCTTCCTTTTGCCATTGGTTCACCCTCCAATGGCCGCCGTGGCCGGCACGCTGTGGCCGGCGCACCTCACTGATCTGAAGCCAGGAGCCAGGTGCTTCTCCTGGTCTCCCATGCGGGTGCAGGGCCCAAGCACTTGGGCCATCCTCCACTGCCTTCCTGGGCCATAGCAGAGAGCTGGCCTGGGAGAGGGGCAACCGGGACAGAATCTGGCGCCCCATCCAGGACTAGAATCCTGTGTGCTGGCGCCGCTAGGCGGAGGATTAGCCTGTTGAGCCACGGCGCCGGCCAAGAGGGGAGCTTTACACTTGGATTGTGAATTTGTTTACAGAAAAGTACAAAAAGAGTCCAGTTAGGAAATTAAATGCATAATTTTCAAAGAATTTCTCATCACTTCATCAACTATAAAGTCATACTGGTCCCTGCTGCTCCACTTCTGATCCACCTCTCTGCTATGGCCTGGGAAAGCAGCAGAAGATGTCACAAGTTCTTGGGCCCCTGCACTCATGTGGGAGACCCAGAAGAAGCTCCTGGCTTTGCATTGGTGCAGCTCCAGTCATTGCGGCCATCTGGGGAGTGAACCAGCGGATGGAAGAACTCTCTCTCTCTCTTTCTGCTTCTCCTTCTCTCTCTATGTAACTCTGCCTTTCAAGTAAAATAAATAAATCTTTAAAAAACTAAAGTAATACTGTTTGATATATTCATAGGACATTTTAGTATAGTAAATTAATTGTTATAGGGTATCTCCTAAATACTGTTGTTCAAAATTTATTTATTTGAAAGGCAGTTATGAGAGAGAGAGAGAGAGAGAGAGAGAGATCTTCCATCCACTGGTTCATTCTCCAAATAGCTGTAACTGCCACCGCTGGCGCAGGACAAAGCCAGGAGCCAGGAGCTTTATTTGGGTATCCCATGATGGTGTCAGGGACAGAAGCACTGGCTTCTCAGGTGCATTAACAGGGAGCTGGATCATAATTAGAGCATCAGTACTTGACCTGGAGCACATTTGGGATGTCAGCATCACAGGCAGTGGCTTAACCCACTGTGTCAAAACGCTGTCCCCGATACTTTTCAAACTATGAAAAGTTAATTATGCTTAATATACAACCTTCCCCCAAAATAAATAATTATTTGTGCAAAATGGGTCCCCAATAGTATGTAGCTGTATATTCTTTGCAGGACTTGAACTCTCTAGAGGATGCCCAAATGTTAGCTACACACTGAGATGCCAAGAATAACCTGAATGAAGGCAGACTGGCAAAGATCCAAAACTAAACTAAAAACTGCGTCTCACACTTTATCATTTGAACTCCTTCCTCACATATGTGCACTTGTCTTCTGACCCTTCTTGTTTCCTGAGAGCTCGAAGCTCTGCCATTAGGAGCAGCCACTGGAAGAGCCGCTGTAACATCTGTCAGTATTAGTTAAGAATACCATCCAACTACAATGTTTTCTTCTGTAGTCATTTTTGGCTTCCTCAGTGGGGACTGGGGGGTCAAAAGATCTGCCTGCAATAAACATCCAAGCACGGTACTGGTGGTTGAAATATTTCATTTTACAAAACCAGGAACTCCCACACCGACCTTGTCACTGCTATTTGTCACACATTTACCACATGTGTCTTCTGTCTCAAAAACCTCTGATGTCCCCTAAGCCCAATGTCATGGAGCAAAACTGCCTCTCAGACACCACCGCAAAACTCGTCAGAAAGAAGAGAGCAGGCTGAAGTCGGTTTTTATAGACTTTATTCTCTAAGGGCACTGAGAATTTGAGAGCGACTAGAGCTGAGAAAGGTCCTTCCTGCTTTTCTACCACCGGCACTGCAGCTGTTAGCACTTCTGGTGTCAGGGTACAAATGTCATGAAGGTACTGGCAGTAAAGTAACACCCATGAAAAACAGCCCTGCAGCCTGGCTGGCCGCCAGAGCCTGTAATCATTTTGTTATACAGTTCTTAGAGCTGAACTTTTATTATTGCTATTTCCTCCAACCGCTCTTAATTGAAGCCAAGGGATTTTCCTCACATCAATAGAATGAAAGAGTATTAAAAAAATGTAATTTTGAAAGTGAAGGCTAACCGAGCTGCTTAGAATATTACGGTTCAATTTTCTGTAATTCCTAAACATATATGCCATGGGATGAAATTATTTGAATTAAAAATTTGCCCTCTCCCACAGTATTGGGTCTTCTAATGAAACCTCCTCAAATGTATACAAGATGTGTAGAACCGGAATGTTTATGTTCTCATACCTAATTACAGAAAATTGCCCAGATAAAGAATAGAAATGACTTATCTATAAAGTGATTTTCCAATCTTTGAGAAATTCTAGAATTTATCATAAAAATGTATCATAATTTTATTATACAATATTTCCTTCCCTAAACTTTTTTTTTTATTTTATTTTTTGGTACAATGACAGAACAACTAAAGGGTAGGAGGAATATGCCTTTCTCCTGGGTGGGATTCTGGAGGTTCGGATATTGACAAGCTGCCTGGCATCATCAATCTTTCTAATTTTCAGTAAGCATCAATTTTAATCTTGGATATGGCAATTTACCAGCCAGGAAGCCAGAACCTACAGAAGGTTGCCCTTGACCCTTGTTGACAATTTTTCCAGGGACATCTACCAGAAAATAGGGATTGTTCCTCTAGCCAAAAAAAAAAAAAAAAGAATACACCCTTTACCATCTAATTCAAGGAGCAGATATCATGGAAATTACTTTTCCAAGTTCATTTTCTGTATTTGCCTACACACATTGCCATGATATATACAAATGCATTATTTTTCTACCATTTGCATTCTCTCAAAATTGCTTTTGCTATGGTTGTAAGTAGCCTCTATTTAATGCAAATAATATATGAAAAAGAAGAAATATTGGTTTTATGCATTATGGTCAATTAGGGCAATTCCTTTCACCTTCTGATTATTAACAACAGTGGCCATTTCCACAATTTAAATTCCAAATCTCTTAAGGCTCTAATCAATATACCCACAGAGATGTCTTTTTCTTTTTAATTTTTATTATTTATTTGAGAGGCACAGAGACACAGACACTGTTAGACAGAAAGCCCCCATATTTTGGCTCACTTGTCAAATATTCACAATAGCCAAGAAGCCAAGAGCCAGGAACACTCCAGTCTCCTCTGTAAGTAGGAGGAATTCAGTTACTTGAGATATCACCACTACCATAAAGGATCCACATTAGCAGAAAGACAGAGCCAAGCACTGACTGTGGGTACCCTGATATGGGCATCCTAACTAGGATCTTAACTGCTAGACCAAATGCCCATCCTCTTATATGGACTTACGTGAATATTAACCTTGTCATTTTCAAACTGCCTGTAACCTTTGCTTTTCTCTATTACCTATTTTTCCAGGTCACTTAATGTACGCAGTTCTTTGGTAAAAACAAAATAAAATATAAACTTTAGCTTACCTTGAAACTTAACTATTTTTAGTACAACTATTACAATTTAATAATTTACTATTTCCTGTAAGCTTGATTCAAAAATAGGTATCAAATTTGATCTTTGTCCATCTGTAGTACTAAAATTCAGCATGGTACTCTTTTCATTGGGCAATGGCAGTGTTCTCTTAACGTTTTTTCCTGTCACTCTCTGACTACCTCATGTGGTTCTGACCTTTAGACACTGTAACTTCCTTACCAACAAATATATAGCAGCCATGCATTCCTAGGCTCTACTCTGGTTATCAAATAATCATCCAAGTCCTTAGCCTGACACTGTTTACAATCTCTTTTTTTCAGCTTCACTATCTGATTGTTTCTCTTGCTTCCCATCCTAGTTACCAAAGCAAATATTTTCATTAGTTCATGACTTGACATTTTCATTTTGCCTGGAATAAACATCAACATATCCAACCTTTATTGCCATGCTAGGCAAAACGCTGCAGCACCAGTACCATTTGAGAACATGTTAGAAACTCAGAATATCAGGCTAACCCCAGACCCCCTGAATCAGAATCTGCAAGCTTACAAAACCCCATTGTGTATTATGCCCAAAGAATGTTACCTCTTCCCTGAAGCCAAGACGAAGAGACAGCCTCCAGCTTCTGCCTCACTCCCCAGATGTCTGTCACAGCCAGCGCAGGGACTGACTGAGGGGCCAGAATGAAGCCAGGAGCCAGGAACTTTATCCAGGTCTCCCACAAAGGTATCAGGAACCTAAATCCTTGGGCCATCATCTGTTGCCTCCCAGGGTGCACATCAGTAAGAAACTGGATCTGAAACAGACTAACTCCATCCCAGGACCTGTTATGCGGGATGTGGGAATCAAAAGTGATGGCTTCACCTGCTGTACTACAATGCCTGGCCCACATTGTGAATATTTTAATTATACTCAAAGATGTCCTTCACATCTTCCTTTTCCTCTCATCTCTTCCTATCCTCTTTCCTTTTCCTAACCTCCTCTCCAGGTCATTCTTACTTAACAATGCTCAGAGGGTGGGGAGATTTTGTGTGAGCCCGGTTCTCTGGTTGTGTGCCAATCAATGGCTCAGATTTTCCTTTCCATCTGATACTTCCTGGTGCCTAAGAAGAATGAATTTTCTATTTTCTTTGCTCAGACAGTAACAATTTTTCCTATTTTATGACAAAAGTGAAACTAGCCTTTACAAACACAGTCACAGCTCAATAAGGGAAAAGAACCTTTTGGAAAAACATACAATTGGCCAACTATACATAGTATGGCATCTCCACATAGTGTGTAGTAGAAATTCAAATTCTTTGTATGGCAGAAGGGTGGGACAGGCAGCTTTTTCTATTAAACAGTCAATTTAGTAATGTGATATTTTTAGAACAGTAATTATGGATTGCTAAAATATTTCATTTGTTTAAAAATATTTTATCACATTCAGGTAAACACATTCCTTGGAGCCAGCTTAATTTGAATTTTATTAATTAAATAAATTAATGAATATTTGGAAATAATGAATATTTATAAAATTAAGAAAATTAAATTATGCCAATTAAAAGCTAAACATACATTAAAAACTGGCATTTTTCAATGCATTAAATATTTGTTTACTCTAAATTTGCTTACATATGGTTGCATGGTTTCCCATCCCACCCTTTGAGCTATTCTGCACTCTGATCTGCTTTCTGACTCGTGTCCCCAGAAATATGAAGGCAGATAGTTTTTGCCATTCCCTTGCACTTGGAACCCAGCATATGCTCAGCCTGGAATGCCTCTTTCTGGATAAATACCTTATTGGATCAACAAAGTCTAGAGTATGACTTAGGCTGAAATGATGAAATAATGTCATACTTTTGCAAATGCAACATTTATTATTAAGGTGAAAAATTATTAGAGTAAATGTATACTATTATACTAAATGTATACTATTAGACTAAATGTATACTAAATATATACTATACTAAATGTATATCTTGGTTATTATAAACACAATTTAAATGGGCTACAATAGCCTTTATAATGATAAAATATAAAATCACTGAATTCTAACTTCATAGAAAAAACTCCTTGTTTTGAATAGGAAACAAATTCTTTGAAATGTACACAATTAAACAAAATTAGGTGTTTTGTTTCATATATAGTCTGTGCTTGGTGATAAAATAAATTCACTTGAGAGGGGTCCATATAAAGACCTAAATAAATCGCTCTGTCCAGTTTTTCAGGAGGTGAGAACTTTTCTGAAGTTTTCTATTAACATCTTAGCACATTTTTAACTGTCAGTAGATGTTTGAGTCTAGAATAAATTAGTAGATGAACATGTTGATCTTAAAATGAAAGCTTCAAATGAAAAATTATTAATAAGACTATATAACCAAAGAACTGAAGATCTGTGTGAAACTATAAATAATTTGAACTAAAAATGGGTCACAATGATTTACATATTTCAAGATTTGCTTTTTATTCTTGCATCATGACCTACATTTGTGAAATTATTTTGCTGATGTGATCTTACATGCTGATTTTTAAAGTTTGGTTGGTATTTTATTTCTGTTCATTGAACTTATTAGAGGAAATAGCTATGTAGAAAAAAAGTCTATGAAATCTTAGATAATGTGAAATGATAACAAAGAGAAAATCTAATCTGTGCATATTAAATTGGGGGGTAGTATAATTCCAAGGAGTTGTAGATTCTTTATTTTATCTCTCCCATCTGAGCTTTCTGCACTAATGACCACTCTTTTTCAAGCCTATGAAGAGAGTGACTTCCTTAACTGAAATTTTATTTCTTTCTCTTGTTAGCAGAAGACCTGTAATGCCATCTCCACGCTTCCAAATGTTTTTGGCTACTTGCTTGCTTAGGACTTGGAATAAATCATTTAATTTTTCTGAATTCCTTTTTTTTTTTTTTGTATCCTGTTTTCATGTGGTATTTTGCTTGTAAGAATACAATAACAATGGGTAATGTTTATTGAATATTTATAAAATGGTGCAGATTGTTCTAAGCACTTCACATACACTCACTGTAGTATATGCAGAACAGAGATACAGAATGGTGCATAATTTGTCAACAGCACACTATCTGGTGTAGGCAGACTGAGTGGAATCCATTTTGTTAACTGTGTGGCTGTCTTACTAGTCTATTTTATTGAAGGAGAAGCAAAGGTGTTATGGAAAAAAACTACTGAGTATCTTAGGGAGACAAAGATGTGTTTCATTTAGCTCATGTATTATATGAAATATTAAAAGTTTATAACAATAACATATAGAAGTTATCATTGTGACCTTTAACATATGAGGGACCAAGACTAACAGCAGGTCTATAATTTGCCTCAGATCAAAAAAGCAAGTGACTGACAGGATAATTTGTCAAACCAGAGTATATTGTCTTATCTCAGGAGTTTCATATCATGTATTTTTTACTCTCTAATAGTGGCATTGTATTGCAATTTTTGAAAGAGCAAATAATATATTGTCCCTGCTAACAATTTTTTAAATGTTCTCCTTTTTGTTGGATTGGCATTACATATTCAATTAAGTTTCACTGGAACAAATTATCTCTACTACATTTCTGATACTTCATTTCAGATGGTGCAGCCTGACCTCAGTCTAAGAATGAATTGGTGGTCACTTGACATTTTAGTCCTGGTTAAAAGGCAGTAGCTGTCAACAAACAGCCATCCGTTGTGAATGTCTTCTGCGACAGTGGTTGAGGATCTTCTCACAGAGAAGTTGGCAAGTTATATCTCTAGATAGTAAACATGTCTAAAAAATAAATTTTCAGATACACTAAAAGAAAATATAAACTCTGTGTTCTTATTGGGGGAGGCAGCTGAGGACATTTAAGGAGCTAAAATTAGTGGAATATTATTTGCACAAATAAGAATATGGTCAATTTTAACATTACAAAAATTAAGCATGTATTAGAGTAAAATTTCCTTAAAATGACAATGGCATTGATTTGAAGTGAGGCTTTTTGTAACGTCTTCTGTTTCAGGAACCCCTTGAGAGTAAACTTAGGAAGCTGCAGAGCAAGGTCAGCTCTGCAAAGGGGCAGTGGAGGAAGAGCCCAAGAGTTTGGTGAGGTTGTAGCTAAACCAGCTGCTGCAAAGCTGGAAATGAAACCCACGCGCGGGAAGGGTATGGAAGGGTAAGTCCTCAGATAAAAAAAGTGCTTGCAAAGGGGAACACAGGAGCAAGGGCAAACAGGCCTGGGTGGCTAACCAAGAAGCTAAAGATTGGCCTGCAGAAAATGGAGAAACTAATGAGGAGACTCCAGCTTCTGATGAAGCAGAAGAGAAAGGAGCCAGGTCGTTTAGATTTAGATCATGTTCACTTTTTTTTTTTTTTTTTGACAGGCAGAGTGGACAGTGAGAGAGAGAGAGACAGAGAGAAAGGTCTTCCTTTGCCGTTGGTTCACCCTCCAATGGCCACCGCGGCCGGCACACTGCGGTCCGTGCACCGTGCTTATCCGAAGCCAGGAGCCAGGTGCTTCTCTTGGTCTCCCATGTGGGTGCAGGGCCCAAGCACTTGGGCCATCCTCCACTGCACTCCCGGGCCATAGCAGAGAGCTGGCCTGGAAGAGGGGCAACCGGGACAGAATCCAGTGCCCCGACCGGGACTAGAACCTTGTGTGCCGGCGCCGCTAGGCAGAGGATTAGCCTGTTGAGCCATGGCACCGGCCAGATTTAGATCATACACTGTATCTCACCAGGGGCCCTGTCTCCCTTTTTGTATAATCCAGGGGAATATTTTGATCAACTATTTTATGAAGGAAGGAAGCCCACCTCATCCCATATTTAAGTGTAAATGATTTTTTTAAGAGGAGAAATCCTTTGCTGGTTGTTTATTTTTTGGTATAACCAGAAAATGGTAGGGTATTGAACTAGGGGAGGCTTTGAATATGTTGGGTGTCAGCTTAACATTCAATAGGTAGGGGTGGTTTTTAAATCCTACAGTGTAATGCACACTAAATGGCAATTTGGAGTCTCCATTGTGCATTTAATCTGTCTTGAACATTTCAGTTACTTCTCCCATGTTGTTTAGAATTGTTTACCACGGAAAACCACTCCTTATTGCTCTGTCAGAACCATGGGTGCTCTGTAACATCCTTTGTTGTAGGAGTGCAGTTTTTCTAATGATTTTGTTAATGTGCTGTCAAAGATTGATACTTTGAGTATGTTGTATATATGATATTAAATTGTGAAATGTGGGATTTATTAATAGCAACCTTTGAAGATACTTGTACATCACAGCCTCTTAAGGAAGAGTTGCTTCCAAATTGAAGCTGGAAAGTCTCAGGAATAATTTTAAATAAAGAACAACAATTAAAGCTTTATTTAGATTTTCATTACATATGTTAAAAATTGCATACAAATTGAAAGGTCATTTACTGATTCTCAACACCAATAAAATCTCATTTATGGACAAATAAAGTAAACACTGTCATAGCTACACCTTTGGAACAGACTAAAAGTATTCTTTTAAAATTAAGATTAATTAATTAATTAATCCAAGGGCACTTTAAAGACCCCAAGGGGACAAATTCCAGAAAGACAATATGATGAGCTCCTTAGAACCTCTCTAGCCAAAGACTGGTTACTGATAATGAGTATTTGTTTTTAAAGTCTCTGGAAATTGTTCCAAAAGCTTGTAGCAAAAGAATTAACATTTATTGAAGAAAATATGCTAAATGTCTACTATTATGCAAAGTATGTGGTATCTGAGCCATGATCTGCTGGTTCCCTGCCTCCCTTTCTCTGAACTCACTGTGATGAAAATCTACGCTCTGGGTCATCAAAGCCAAAAGGATGGAAGTCCTTTCCCCCCAGCTCCTAGCTGAGGCCTCAGATTTGTCACTTTTCAAATTATGAGATCAACAAAATCCTGAACCCAAAACCTAACAACAGAATATAAGAAAAAAAGAAACAAGAAGTTTCCTAGTAGTGATATAAAATTCTTTGACATATAATTAGCAAGTCAGACAATAATTAAATATATAAAATCTATAATTTATAATGATACAGTGAGACAAAAGCTAAATGGGTATCCTATTAAAAATCCATTAACCCAATTTATTATATCAACAGAATAATGGAGAAAAAAGTGTATGTTCTTATTAGATTCAGAAAATTGTTTGTTACTATCCAACCAGCAGAGAGTAAATTGTGACTTATTTGTACAATTTGAAACACTGTAGCTATATTTAGTAGAATGAATAAACCTCAAAATATATTTTAAGAAAAATTGGCTAACGCAAAAAAATTGTATGATATTATTTATATCGATTGCATAACTATGCAAAACACATCCATATTGACATAAAGCAGGAAATAGTTACTTATTGACAGTGTGGATTGAATCAAAGTGTCACAAAGGTACTTTTTGTGTTAAGGAAATGCCATATATTTTGAATTGCAATGATGATTACAAAGGTGATATAAATTTATCAAATGTCATTGAAATGCACACTTTTTGATAAAGGTATTTAAATTTATATAATATAAATCAACATAAATATAAAGGTAATGAAGAGAAATATAACTATATTATGAATACTTTCCAAGGTAAAATTAATACCATAACTCTTTTTATGGCCAAGCAATTATTTAAGAATGTCTTGTTGGACTTTTATTTTCATCAGGTTTTTCAAAAATTAAATAATACTCTTGTAAATATCTCATAAAACATTTGTTTATAGTACATAATGTTTCATTGGGAGTTGATAGCTCAGAAAATTTTAACCTTTTTGCTGTACAGTACCAAATTTCTTTAATTTTTTTAATTTTAAAATTTTTATTTTTCATTGCTTTTTAATAGATTAAATAGTTTGTAGAAACAATTCTAAGACTATAATGATATTCCATTCTTCCTTCCCTCCCTGTCTCCCATCCTCTCTCTTTTATTTTTAGATTTTGAGATATCTTTCAAATGTACATTACAGTAGTTAAAAAAGGCTTACTTCCTCCTACTCACTTGTCTGCTTTATTAATAAATCAGACTTAGAATCATGCTTCTCCTTCCAGGTTACAGTCTTCCTTGCTATCATCTTCCCGTAAATGTCTTTTCATTGCTTCCATTTCCTTGCTGTATCTACTCAAGGCCCTTGCCATTGTACTTGTGCCCCTGCCCTCCCTGGCTCTACCTCCTTCCCCTCTAGTCTTTCTAGAACCTTCTTCATCTTGCTGTTCACTGAAGTCAGACAGACCAGCTTAGCCTGCTGGCTTTCCTCAGAAAAGTTGCTTGTTATCCAGAAGAGGAGGGAAATTCTGGTAAGGCTAGACTCTCCAATAAAGATCAAATGGTGGGGTTCTGTCTCCCTCCAGTAAATGAAAAAAACTTTTCTGTTTAATAAAAAAAAAAATTTTTTAAAAAGACATAATGCTTCATCAAATAAGTTTAACAAATAAAAAGTATAAAGACCCTAGTTTAGTGGGAATTTAGACAAAAACAGCTGTAAACAATAATTGAATGGGAAAATAACCATTCACCCATATAGAGTAATTTTTAAAGTAATCACAAGTCATTAAAACTATAGCAGTACAACATTTTTAACCACTGGTTTGATGAAGGTGTAAAACAAAGTTTTACAAAACTCTGCAGCAATAGTGATAAACACAGGTGTTTGTTTGTTTTTAAATTCCTTTTCTTTTTTTTTTTTTAATTTAGCTCCCATGTATAAGGGAGAACATACAGTATTTGACTTTCTGTGTATGGCTTATGTCACTCAACATCATGTCCTCCATGTGCATCCATATTGTTGCAAATGGTAGAATTTCCTTCCTTTTTGTAGCTTAATATACTTCTATGATGTATATGTACCACATTTTCTTTAGCCATTCATCTGATGATGTACATCTTGGTTGATTCCAAATTTTAGCTACTGTGAACAGTACTGACGCAAGCAAGGTGTTTCAGATATCTCTTACTATGTTGATGTGTGATTTTTCTGTAAACTGCTAATCAACATCATAAATCTCTCTGTCTAGATCTAGACAGAGACATGGGAATCCATACACATGTGTGTATTTTCACAACCTTTGAGGTTTAGCTGGCATACATGACTACATATCTGAAGTATTTTGAATGTAATTTTGAGCTTTATTATACAATATCCTTGAAATGACCATCTTAGTCAACACCTTTAAAAATTTTCTCTTTGCATACTTCTTTACTCTGCATTTTCTAGCTTTTTACATGATGGAATCATACACTATTATCTATTTTGTCTTTCACTTAGCAAATATTTATAAAGGATTTATTTAATTGAAAGGCAGAGTTACAGAGAGTCAGGAAAAAAAGAAAGCAGGCTGGGGCAGGGGGAGGGAAGAGAAAGAAAGAGAGTGAGCTTGGAATGGGCAAAGTCAAAGAAGTTAGGAAACCTGGCATTCTATCTGGTTCTCCCACAAGGATAGCAGGGACCTAAGTATTGGGGGTATTTTCTGCGACTTTTCTAGACACATTAGCAGGGAGCTGGATAAGAAGTGGAGCAGCTAAGAGTTGAATAGGCACTCAAATGGAATAATGGCTTTGTAGGTGGTGGTTTAACTTGCTGTGCCACAATGTCAGCCCCAATACAATGACTTTGAGATTCATCTTTGTACTAAAAGTTAATTTCTTTTCTGACAAGTATTATATAAAACAATTATTTGCTATGTATTATTATATAAGGCAGTGAACAACCAGTATAGGCATTTTCAGAATTGAGATGCATAAAGTGAGTGCCATTTTTTCCCTATGTCTTGGGATATTTGGAGAACTTTAATGTGTTGATATAGATACCAAATAAGAGGAAGATGTTTCAATTAGTGGAAGATGGAGTTGCTATCGTAACAGCCATTATTGAAAGGACAGTGTCTTGAAAGAGGAACTGCATATAGCATATCCCAGATACCTGAACAGATATATCAGTTAGGTTCTTGGTCAATTTCTGTGTTGCAAAAATAGAGTGAATGGCTTTGGAACTTAAGGTGGCAGCTGCTGGGAGGCTGAGATCAAGTGAAAAATCTGGTATAAACCAGTGTTGGAAAATGTTAGTCTTCTGGCTCAGCCAGAATAAAGAAATTTTAATAGCTATTTATGCTTCTCACTGGAACCTCAAAAAGACAATGCAACTTGGCAAGAACAATGCCATAATACAAGCTATGCTTTAAGATTAAGATAAACCACCATTTCAACAAAGCTAAAATTAGACCTCTTTGGGGAGTGAAACATAATATTTTTTTAAAAAAGAATAATATCTTTACTTAATATATACTAAACTGATCTTCTGTATATAAAGAGAATTGAAAATGAATCTTGATGTGAATGGAAGGGGAGAGGGAGCGGGAAAGGGGAGGGTTGCGGGTGGGAGGGAAGTTATGGGAGGGGGGAAGCCATTGTAATCCATAAGCTGTACTTTGGAAATTTATATGCATTAAATAAAAGTTTAATAAATGAAAAAAAATAAAATAAAATAAAAAAGAATAATATATAACCCAGAATTTCTAGAGTTTATGTATGTCCCTTATAATGTCCAGAATACAAAAGAAATGAAAGTCACATAAAACTCAATACTCAAGGTATTCAAAAAACCAAGGAAACTTCAAACAAAAATGATGAAATTGTTAATATATAGATTCATAAATGACCCAGATACTGAAGCTAGCTGAAAGTAATTTCAAATTAACTATGATGAACATATTTTGGAGAGACAACAATATAATGGATTAGTAATGAAACATTTAAATAGAAAAGTATAACATAATTAAATCTCTATATGTTTAGTGATGAGATATAAGACCAGGAATTAATAATTCATTGGATGGGCTTAGCAGCAGATTCAACATAGCCCAAGACAATATTAGTGAATTTGAGGATAAGGTAGAGAAAATATGGAAACTAACCCCTTGGAGGAAACACAAAAATTAGAGGAATAGAGTATCACATGAGATCATATCACATGAGACAAATCCTAACTTAAGTGTAATACAAATTTTGGAAGGAGAAGAAAATGATCTGGACAAAACCAGTGTTTGAAAAAACAATGAAATAATGTTTCCTGCATGCTTTTAGTGATTTGTATTTCATTTTAGGGAATTATTCCTTTGTGTTCTTGGTCCACTTTCCCTTCATATTTTAATATTTAAAGGGGGAGGGGGGAGGGAGAGAGAGAGGGAGATATATATATATATATATATATATATATATATATCTTCCATCATCTCCACAGCTGCCTGCAACAGCCAGGGCAGGGCAGGCTTAAACAAGGAGACAGCAATTCCACCCTGGTCTCCAACATGGGTAACAGAGACCCACGCAGTTGGGCTATCTTCTGCTGCCTCCCCAGGTGTATTTGCTGGGAGCTGCATCAGAAGTTGAGTAGCCCAGCACTCATACTATGACATGCTGGGGTAGCAGGTGGCAGAGATTAACTTGCTGCACCACAACAGCAGCCCTTTCTTTTCCTTTTCTAAAAGTTGTCATTTTACTATTATCAATTGTATAGCATCCTTAGCCTCAGAAATCAATGCTAAATATACATGTGAGACCTAATCCTGCCCTTTCACAAAATTTTCAATGATCTCAACTTTTTATATAACACACACCAAAATTCAACCCAGTATCATTTGTGAAAAGTTCCCTAAATATTGTCAGTATAGTTAATCAGTCATTTCTTATCTTGAAAGCATCCGTACTAGGTTCTGTTACAACAAATATGATATTGTATTATTTCAATTATTTGTCTGTTTCTTCTAATGCGAGCTGCTCAGTTCTCTACTTATAGGCTGTCTATAAATCTTTTTTGAATTGAAAAAGAATAAGAGAAATGCATGACAAAAGTGGAATAAGAAGTCAGATGGTTGCTACTCACAGAAAACAGAAAGGAGGCAAAGGCTGTCTGGTATGGTTTGGATAGCCTCCATTATCCTGACAGTAAATTAGCTTTTCATTTGAATGTTACTTTCTTTCATTAGAGTTTGATGCATTTTAGGTTGATGCAGCAGTGCATGTTATTAAAGCCAGGAATCATAAATTATTCCTTAAATCATTGAGTCTTGGGAAAAGAGAAAGCCAATGAATCACATACCATTTGAACGTTGATTTAGTTTCTGTGTAAGCTTGTGCTGGTTTTGGTGTATGTGTTTGGCTCCAGCAGGTCTGCATACTTTCTAATTTGCTTGAAAACTGTGTGAAAATATTCCCACGGCCCTCTTGTAAAATATGACAGACTGACATTTTCTTTAATTACAAGACCTGATCTGTTTAATAGCACAAAATTGGCCTCCAATTTGACAGGCCTCCCCTTTAAAATCAATGGTTAGACTCTAGGGCACCAGCTTGGTCATCAAAATCAATACTAGAAAAAATATAGCTTGTCAAGACCTCTCAGCCTTTTATTGATTCAAATGGGGAGCAGCTCACAGATTGAATAATGGTATTGTGCTCTGATCCAAGAAACAGAAGCCTCTTACATTAATTTTAGTATAGGCAGATGAACCTATGATAAATGACATAGGTAACACAATTATCCAAGGTACTACATTTAGATGAAACTGATTATAAAGCCAAATGTTTTCAGGGGAAATATATATATATATATATATATATATCACAAAAATATATATATATCACAAATATATATATATGTATATATGTCTATGTCATTTATATATTACATTTCTTCAGATTGTTTAGCAAATGAACAAAGTAACAAAAGTGTTGGTCTTATTGAAACAAACAAAAACAAAAAGCACCAGAGTCATCTCATTGTTACCTAAGAGTAGAAGGAAACTCACCATAAAGGAAGAAGATTTTCTACCAGATAAATAATGCATTATGTTTCTCCTGACCTATTTCATTTTTAATTTTTATGAGCAATAATTGTACATGTTTCAGGATCAAAGTGTGGCATTTCAATACATGTATAAAATGTATACTGATCAAAAATTGTAATAAGCATTTCCCCTTCTTTGATGTTACTTTATCATGTTTGTCCCGCCATTCACCTGGGTGCTCATAAAATACTTATAAGGTATTGCAAGTTACAGTCATCCCACTATGCTATATAGAATCAGGATCTTCTTCCTCCAATCTATCATTCATCATCATTATGTGCTAAAGTTTAATTAGAAATCACTGGCCCTCAATCTTAGTGTTGGGTAATTATATTGTGATAGTGGTCACTCAGCTGACACAAGCTTTAATATTTTAATCTGCTAGGCATCATCTAAGTACTATTCTAACATTAGGAATAAAGTACTTAATTCTCAATGGTAATTCCTCTCATATTACATTAGTGATTTGAATGAGCCTGCAGTATTTCTCATGTTCATGTCTAGTGCTAACAGAAGGGTTCTCTTCAGAGTGTATAAATCTTTCACCTTTTACAGAAGGGAAGAATGCAGTTCACAGCAATGGACAATGGGAAATTGAAGCTGGACCCAGGAGCATGTTTTATCTGACTACATTCAAACACCAAAAAATAAGAAATGAGTTTATGATTGCTTAATATTTAAAATTTTAAAATATTTTGTACTTAGCATTACCGAACAGAACACTTAAAAAATGGCAAACACTGTCAATTTTTGTTATATGTATTTATAAGAATGACAACAGTTTAGGAATTTTAGTTATTGGTATTTATTATACAGAAATTCATATCAACAATTCATATCACGGAATAATAACTTGTACTATATATACTGTGAGCTAATTATTTCAATAATTAGCAGTTGATTAAGTGTCTATAATTTGTTAGGCACTAGGGTATTTTATTTCCTTTATCTCAGTTATATACTTAATGTCCACCTTTTATTTACCTCATGCTTATATATCTTACATGATTATTTCATTTTTATATCCATTACCACAATTACGTGAATGCACAACCACCCTAAAAGGTAAGTTTCATTCTCCCTATGTGGAAATTGAAGATCATAATTAGTAAACAAATTCTTCATTGTCCAGATGTAACAAAGTCCTTACCGTAGAATTTAAACCACCTGCCTGACAATTAAACCCAATTTTTCTGCTGCAATCCAAAGCTTCATATAATTTTCCATATCTTAAAATATGATAATGGTTCCTACTTATTTTTTATTACCTCATTTGCAATAAAATTCACTGGTTTGAATAAAATTTCAATTCTTCAAGAAATTGTGTGAAATTTTACTCTTTCAATGACTCACCATCATAGCACTTCAAGACAGAGACTCCAAAGAAATCTGCAAACAGATCTACCATAGGATCCAACCATCCCATTCTTGGGAATTTACCCAAACAAAATGAAATTAGCATATGAAATAGTTATCTATTACTCCATGTTTATAGCCCCTCAATTCACAATAGCTAAGATATGAAATCAACCTAGCCCTCTAACAACTGATGACTGGATAAAGAAACTGTGACTCATATGTACTATGGAACACTATTCTGCTATTGAAAGAATGAAATTCTGTCTTTTGCAATAAAATGGATGCAACTGGAATTATGCTTAGTGAAGTAAGACATTTCCCAAATGACAAATATCATATCTTTTCTCTGATATGTGGCAGTTAACATAGAATATAAATAAATGTATCAGAATGAAACAGACATCTTGTGTTTTTGATTTTTAGCCCTCGTTTAAACCCCTGTGGAACTGTGCTCTTCCTATGGGTTACTTATTGAATTTTAGGTTTAGTGGTGAGTTAAGCCTGTGGTTGTACAGTAGATTGAAATTATGTCTTTGTAAAACTTTAAGTAAAAAAGAAAAGAAAGAAAGGAAGGAGGCAGATTTAGAGAAAGAGGGAGGGAAGGAAGTACGGTTACTTTCATATAACTGTACATATGAAATACATGAACTTTCTTCTCTTCATATTAATAAAAATTTTAAAAAGAGATAAAACCTTTTCAAACAAAAGTTCACAATTCCTGCTCCCTACTTAGAAAAATAGAATGTCAATGCTGAATAATGCTAACACTGTGCTAGATGATAAACTTTTTGATTCATTTCACAGTAAAGAAAACATTTTTTCTCAGTTCCTTGGAAGACTATATATAACAGGCCTAAAGGTAGGACATTTTTAATATATCACATCAATAAAAATTGGCCTAGAATTTCATTCCTTATTTCTATAAATTTTAAGCATCAATAACAGAAACTTTACCAACTCTGAAATTCTTTTTCATTCATTTAATGAAAATTTCACAGACTAATAACTTTTGCTGCTCATAAAACTACATCAGATGATATAGAACATCTCCTCTTCCAGAGAAAAACACAGGGATTAGAGCACATTTAAACTTCACTGAGTGATTTATTTACACATTCACTTATTTTCTGTAATTCATTCACAGAGACAATGCCTTATTAAGTAGTGTTCCACTTTCTGTGTTTTATTTTACTATAATGTGAAGGTAGCATATTTTAAGTGCTCTTAGAGTCAAGTGCTTCTTTCATTCTGAAATTCTTATGGCTGCAATACTTTTTTGAATCAACCACCTAAATTTAATTGGTTGTCCCTTTGTTATGTGTGAAAGGCTAAGAGAGAGGGAGAGGGAGGAAGAGGGAGAGGGAGAAAGGGAGGAAGGGAGAGAGAGAGGGAGGGAGGGACGGAGGGAGAGAATCTTTCATGCCCTGGTTTACCCCCAAATGCTTACAATAGTCAGGGTTGGGGCAGGCTGAAGCCAGGAGCCAGTCATTCCAGCCAGATCTCTCCCAAATAAGACAAGGATGCAAGCTCTTGAACTATTGCTCTCTGCTTCCCTGGGTACACATGACAAATATATACTGGCATCACAAATGGTGGCATAAACCACTGGGCCACCATACCTACTCTACACTGGTAATTCTCGAGAGTTATTGGATAGCATGAGAAAATCAGATATTACCTAAAATATTATTGGCCCAGATCTATGGGCTAATAGCTCTTTTAGCAACTGTTGCTGAGGAATACATCTTTCTTTTCCGTATGGCTTACTTTTCTACTTGATCACGAGGATATGATTGGGACATTAAACAGTCAAAATTGATCTTCATTTCTTCTTCTGAACAAAAGCCTCATTGTGAACATACAATGGGGGTGAATATACTTCAGGAGTGAAGTCACTTTTTTTTTTTTCACTGTAAGAATTTAGGCAAACAATTTTCTTTTAATTGCACAGGACAGCAAGTAATCTATACCCTATGGGCATACCACTGAATCCTATTCCAAAGCATTACTGAGCTGGTATTTGAACTATTTTTCAAACTCAAAATCTGAGTTTAAAAATTTATTGTACATTAGGATGACTACAGATAAAGTTAATGTGCTATATATTTCTCCATTAAAAAATCAGCCAAACAAGAAAATGCCTCTTGGATGTTTCTAGCATAAATAAATGTTAAATGTTTGAAGTGATAGATATATTTACCCTGATTGGGCATTGCACAATGTATACATGTATCAAAACATCACATAGTAACCCATAAGTATGGAAAACTTTTCTGTATATCCAAATTAAACATATACATATACATACACACACACACACACACACATATATATATATATATATATATAATGCATATCTGTTGGAGCTGGAGTTGTGAAAGTACAGGGAACTTGGAGGAATTAGTGCCAATTTGTTTATTAATAGAAATGTGAATTTAGTTACCTCAAAGGTAAAGTAAGACAAAATGCTTTTTATGTGAATGGTAACCAGATTACTTCCCTGACATAAAGTGTACTAAGGGAATATTTTTTCATGGAAGAAAGAGTCTATAGGATGTGTATGGTAACTCTGTGAGGTAACTGCGTTATGGGAAGTGACTCTGCAATAGAGGCTGTCCAAAGTAGCACAGAACTATGAATCCCAGTGCATGTACAGTGCTTGGTGAAAGCATTTGATTATGTGGCTGAGGACAGACAACGAGAGATCCTGCATGAAGAAAATTAGAGCTCTTCAACACAAACTTAATTTATATTGCAAATTCCTGAGACCCAGCTTTGCTCTTTAACCCTTCTCAAACATCAACAACAACTTTTATTTAGCTTCATATAATTTTAGTCATTGTGATTTCCAAAGTATAAAGCCAATGGAGAAAGAAGACACTGTATGGAGATAAGCACTAGCCTGGAAGGTGGAGATAAGTACAGTCATAAATAATGCACAAACTTGCTGCTTATTTGAAACTATGGTGTAAAGATAAACTTCCAAGATGAAATTATGGAGAGGGAATTGAGTCAATGTCCTCAACATTAGTTTAGGCTCCTCACTAAAGTTTTTGTCAAACTTTAAATTTCACCCTTAGACATCTGGTACAATCACGGAGGAGACTGTGGCTCCCTCCAAGAGTGACAGTCACTAGTACTGACGGGCACTTTGAACATACATCACTAGAGGAAACACACCACTGAGAATTTCTAACTGAAGAAAATGGAGGATACAGCTGGTGTTCAGTGACACATATTTGAACTAGAGAAATAGTAGTTTGGGTCAAAATCTGTTTCTTTCCTCCCGTTTGAATCTCATGTGTCATTTCCCATCTTTGGAAGGTCACAAGCTAGATATAATTATGCAGCTATTTAATCATTTGGTCTAATTTGCATTAAATTGCTTTGAAAATAAATGTGTTTCAAATTTGTAATACTAATTTTACAGTGATCAATTTAAAATCATATGTTTTTATTTTTAGTGTTTTATACTATTGGACTGTCTATTCATTTTTTGAAATGCTATTCGGAAACTAATAGGGTCCAGTGCTTAGAAAATTCTGAGCATATCAGCCTATTTCGACACATGTATGCAATGCAATAATGCTTTTTTGATTTTCTATTTTTATTTTTAATTAGTTTTTTAAATAGATTCAATGTAATTTGTAGATACAATTCTAAGAACATAATGATATTCCCTTCCTCCCTCACTCCCCTACTCTCTTCTAAATTGGATAAACATCTAAAAAGTATATGGACTGTAATATGTCAATAGGCTTCTGGTGAATAAATATGAAGATGTAAAAAATAAATGACTTTGTCATTACAAAAACAAGCATAACTGACAAATATTAAAAATGACGACTGTTGGGTCCAGCGCCATGGCTCACTTGGTTAATCCTCCACCTGTGGCGCCAGCATCCCATATGGACGCCGGGTTCTAGTCCCGGTTGCTCCTCTTCCAGGCCAGCTCTCTGCTGTGGCCCTGGAGGCAGTGGAGGATGGCCCAAATGCTTGGGCCCCGCACCCGCATGGGAGACCAGGAGGAAGCACCTGGCTCCTGGCTTCGGATTGGCACAGTGCAGGCCGTAGCGGCCATTTGGGGAGAGAACCAACGGAAGGAAGACCTTTCTCTCTGTCTGTCTCTCTCACCTGTCTATAACTCCACCTGTCAAATAAAAAAAACGACGACTGTTGGAGCAAGAGTTGTGGCACAGAGGGTTAAGCCACCGCTTGTCATGTTGGCATTCTATATCAGAGTTATAGTTCAAGTCCAGCTACTCTGCTTCTGATCCAGCTCACTGATAATTCACCCAGGGAAGGCAACAGATGAATGTCCTAAGTAAATGGGGCCCTGCCAAACATGTAGGAGACCCAGATGGAATTTCTGCTTCTGTCTTTGGTCTGGCCCAACCTTGGTTGTTGAGGTTAACTGGGGAATGAACTAGTAGATGCAAGATCTCTGTCTCTCCCTTTTCCTGTCACTCCGTCTTTCAAACAAATAAATAAATCTTTTAAAAATGACCACTGTTATATAATTTTGCTTTTTATCTCCTATGAGCTATGAAATATCCCATTATTTATTTATTATAATGCACTATATACATTCTATATATGGAATACAAGAGAACTTCAATGAGTTAAATAGGTTCATGGAATTAAAGGAAACCCTTTTGTGTATGACAATTTTAAAATTTATGCATAATTTACAATACATGCATTTTCACTGAATTTTTTAAAGTTCTCATAACTCCTTGTGTGAACATTTATATACCGTTATGTACCTATCCCTTAAAGTAGAAATCAAACATTGTATCACATTGTAAATATTAAATTAAAATTATCTGTATGAATTTCAATAGCATTCAGAAGAAAATTCATTCTCAACTTCACAGTTAAGTAAATTGATTTTTTTTTTTTTTTTTTTTTTTTTTTTTTTTTTTACAGGCAGAGTGGATAGTGAGAGAGAGAGAGACAGAGAGAAAGGTCTTCCTTTGCCGTTGGTTCACCCTCCAATGGCCGCTGCAGCCGGCGCATTGCGCTGATCCAAAGCCAGGAGCCAGGTGCTTCTCCTGGTCTCCCATGCGGGTGCAGGGCCCAAGGACTTGGGCCATCCTCCACTGCCTTCCCGGGCCACAGCAGAGAGCTGGCCTGGTAGAGGGGCAACTGGGACAGAATCTGGCGCTCCGACCGGGACTAGAACCCGGTGTGTCGGCGCCGCAAGGCGGAGGATTAGCCTGTTGAGCCATGGCGCCGGCCAGTAAATTCATTTTTAAAACCACAATACAACCTGGTACTCCATTCCACACTGAGAACTTCAAGAACAGAGAGAAATTTTTTAGCATTTCTTTTTTTATATATTTCTTAATGAATTTAAAAATCAATAGTTATATATAGATATGAATGGTAAATTGAGTGTTTTCTATTTTATCTTGGTTAATCAAGTTAAATTTTTTCTCATTCTGTTGATCTTTTTGAAGTATAAACTTTCAGTTTCAATAGTTTTCTCACTTTTTCATGCATTGTTTTGTGAAACTAATACTGATTCTTTTAAATTGCTTACTTAGCATTTAGTTTATTCTTTTTCTAGTTTCTTAAGGTAAAAACTTATTTCAGTTAATTGATGTCTTTTGTATCCTTACTATAGGTGTTTGTAGGTATAAATTTCACTCCAAAACTGCTTCAACTTAGTTTTGTTATATTTTTTCTTCATTTCAATCATTTTGATTCTTGTTTTTAATGACTTTCCCAGTTTTTTGTATTTTTGCATGTATCTATTTTGCATATATTTGAAATTTTTGAAATATTCTTCTACTGTTGATTTCTAGTTTAATTTTAATTTAATTTTAAGTTTAATTTTTGCTTGTATTTATTTTGCATATATTTGAGAATTTCTAAATATTCTTCTACTATTGATTTCTAGTCTAATACACTGTGTTTGGAGTTCATAATCTGTATCTTTCCATACAGTCAAAACACATTGAAGATTTTTTGTGGTCTTCATATTAGTCTATCTAGGTGAGTATTTCTTGGGCATATAAAAATAATGCATATGTTTTTGTTGGGTGGGGTGTTTAATAAACATCTATCTAGTGTAGCTGGATTATATTATCATCCAAGTCTTTTACTTTATTGGTTATCTGATGCCTACATTTTCTACATTTTATTGAAAATGGGGTTTAAAATATCTAGCTATTACTGCTAAACTATTTCTCCTTTTAGTTCTTTGGGGTTTTGTGTCATGTACTTTGGGTCTCTGTTGTTAGATGCATAAGTGTTTTGAATTATCTTACCTTCTTGATGGCTGGATATTATTTTCATATTGAAATGTCCCTCTTTTCTCCAGTAGCAATATTTGTTTGGAATAGGCATTTAGCTTAGTGGTCACAATGCCTGAATCCCACACTGGAGTTCCAGGGTTGAATTCCTGGTTATGGCTTCTGATCCATCTTCCTACCAGTAAGATTCTAAGGAGCAGCAGTTACAGCTCAAATAATTTGGTTCCTGACACCCATGTAGGAAACCTGGATTGTGTTTCTAGCTTCTGGCTCTGGCTCTGGCACAGGCTTAGCCACTACCGGCTTTTGGGGGAAGAAAGCTCCGATTGACTGTCTCTCTCTCTTTCCTTCTCAAATAAGAATTTTAGAAGATATCATTTCTCCCTTATTTTAGTAAGTCTGATATTCATATAGCTATCATAACTCTCTTTTGATTATATTTTATAAATTATATATATTTTCATCAATTTACTTTCAATCTATTTGTGTGTATCAGATGTGTGAATATCATGTAGCTGAATATATAGCTTTATTTCTATCCTCCATTTGAACAATTTTTGTTTTTGATTGAGGTATTTAACTTGTTTACCCTTAATAATGTTATTTGTAATGTGTACTTTGCATCTGTCATTTTACTATTGGTTTTATATTTCTAAATTATTTTGTTTTTTCTTCTTCTGTGCCTTGATGCTTGCCTTCTTTTGTGTCAAATATAAATTTCTAGTTAATGTTTTAAAATGTTTTTACCATATTTTAAGACATGTTATTGGTGTCTGCTTTGTAGACTACAATTAACAACTTAATACAACTTAATTTGTATTAATATCAAGATAACACAAATAATATATAAAAACTTTTCTTTCACATTCCTTGGCTACCCCTTCCACTTTTATTAGTTTGGTCATATAAATTATATCTTTATGCATTATAACTCCTTCCACACAATTTTATGACTATTACTTCATGCTACTATCTTGTAAAAAAGACAGAAAAAGGCATTATTTTTAAATATATTTACACTACTTTCCATAACTTTACATGTTCTCTGTTTCACCATTTAAATACCAATTGTCATCCAGTTTCCTTTCCAGTCAGTCTGAAGAATTCTGTTAAGTATATTTTTGAGGGAAATTGTGTAATGATGAATTCTCACAGTTGTTTCAAATATGTACTTGTCTTAAATTCTTTAAATACATTGAATGGATTTGCATGTTTGGAACTAGCCAGAAATAAAAGTTTTGCAGATATTTCCTTTTAACATTTAAAAATATTGTCCCTTTTTTTTTTCTTGTTTCCATGCTTTGTAATTAGATATCCACTACTAATCTTATTGGGGATGGCCTGTAAGTAGCAAGTGGTTTTTCTTTTGCTGTTTTCAATATTCTTTCACTGTCTTCAGCGTTAGACATTGTGACTATAATATGTACACTTATGCATCTTATTAGAGCATCCAGTTTGGAGTTCATTGAACTTCTTAGATGTGTAAATTGATTATATATATATATATATATATATATATATATATATATATATAAAATAAAGTTTGAAATGCTTTGGACATTATTCAAATATTTTTTTCTGCTCTATACTTTTCTCTTTGTGCTTTTTAACTTGTTGTACACTGGTATACTTACTCATAACTCATATACCTATGAATCTGTTTATTTTTCTTATGCCTTTTTTCTTTTGTACTCTAGACTAGCAAATAAGCAACGATCTATCCTCAGGTTCATGATTCTGTTGCCAGATCAAATCTGCTTCCTAGTCCTTCTAGTGAATATTTCTTTTCAGTACTTTCTGATATGAGAATTTTTATTTGGTCCCTTTTTATAATTACTGTCTCTTTACAGATATTCTCTATTTGGTGAGAATGGTATTACACATTTTCATTCCTTTAATTATTTAGACATGGTTTTCTCTATACATGTGAACCTATTTACTACAGGTGGCTTAACCTTTTTTTAATGTATAAATTCTGGTCTATGGAAACCCAGATACATTGCTAATTGCATTTTTTCCTATACATGCAAATATCCTGTTTCTTTGCATGTCATATTTTGTGGTTGCTGCAATTGTTGAAAATGAGACATTTTGGGGCACGCGCTGTGGTGTAGTAGGTTAAGCCATCATCTGCAGCACCAGAATCCCATATGGGTTCCTGTTTGAGTCCCTGCTGCTCCACTTCCAACCCTGCTCCCTGCTAATGCACCTGGGAAAGTATCAGAGGATGGCTCAAGTGCTTGGGCCTCTGCATCCACATGGGAGACCAGGATGAAACTCCCAAATCTTGTCTTTGGCCTGGCCCATTGTGGCCATTTGGGGAGTGAACCAGCAGATGGAAGACCTTCTTTTCTCTCTCTCTCTCTCTGTAAAGCTGCCTTTCAAATAAATAAATAAATCTTCAACAAATTAAAAGAAATTAGACATTTTATTTAATATACCATAACAACTTGTGTATGACACGGCTCTACCCTTTCTTCAAGAGTTGCTGCTATTTTTGTTGTACTGAAATAATTCTATTATACTGTTTCATCAAATGTAGAAACACTGAGGCCTCTGCCACTATAATATCATCTTACAATGTTTTTAAAATTTGTAAATTTATTTTTATTTATTTGAAAGGCAGAGAGACTGAAATAGAGGCAGAGAGATGTTTTCCATCTTCTGGTTCATTCACCAAAGGCCTGAAACATTTGACTTTAGGCCACACCAAAGTCAGAAGGCTGGAACTCTTTCCAAATCTTCCACTTAGGCGTCAGGGACCTAAGCACTTGCGCCACCTCCCGCCACCACTTGCAATGCACATAAGTAGAAAACTTCACTGGACGCAGAGACAGAATTGATCCAAGGCACTCTGATAGGAGATGCAGGTGTCCCGAGTGATGTCTTCACTGCCATACCATATGCCTGTCCCCATTTTATTTAATGATAAAGATTTATTTATTTATTATTTATTTATTTTGACAGGCAGAGTGGACAGTGAAAGAGAGAGAGAAAGGTCTTCCTTTTTTCCGTTGGTTCACCCCTCAATGGCCGCTGCAGCCGGTGCTTCTTCCTGGTCTCCCATGCGGGTGCAGGGCCCAAGGACTTGGGCCATCCTCCACTGCACTCCCAGGCCACAACAGAGAGCTGGACTGGAAGAGGAGAAACCGGAGCAGAACTGGCACCCCAACCGGGACTAGAACCCGGGTGCCTTGCGCCGCAGGTGGAGGATTAGCCTATTGAGCCGTGGCACCGGCCACCGATTTATTTATTTAAAAGGTAGAACAACAGAGAGAGTAGAAGCGGCACAGACAGATTTTCCATCTCATGCCTCACTCCTGAAATGCCCACAACAGCCAGGTGTGCCAGGCTGAGGCCAGGAGCATGGTACTCCACCTGGGTCTCTCAGCTGGCTGGCAGGTACCCACTTACTTGGACCATCATTTGCTGCTTCCTAGCACATGAGCAGGAAGCCAGATCAGATGTAGCGAACCTGAGACTCGAACCAACACTTTAACATGAGATGATAGCATTTCAAGCAGTGTCTTATCCCATTGAGACACCGTCCCTTCACCTCCTGCTACTATTTTTGAAAATGACTTCATAGGATCAACACTTGAATCAATATAATTTAGTTGTAGTCCAGTGATAATTCAGATTTCTTGGATTGCTTATGAATGTGTCTTTCACTCTTTGCCACAGATGTTAGTTCATAAGACAATGCCAGTTTTCACCTCATACTTGCCAGGGCCTCTGACATTGGCTAACAAGTTAGTAGGGACTGGTGTCTTCTCTTTTCCCATGTCTGTACCAGACAAGCACAATGTTTTGTGGATACGCATAGTCTTTCATTAATCCAGGCTTTTTAAAGTTTCCTATGCAAGTCTACCTGTCTGCAATTTATTTTATATTCCTGATTAAGA
Organism: Lepus europaeus; assembly: GCF_033115175.1. Lineage (NCBI taxonomy): Eukaryota > Metazoa > Chordata > Mammalia > Lagomorpha > Leporidae > Lepus > Lepus europaeus. Next base: position 88,003,838 of record NC_084833.1, on the reverse strand, counting down.
TCTGTTTTGTCCCAAGTAAAATTTCAACCATAGGCAATGGGAATGTTGCCATCAATTTTCTTTAATTTGGCAACATCTTTGGAGTATTGCTCCGTTATAGCAACTGAACTCAGCCAAATCAGACAGCCACTATTCTCTGAAACTGGAGATTTCCCAGGAGGAGACAACTTGAAAAATATACTGGCTATACTCTGTGGATAATACTTTTCATATAACTATAAACATGGTTAGATTTCTACAACACTGCTGGATTTTGAGTATTGTGCAAATTAGTTAGGACAGAGTTCAAATGAGAATAGCACTAATTTAAATCATCACAGATTTCACTGTCTTACTGAGGTCCAGTCATCTGTTTTAGATGACATTTTTCATTGGCTATGTGGTTTTGACTGGTTACCAGAATCCTGATATATCTGACACTTCCCCGTATTTTCACTACTTTATAGACACAAGGAATTCACTGAGGTCTTCTGTCCACTCTTAGAAAATTCAATGTCAATCTCTCTCTTTTGAACTATCACTCCAAAAACAGTACTACTTATACTATACCGATCATCTTGATTAGTTTTTCAGTATGGACTCTGACCTATTTGACAGCTCTTGAGACACTGTTGTTTCTACTCCTATTTTTAGGTAATTAATTTATCTCTTTACTAATCTCCTTTTCAATATTTCCCATCTTTGGATTCTCTTTGTTAATTTCATACAAATATGTAATTTGTCTTTCTTTGATTGCACTGGAAAGTCCCTCTTATGATGTTATAAAGATTTAGTTTTCGACAATCCATATTTTCACCATTCACTGATTTCCTACCTCCAAGGGTTCCAACCTACAAGTGCAAGTTAATGTGAAAACTTTTTTTAATCTTGAAAACGCTCATAAATTTTATTTTCTGCTCATAGTACTTTTCCCTATCTGTGCATTTTAACTGAGATAGCAATGAAGAGAGAGACTATGCTTTTTGCCAGACTGAAATTGGCAGCCCTGTACAAAAGTTAAATTACATTAGGACTATTTACAGTAACCTCATAAGTTTATGAATCTGACATTTCTGGAAGCACTTTTCAGTCTATAACAGCAAAGTACTGACAATAGAAGTTAACCATCAGCTTTGTTGGTTCAAACATTTCAATGGTTTTAAAAGCAACAGTAGCATTGATCCACGTTGCAAAATCACAGCATGATTGGGAATTTAAGCATTGCCACTTATTTGCATTCTTTCTTCTCACCTGCCTTTTGCTTTGTATGAATAAATCTTCATAGCAGATGGTGGAAGGTTATCAATAAAAGGCGTTGTTAGCCTCAGTGTGAATCCACTATGCTCAATCAACATGCATTGCTTAGCCACCTGCTCTCCTATTACATTCAAAAAAACTCTTTTTCTGTGACAGGCACTTTCTGGTAGAATAAATTATTGTGACTTATGGATTAAAGAATAGAGAATTTATTCAATTTATGAATTTTTCTGATGTAGCCATATGCTGTATAATACACAGCTATAAGGTGTATAAT